>NC_041226.1:15361427-15414394 GCF_002837175.3 Physeter macrocephalus | reverse complement strand
AAAAAAAAAAAAAAAAAAAGGAAAAAGGCACAGGCTCATATTATCTGTGCTTATTTGCGGTATTACATAATTTATTGTACTTTTCATAAATATGCCGGCCTTGTGAATTGTCTTCATTTCACTATAGAAACTATATTGAGTCATTTGCTGTCTTGGTGCAGGATTTTCTTTTCTCTTTTCATATTTATAAATTTGTCCTCCTGGAAAATATCAGGTCAATTTCTGCCATTTGTTGCAAAATGCAGAAGATTTAACTGAAGGTGATGTTGATTATGCATGCATTCAAAGGTAGATCTGGGTCTTAAATATTTATTTAAAAACTGAAAACACTTAGATGGGAACACATACAAAGGAACAAAGTAAACAAAACAAAAAAATGGAAAATGAGGTCTGAAATATGTTTTCTTAACCCTCAGTGTCATGCTGTCTCAGGCGGAAGGACCTAATCTCTGCAAACACTGGTTTTTGGCTAATAATAACAGTCTAAGATGAAAATTATGAAGGTAGCATAATAGCTAACAAGTTAAGTTTTCAAACAAATAGAGGTTTTTATTTAGTTGCTGTTTTGTTCTTCTGGGGATCTACTTTTCAAAAAAAATTTAAAGACCAGAAATAGCAAATCCAACTCCAAAGCTATTCTGAAATGAAACAAAAAGTCAGGGAAAGTTAAGACTATGGACAATTTACAAAGCCGCTTTTTATACAGTTGGGTTCTAGCTCTGGAGTTCCAACGATTTCCTGGGCACAGCAGGGAGCAAAAGATTGAACCCAGTAGGTAAACATGGGAAGAAAACATCAGTGAACGGTATTCACCAATTGTCTTGTTCATTTTACAAAAACATGTAGCGGGACACAGTCTTCAAGTCAGAAATCAGATTCACTAAAACCTACAAGATAGAGATGATGGACAGAGGTTGAGGCATAAGGACAAAGGGGTGATGGAACAACTAAGAAAGAACTGCCTTGGAGGCTAGAAGTAAATGGAGAAGTTCTGAGGAAAACCGAACCACAATTTAGCTAAGGGCAAAAATAAAGACATTCTGGAACATGCAAGGATCCAGAAGATTAAATACCCATGCATCCTTTCATAGAGAATATTATCCACCTAAACAAGGGAATAAATCAAGAAATAGATTAAGGAAGCAGTGGCCCCAACAATAGAGCTGGACAGGGAAATCCCTGGATGACCACTGAGTCCCTGGAGATCACTAATGCATCCACATTAGAGAAAAGAAAGGAGGCCCCCAGGAGCAAGTTTTCCAGGAAAAAAAGCAAATTTGATGGGTCATCTGATCTAATAAAGCTCTTCCTTTTTAAGATTTGACTCTTTTCTGGCATTATTAATTTTTGTGGTAAAATATATATAACAAATTGTACCATTTTAGCCATTTTTAAGTGTACAATTCTGTTGCAATAAGTACATTCACATTATTGTGCAACCATCAATTACCATCCATCTCCAAAACTTCTTCTTCTTCTCCAACTGAAGCTTTCTACCCATTAATCACTAACTCACCATTCACCCTTCCCTCAGACCAGAGTAACCACCATTCTACGTTCTGTCCCTAAGAGTTTGACTATTCTAGGTACCACACAAAAGTAAAATCATATACAAATTTGTCCTTTTGTGTCTGGCTTATTTCACGTAGCAAAATGTCTTCAAGATTCATCCATGTTGTAGAATGTGTCAAAATTTCCTTCCTTTTTAAGGCTGAATAATATTCCATTGTATGCATATACCACATTTTGTTCATCCACTCATCCATTGAAAGACACTTGTGTTGTTTCCACTTTTTGGTTATTGTGAATAGTGTTGCTATGAACATAAGTGTACAACTATCTGTTCGAGTCCCTGATTTCATTTCTTTTGCATATATATCAGAAATGGAATTACTGGACCATATGGTAATTCTATGTTTAATTTTTTGAGGACTCACCATACTGTTTTCCATGACAGATCCACTCTTAACATTCCCACCAGCAATGCACAAGGGTTCCAACTACTCCAAAAGCTTGTCAACACTTGTTATTTTGTTTTCTCAATAATAGCCAACCTAATGGGTATTAAGTGGTATCTCATTGTGGTTTTGATTTGCATTTGCCTAATGATTAGTGATGTTGACCATCTTTTCATGTGCTTATTGGCCATTTGCATATATCTTCTTTGGAGTGATGTCTGTTTATGTCCTGTGCCCATTTTTTAACTGGGTTGTTTTTTGTTGTTATTGTCGAGTTGTGAGAATTCTTTATACATTCTCTGTAAAAATCCTTTATCAGATATTTGATTTGCAAATATTTTCTCCCATTCTGTGGGTTACCTTTCATTCTGTTGGTGTACAAAAGTTTTAACTTTGAAGTCCACTTAATTATTTTTTCTTTTATTCTCTGTTTCTTTAGTGTGATATCCAAGAACTCATTGCCAAATCAAAAGACACAAAGATTTTCCTCCATGTTTTCTTCTAAGAGTTTTATAGTTTTAGATCTTATGTTTAGGTTTTAATCTATTTTGAGTTCATTTTCATATAAGGTAAGGGTCTAATTTCTTTCTTCTGTATGGGGGTATACAGTTTTCCTAACACCATATGTTGAAAAGACTGTCTTTTCTGTTTTTCTATTCCTTATTTTATTTATCTCTGATTTAATCTTTAGGATTTCCTTCCTTCTACTAGCTTTGGAATTAGCTTGGTTTTTTCTAGTTCCTTAAGGTATAGAGTTAGGTTACTGATTTGAGGCTTTTCTTCTTTTCATGTATTTATAACTATAGATTTCCATCTTAGAACAGCTTTTGCTGCATCCATTAAGTTGGTATGCTGTTTTTCTCATTTTCATTTGTCTCAAGATATTTTCTTTGTAATTTCTTCCTTAATCCATTGGTTGCTTAAGAGTATTTTGTTTTATTTCCACGTTTGTCAATTTTCTAGTTTTCCTTCTGCTGTTAATTTCTAGTTTCATTCTACTGTGATCAGAAAAGACACTTTGTATGATTTCAATCTTGTAAAATTTATTAAGACTTGTTTTTTGCCCTAAAATATTGTCTATCCTGGTTAATGATCTATGTGCAATTGAGAAAAATGTCTATTCTGTTGTCACTGGATAGAGTATTCTGTAACATTTTTATTAGGTCCAGTTGGTCTATAGTGTTGTTCAAGTCCTGTATTTCCTTTATAGATCTCTGTCTGGTTGTTGTACACATTATTGCAAGTGTGATATTGAAGATTCCTACTACTATTGTAGAGTTGTCTGTTTCTCTCTTCAATTCTATCAATTTTGCTTCATATACTTTGAAACTCCGATGTTTGGTATATAAATGTTTATTAATATTTTCTGGTGAATTGACCATTTGTCATTATATAATGTCCTTCTTTGTGTCATAAGTTTTTTATTTAGTGTGTTTTATCTAATATTTGTATAGCCACGCTTCTCTCTTTTCATTACTATCTGCATGGAATATCTTTCTCCGTGCTTTCACTTTAAACATGCATATCCTTACATCTAAAGTGTAGACAGCATAGAGTTGAATCTCATTTTTTTATTCCAATCTATGTCTTTTCATTGGGAAATTTAATTTCTTTACATTTAAAGTGATTATTGATAATGAAGGACTTACTTTTGCCATTTTGGTTTTTGTTGTTGTATTTTCTTTTTTAAATTTATTTTATTTTTAATACAGCAGGTTCTTATTAGTTATCTAATTTACACATATTAGTGTATATATGTCAAACCCAATCTCCCAATTCATCCCACCATTTTGTTATTTGTTTTCTGCATGTATTATAGCATTTTCCCCACATTTCCTCCATTTCTGCGTTTCTCTGTGTTTAGTTAATTTTTTGCAGTGACACACTTTAATTCCCTTCTCATTTCCTTTTGTGTGTATTCTACAGATATTATCTTTGTAGTTACCATCAGGATTACAAATAACATCCTAAATTTATAATAATTTTAAATTGATACCAACTTAACTTCAATCACATACAAAACTATTCATTTATAGCTCCACTCTCACTTTATGTTATTAATGTCACAAATACATCTTTATAATAATATTATATACTCATTAACATAGATTTATAATTATTTATTATGCATTTGTCTTTTAAATTCTGTAAAAAAATTAAAAGTGGAGTTATAAGCCAAAATTACAATAATACTGTATTTTTAATATTTATTCATGTATTTACTTTTACTGGAAAACTTTATATTTTTATATGGCTTCAAGTTTCTGTCTAGTGGTCTTTTATTTCAGCTTAAAGGACTCCCTTTAGCATCTCCCGTTGGGCAGGTCTGGTGGTAATGAACTCTCTTAGTTTTTGTTTGTCTGGGAATCTCTTAATTTTCCCTCATTTTTAAAATACAGTTTGCCATATATAGAATTCTTGGTTGACAGGTTTTTTTCTTTCACCACTTTAACTATATTATCTCACTGCCTCTGGCCTTCAAGATTTCTGAGAAATCGGCTAGAAATCTTACTGAGGCTCCCTTGTGCATGATGTCACTTTTCTCTTGCTACTTCCAAGACTCTATGTCCTTGGTTTTTGACAGTTTAACTATAATGTGTCTGCATGTGGATCTCTTTGGATTTATCCTACTTAGATTTCAATGAGCTTCTTGAATTAGTATAACCATGTCTTTCCTCTAATTTTGGAAGTTATCATCCATTAATTCTTCAAGTAATCTCTCTGTTCTCTTCTCTCTCTTCTTCTTCTTCTGGAGTTCTCATAATGCATATATTGCTTTTTTATGGTATCTAATAAGTCCTTTAGGGTCTGTTCAATTTTATTATTCTTTTTCCTTTTTGCTCCTCAGACTCAGTAATTTCAAGTGACCTATCTTCATATTTGCTAACTCATTTTTCTGCCTGTTTGAGTTTGTCTTTGAATCTCTCTAGTACATTTTCCAATTCAGTTATTGTATCTTTCAGCTCCAGAATTTGTTTGTTTTTTAAATAATTTCTATCTTCTTGTAGATGCTCTCATTTCATTCAAATATTGTTTTCCTGATTTCCCTTAGTTCTTTGAGCATACTTAAGATAGTTGTTTTAAAGTAAGTCCGAAGCATATGCTTTTTCAGGGACTGTTTCCGGATATCTATTTTGTCTTTTTTTTTTTTTTTTTTTTTTTTTTTGCAGTACGCGGGCCTCTCACTTGTGTGGCCTCTCCCATTGCGGAGCACAGGGTCCGGATGCATAGGCTCAGCGGCCATGGCTCACGGGCCCAGCCGCTCCGCGGCATGTGGGATCTTCCCGGAGCGGGGCACGAACCCACGTCCCCTGCATCGGCAGGCGGACTCTCAACCACTGCGCCACCAGGGAAGCCCCTATTTTGTCTTTTTGAATGAGTCAAATTTCCTTGTTTCTTTGCATGCCTGTGATCTTTTGTTGAAATTGGGCATTTGAAAAAACAGCTACCTTTTCCAGTCTTTGCAGACTGGCCTGGAAGATCTTCACCAATTTGCAGGCCCCTGAGACTTGAGATCAGTCTAGGATGAGAGCTTAAGGTCTGCCATGTAAGGACACAGTGAAAAGGAGGCCATGTACAAGCCAGGAAGGGAATCCTCAACAGAAGGTGACCATGCCGGTACCCCGACCTTGGACTTCCAGCTTCCAGAAACCATGAGAAAATCAATTTCTGTTGTTTAAGCCACCAAGTCTATGGTATTTTGTTATGGTAGCTTGAGCCAACTAAGATAGTGTTTATTGAGCACTTTCTATGTGCCCAGTACTGGGTTAAACCGTGAGAGTGAAAGAAAAATAAAACATAGTCCTTGATCTTAGAAATCATGGAGTCCAGCTTGGGAAACAGACATATAAACCAATCATTTCAACATAAAATGATCAATACTTCTGAAGACACAAAACATAGAGCACCATGGGAGTACTGAGGAGGAAGGCTTTAAATCTGCTTATCATTGAACGGATCTATTTCATGTTTGGAGAGGTTCTTTTTTTTTTTTTTAAAGAATTGTGTCTTATTCTTTTTTTAAAAAAATTTATTTATTTTATTTTATTTATTTTTGGCTGCGTTGGGTTTTCATTGCTGCACATGAGCTTTCTCTAGTTGCGGTGAGCGGGGGCTACTCTTCGTTGTGGTGTGTGGGCTTCTCGTTGCAGTGGCTTCTCTTGATGCAGAGCACAGGCTCTAGGCGCATGGGCTTCAGTAGTTGCGGCACGTGGGCTCTAGAGCGCAGACTCAGTAGTTGTGGCGCCCGGGCTTAGTTGCTCCGCAGCATGTGGGATCTTCCTGGACCAGGGCTCGAACCTGCGTCCCCTGCATTGGTGGGCAGATTCTTAACCACTGAGCCACCAGGGAAGCCCTGGAGATGTTCTTAAGCCCTTTACATTTATAAAATCCCAAGGTCCTATGTAATAGTTAGTTTCCATGGTTTGAGTTTGGGGCTGTTCTCTTCCTGTCCTTTAATGGGAGGTGCATTGGTGCATGAGTCAGCTGCTCTGCATTTTCTTGTCACTTTGGCATTTGATTTAACTCTGGGACACAGTCAAACCTCTCCAACGTTTTGTTTCTCAGTTTCTCCATCTATAAATTGAGATGCTGATACTTGTCATGAACTTCTACAGAAGAGTAAATTCAATAAAGGCATAATGCTAGAAGTGAAAGGGAAAAACAAATGTGTGTTCTATTACAGATGATAAAAATGATGTGGGACTATTACTAACAAGTATAATCAATAAGGCTAATTCTCTAAGTCAGAGCTTCTTGGATTATAATGGTCACAAAAATTATATGGGGATCTTGTCAAAATGAAGGTTTTGATTCAGAAAGTCTGGGTGACCCCAAGTTTCTGCATTTCAAACAAGCTCCTGGAAATGTTACTGCTCCTGCTACATGGATTACACTTTGAGGAGCAAGAACTTTAATGATTTTAGGCCCTACTGTGAGTGCAGATGTAAGTTTCACAATTTCTAAACATGTATTTACGAACCAAAGCCACTAAAGCATCACTTAAGGTAGCAGTTCTCAAACTTTTTGGTCTCAGAACCTCTTTTATCATCTTAAAAATTATCGTGAAACCAAAAAATCATACCCATCTGTAGTCACAATATTTGAAATTAAATCTGAGAACATTTTAAAACACAAGAATACATCAGCATATATCCTATTATCTGTCAGAATGATAATGTCATTCTACAGTCTCGAAGTCTCAGGAAAACTCCACTATCCACTCATGAGAGAATGGGAATAAAAATTCAAATAATGTCTTTTTACTTGACAAGAACTGCTCATTTAAGAGACTGATTTTTTTTTTTTCGTGTACACAGAGGTACTACAAACCCTACTAAATAAATCAGATAACAATTAAGCTCTAATTCATTTAAAGATGTACTTATTGGGGACCTAATATACATAAATCAGCATGTTAGGTGCCAAGGCTGTGTTTCTCAACCCTGGGAACTTTTAAAAAATACCAGTTGGAGCCGCATTCAAACAGATTAAATAAGTATCTTTGGAAATTAATACTGTTTAAAAAGTTCAACAGGTAATTCTAATGTGCAGCCAGGATTGAAAACCATTGGGTTCAGAAGGCAGGGTATAAATAACAGAAGCCCAAAGTAGAGGAAGTGTGCACACAGGGTAGGCATTGCTTAGTGGGGTCATACGGGCCAGGATAGACTATTGGTACTAATACTAACTAGCTTACAATGTGCTTATCATCCCTCATCATCAATTTCCTTAAATCAGAGATTTAACTTCCATAAATTGGGTTGGTAATGGTTCCATCTTAACAGAGTTGTTCTGAGGATCAAATGAGGTAAGGCATGGAAAGCACAGCTCCTGGCACATGGTAAATGCTCATTAAATGTAAGCATTAGTAACTGCCCTGCAGAATCTTACCAGATAAGATGTGAATGAAGCCAGTCTTGCAGGGTGGAAACATTTCATAAGAACACTGGAGGAAGATAGAATCAATCTGAATGCAATCAGAACTCTCATTCTCGCCCCAACAGAAATGGGCTTAACACAGTTCAGGGGTGTGATTCAATAGGGTGTTTTTGTTTTTGTGTTTGTTTCTTTAATCCCTGATGGAGGAAAGGACCCAAACTAGTACATGTGGCTGGATGGAAAGGGTTTTTGGCTACTGTTGATGGGTTCTGAAAGAGTTTATTAATCTCTAACACTAGAGCTTTCATGTCCTGAGAAAAGGGCTCCCCTGAAACCATGACAAGCCAGTCTGGCTATACTGCATAAACAGTCCAGTTTACTGTTAGTATATAAACAGTGCTTTGGCATTAACATACAAAATCTGAATCAGAGTGTCCTATTCATAAATAAAATATTTGGATAAGAAGTGAAGCCACCACAGAGTCAATTTTTCTGTAAAGTCAAGAAGAAACAAGAGGAATAAATAGAAGAGCTGGTGTCAGCATCAGGTAATACTTGGGATATATGGCAATTACCTGTTTAATGTAGTCAGTGCAGAAAAATTCAAGAACGCCTCCAAATTGGCTATCCACACAGACTGAAGTATTCAAACAATGAACAAATCTCTACTTTGTGTTGGGTAGATAGGTAATGTTCAAAATATGTAATAAAATAGTACGGTACAGAAGCTAAACATCAGAACAGATACTTGCCCAATCCGATTCAATGTTATCTGTAAATATGTGGTTCATCTGTACCTATGTGTACCCACTGACTATCAGCTCTGGGGTAATTACCCTCTCTTGTCTCTTCTTTCTTACCACTCCTCCATGAAAATTGACTCTTCAAGATGTTTTACCTAAAATTTTGAGGCTCCCAGCTGCCTCTCCACACCCATCAGTTTAACCACTTCACATCAACAAAAATTTCTCCATTTTTTTGTTGCAGAGATATCTGAGAGAGGAAGAAAGGATTTTTTAAATTATTAATGTTAATGCTCTGGGCCCTTTCAAAATAGGCCATTTAGAATAACACTGGAATTATAGAAAAAGTGCAGAGGAAAACAACAAGGAGCAGAAATAGAAATGCATACTCCATTGATGGCAAACAAGGAGGTATAGTAATCCTGAACTACAGTACGTAAGATAAGCTGACAAAAGCAATAAAGATCAAGTACCAGTTGGAAGGTTCACAGCTGCAGTTCTCAGGGAATCAACAGAGTACAATTCTAGGAGGTTTGTCTCTTAGGGGTACAAAACCAGCCATCTCTTGTTTGAAACAAGAAGCATAGATACTCTTGGTAGCTTCAGGAAGCATGGAAGGTAAGATTAAATGAGGAATAGCAGAGACAAGCCACCTTCCAGGAATTAGTCTATGAGACAAGGAGGCAGAGTACTGAGTTTCTGAGTAGTTAGACAGACACAAGGTTTCAACCTTTATTCACTCACATACACACACAACCCTGAGTATTAGGAAGACTTTCCTCTAGCCTGAAACACGGAACTCATGCATCTTCCACATAAAACGATTACAAATAGCTGGCCCAGAAAGAATTCATCTCCTTCAAAGATACCACAAAGGGGGGCAGATGGATTAAACAGAAATTTAAAATATACAGAAAGCACTTACACCAGAAAAAAAAAGTTGCATTTAACAAATGAAAATGTAAACCAAAGATATCACTGAAACAATTTTAACTCATGAAGAAGCACCTACATCTCTAAATCAAAGGCATAAAGCAGAAATGTAAGAGCTCAGAGAAGTCATGGTTGGACAATAGAAGGAGGTGACACATGAGCTGATATAACTCAGAAAAAAGGGAAATCAGGAAAAAGAGAAATTAAAAACTAAAATTCTCCCATAAACAAAGCCTAAATTGAAGCAAACAAATGAGAAATAACAGCAAGGATTATAGTGAGGAGAATTGAGAAAAGCAAGTTTATATCCATATATATATAAAATTGAGGAGGGTCAAAAAGGTATAACTGATGTCCTTAAAGAAGGGAAGACCTAATGGAAGTAGAGAATATTTATTGAATGTTAAATTTTTTTAACGTTCAGGAATTAAGTAAAGATTTGATTATACAATTAGGGTGATATAGAATGCCCCAGGAAAAACTGACATAGCAGAATTGATTTTGAGACAGTAAAGTTACTGATTTTAAAGATAAAATATCAAATCACCTATAGTGGAGGAAAAAGACTCACACCGTTCTCAAACTATTTTATTGTTATGTTCACAGCTAAAGGTCAGCAAGGCCTACAAAGTCTTCAATGAATGAAAATGACCTAAGAATTTTATTCTTAAATAAGGTGACCACCCTGCCTTAGTTTATTCAGGGCAGCCCCAGCTTTTGCACTGTTAAGTCTTACATCCCGGGTACTCTTTCGGTCCCAGGCAAACTTTGGTCTCAAGTGTCCATGCAACACTCACTACAATGTCATGTATTAGGCCACAATGACAAAATCCATTAATTCTAACATGTAGAAATAATACAAATAACATTCCTGATTACATGAAATAAAT
The DNA here is from genome assembly GCF_002837175.3 of Physeter macrocephalus. Lineage (NCBI taxonomy): Eukaryota > Metazoa > Chordata > Mammalia > Artiodactyla > Physeteridae > Physeter > Physeter macrocephalus. The sequence continues at coordinate 15,403,990 of NC_041226.1, read as the reverse complement.
CTAGAAATTAATATAAAAACTAAAAAAGAGGAAAAAACCTCTACCACCTGCCAATCTAAAAAAGAGAAATTTAAAATGTGAATTGCAGAATATTTCAGAACATAAGGATATAAAAACACCATATAGGGAACTTCTTACTAACAGGTAAAGTAATGCTTGGTAAAAAAGATTTGTGACCTTAAATACAAATAACAAAAAAGGAGAAGATTAAAAATAATCATTTAACATTCCTCAAACACAGATCCAAAAATTTTTAATAAAATATTAGCAAATAGAGCTCAGTAACATACAAGAATGATACATCAAAACTAAGTAGAGTTTATCTCAGGATTGTAAAATTGGTTTAAGATTTAAAAATCAATCAATATATGATCATTTTTAAAATGCAAAGAAAAGCACTGAACAAAATTCAACACCCATTCAGGATTAAACAAACAAAACAAAAACAAACACAATACCTCTCAGCAAATATGACCTTAGAAGATAACTTCCTGAATCCCTCATTTTGTTTGTTTGTTTTTTTGTTTTTTGTGGTACGCGGGCCTCTCACTGTTGTGGCCTCTCCCGTTGCGGAGCACAGGCTCCGGACGCGCAGGCTCGGCGGCCATGGCTCACGGGCCCAGCCGCTCCGCGGCATGTGGGATCCTCCCGGACCGGGGCACGAACCCGTGTACCCTGCATCGGCAGGCGGACTCCCAATCACTGCGCCACCAGGGAAGCCCCTGAATCCCTCATTTTGACAAAGGACATATGCCAAAAGCCAACAGTTAACATCACACCTAATGGGAAATTTCAAAACTTTTTCTCCCCATAATATTGAGAACAAGGCAAGGCTGCCCACTCTCACCATTTTGATTCAACTTTGTATTAGAGGTCCGAAACTTTATAATACAACAAATAAACAAGCAGAGGCAGAGTATCAGAAAGGAAGACGAAAACCTGACTGCATTTTCAGGTGGCACTGTTTGTATAGAAAATGCTTTAAAATCTATAAAACTATTACTAAAAAATAACAAGATTAAAAATTATTTTACCAGAAAATAAGATGAAATAAAATTCCATTTATCTTAACACCAAAAACAAACCCCCATAAAATACTCAGGAATAAATTTAACAAAAGGCATGCAAGGTCTCAATAATATAAACTACAAAAAAAATCGCTAACAGAAAGTAAAAATGCACAAAAGACTTGAGCATACACTTTACCAAAAAAGATACATAACTAATCATTAAGCACATGAAAAAGTCCTTAACATCATTAGTCACCAGGGGGTGCAAATTAAAACAATGAGATAACATTACTCTTCACCAGAACGACCAAAATTAGAAATTAAAAATTAAAAATACCACTGCAAATGTTGGTAAGGATGTAGAACTGGAATTCTCATATATTATTGATGGGAATATGGTAAAACCACTTTGGAAAAAGTTCTGGCAGTGTCTTGTAAAACCCCAACTCCTAAGTTTTGACCTAAGAAAAATGAAAAATATATTCACAGACAACATTGTTCACTGTAGCTTTATTCATAATAGTTGCACTCAGGGAAAAGCTCGGTGTCTGTTAATAATAGGATACCAGGGAATACTACTAAGAAATAACAAGAAACAACCACTGACTGATACGGGCACCAACATGGATAAACCTCAAAAACAGGTCGAGTAAAAGAAACTTACGCAACAGAGTACATGCTGTAGGAGTACGTTATATGAGTTTCCAAAACAGGCAAAACTAATCTATCTTGAGAAAAGATCAAAATAATGATAGTCTCTAGAAGGGATGTGAGGCAGTGATTGAGTTGGAGGGGCAGGAGGAAAATTCGGGGGTTATGTTCATATTCTATATCTTGATAGGGTCTTAGGGTCTTAGTTACACATATGTATATATCTGTCAAAACCCAGCAAATGTATATTTAAGATTTGTGTATTTCATTGTATATAACTCTTACACCAAAAGGGAAAATTGTAGCAAATGTTTAACCATTTTATGATATGTATGTGAAACAGGGGAAGTGAACTCATTTCTGTAATTTACTTTGAAATGAGTCAACGAAGTAAGATGGATTGCTGAATGGATAGACAGATATGTCATAAAATGAGCATAGAACAATATTCTTGGTAGACTCTATGAGGTGAGTAAATCTGTGCATTCCCTGTAAAATTATTTCAACTGTGTTCTATGTTTAAAGTTTACCACAGTAAAATTTTGGGAAAAAAATTTATCTCAAGAAGCTAGAAAGTAAATGACAAAAGTAGAGCAATAGGAAAGATTTGATAAGTATGAAAATTGAAATTAATCAATTCAAAACAAAAAATAATACAGTTAATAAATTCAAGGGCTACATATTTTAAAAACAATAAAGTGAATAAACAGTTACCTAATTTAATAAAGAAAATAAGTATTAAGTAGAAATAATAGAAAATGATCACAGATACAAAGACTTCAACGGAATCATAGGAAAGTACTTCAGCTCTCCGCAAATAAATTTGGGAACCAAAATGTAATGCATGATTGTTTATTAAAATAAAACTTTCCAAAACTGACACCAGAAGAGATTTTTAAAAACCTAATTAATTTTAAAAATATGTTTCCATTATTTTAGTCAACATTTTTATGTGCCCTGTAATGAGAAGTTATTTTCAGATATGTAACACACCATTTTTCTCTTTTTAAGTTTTTTGGCCACTCTACACAGCACACAGGATCTTAGTTCCTGGACCAGGGATTGAACCCGTGTCCCCTACAGTGGAAGCGCGGAGTCTTAACCACTGGACTGCCAGGGAAGTCCCACACCATATTTTCATAAATAGAAGTCTGTAAAAATTTCTTGCGAAGCTAAATTACAAAACTTCCACAAAGATGACATACAAAAAAAGGAAACCTCTAGACCATGCTCACTTATGAATACTGATGCAAAACCCTAAATAAAAGATCAGCAAACAGAATCCTCCAGTAATGCCCAGATCATTAAATATTAGGAAATCTATTACCATATTAATATAGATGATCATATTAATTGGTTAAAAGAGAAAACTCATATTATCATCTCCATAGATGCTTAAAGGCCTTTAATATAATATCCATTTTAGATTAAAAATGTTAAATACTAAATACTAAAAATAGCTACTTCTTAACATGAATTACACACACATACACATACCTATATCTAATGTCTATTTAGATATAGATATAGTGTATATCTAGATGCAGAGATAGAGAAAAAGGGAGAGGGAGGATTTGTGTATGAATGTATGTATGTATGTATGTATGTATGTATGTATACCAGCCTCTTGCTAAAGCATTATCGTTAAACTCTGCAACAAGAAAACATGTCCTTTGTCCGCAATATCGTTTATTTTGTTCCATAGCTACCAGTCACTGCAATTAGACCATAGCAAAAAACAGAGGTATAAAATTTAAGGAGGCAGAATTATTTTTGCAGGTGATGTGATTGTCTTTTGGGAAACAACAGTTTTCTCTGGAAAACCTAAGGGAATCAGCTAAAAAGATATACCATAAAAAGTAAGAGAATTCTTCTGGGGGAGAGACTTTGATGACTAAGTTTCTGGGTGAGGGGGAGACGACATTTTCACTGTATATCCTTGCGTACCTTTGGAATTTTTTGCAGTATGTATGTTATCACCTACTAATAAATAATAAACTTTAAAACCAACAACTACAAGTGAGGATATTTTAATCATCCCCTGCATAATACTATCTCTGCCAACTGAAGTAAGTAACTTTTGTGACAACACAAAAGGGAATTGTGATGTTTAAGAGAAAAGGAAAGAGTGACAGGGAAAAAAGGTTGTTCAATAAATGGATCTCTAGGGCTTAATTTTCTTCAGTTCATTCTACCTTTTAATAATCTACAAAACTTAAAGTCATTTAGAGAACAACAAACATTTAAGACAAGAATATCAATAATAATAATAACTAATGTTTAATTAGTGCTAACAGTTTGTCAGACACCATGTTCAGTGCTGTTCGTGTGTTTATTTGTTTAACGCTCACAGCAATCCTACACGCTGTATCCTACGTGCTGTATGTGCACATTGTTGTCTGTCTCAGTAAATCTGAGTTTCCATTTGCTTCATTCCCATCAAACAGAGTACAGTGTAGACAAAGGCTGATGACAAAACCATCTGGCCACGTTTCTACAAGCCAGGGCACCGAGCAGAGTTTTCCAAGACCTCATCACCTCCCACACCTGGAACGGTTCCAGAAGCATAAGGTCCTGCACAGGTCACAAGATGACGATGATGGTCCCTGGGGTGGCCTGACCTTGAGCAAGTGTCAACATTCAAAGACAATGTTGCTGATGGTGCAATTTCCTGCATGGAACGCTCCCCATTCCTGAGCACTCAGAGTGATGGCTGATGGAAAGACTCATCCAGGACCGTGTACTGAGTGCCATGTGAGGGTGGACCTGGGAAGATGGAGAGGGCAACTGGGCGCTCTGCGTACAGCAGTTACTGTGTAGTGGTGACAGCTGTCACACAGGGGAAGCTGTAAGCATGGCACTTTGAGAAAATCCCACTCCATAATATCTTTTCTCCACACCTCTGTCCTGAGCGCCTGAAATTCCAGAACGAAGCATTGTTGTCTGCCCACTCCACTATTTAAATAAAAATAAAATTATATACATGTGTGGCTAACGCTAAATAAAAGAGTGAATTATTTTAAAAGTGCAAAAGCATAGAAGTCTGTGTAAGATGTTTGCTCTAAATCTTACTCTGCCTTTCATAACTCTGTGCCACCAGGCAAGTTTACTTAATCTGAGTTTGTCTCCTCATCTGTAAAATGAGACTACAAGTTCTCATTTCATAGGGTTGTTGTGAGAATTAAATATAGACACACACATTCCATCTGATACAGAATCGAGTTAAATGCTAAAGCATCCAGTTAAATGTTCCACTAACATCAGTTTCCTCCTCCGCTTTCCTACCTAATTAGCCCCATCTTCTTGGCAGGCAAGGCAAAAGCCCTTTGCTGAAACCAAACTTGACCCCCTTGCCAGGAGCTGGTCCTTTGTGCAGGGACCACCACGCCCTTTTGTTCATTCCACTCCCCTGACCCTTGACCCAGTCTACTCACTGCATTTCATAGCGTGGTGAGCCAATCTCACAGTGAAAAGAGACATTTCCTACCTTTGAAAAAAAAAATGGGCAGAGAACCAGCAGACTTGTGGTGCCTTCCATTTCCCATCTGTAAATTTCTCAAAATACTTTCCAGTAAGCAATCTCCAGGGGCTCATAATGTGATTAACAATATTGTGTCTCTGTCGCTTCTAGTATTTCAGAGGAACTAGTGTCTTCAGAAGGTACAGTTGCTGAATTGTGAGTGGGAGGCTATGTGATCTGTCTTCTTTCTATTCACATCTTGCTAGACTCTCAGAGGGGTGAGTGGGAATCGACTGGTCATTCAACACGTTAAAAGTTTGCTTGAATCGACCAATGAATTAAGAGTGCTGCTGTGGGTAAAATCCGATGTCACTCCGGAATCTGGAGACCTCAGCTCAGCGGGGCTCAAGAGAACGGACATCACACAGCGGCTCTTTCTGGGGGCGCTTTAACACATGATTCTCAGTTTCATGTTTGTCTGAAATTCTATTGCCGGAAAGTTGAGTCTCGCAAGTGCAAAAGCATGAGTACGGTTTTCTCTCTGCAAAGCCTGTTTCAGTATCACTGACGGCATGGGGGTGGTCGTTTTCCGGAGATGTGATTCTTCCTAAACCTTCCAGTCCGAACACCCGCGCCCCCCGCCTTCCCCCCCCACCCCCCCCGCCACCGTCGACAGAGCCACATGCCCTTTTCCGGGCTTCCACTATTCTTCACTTCGTGTCAGATGAACGGGAACAGTCAGAGCCAGCGTTCCAGCCACCCTCTTTATCTGCCTTCACACTTCTTCCTCTGCCTATTCATGCCGCTGCGGAGGTCTGGACCAGCTTCCTGTAATCTTGGAGGGGAAAACTTCTCCCTTTAGCACAGCCTCTGAGCCTAGTTGTTTTGGGTAAGAGGTTTCCTCCTCTCTTCTCCCTTGAGTTCATATAGCTACCTCTGTTAGCCTGCTAGCCCTCCTCCAAGGGTGAGGAGTCTCCTCTCAGCCCTAGGGTTTCAGCGCGCCCCTCCCTTTCCTGCTGTCAGGAGCGCAGGATTTCCTGAGCCAGGGATGTATACACAGAGGAGGCGCTGCTGGGCTCTACCGTGACCGCACCTCACAGGGACCGTCCCACTCTCCGTGCAACACGTCGTATTTATATCCCAGGGCACTGAGGCCGGTCCTGGCTTTGATATACCATTTCCTTCATTCCCCAAAGCTGAGCAAAGCGGAAAATCCTTCATCCTCCAAGTACGCTAGCCCCCTACTCTCTTCCCGCTTTGCCTTGCTCTTTCTGCTTCAATCCCTAAGCTGGAGGAATTAGTTAAAATTATAGTCGAGTTAATAGCTAGAAAATCAAAATGTTGCATGAGATATAATCTTCCAGCTGAAATCTCTTCTAAGTACCCTAAATATTTAAAACATCAAATAATTTGAAAATAAAAGGGTTGGTAGATATACTTGAATTAGGGTAAGTTCTCTGATCCTTTTTGATTCAGATGGAGAGGTTTAGGTAGACACACCAATTTAAAACATGGATGGCATATATGAAAAAAACTCCGGAATAGTAACTAGAAAATGATCATAGAGATAAGTCCACTTTAAATCTGGAAAGATAACATTTACCAGTGGAGAACCATAATAAAATACTGCATTTCTCACGTGGTCCTATAGCAGGAAGTCCAGTCTCATTACTTCCTGCCATGCTACCTCCTGTCCCCTCATCTCCCTACCCTATAGCCTGATACAGCCCAGAATTCCCAGGTGTTACGACTAGCAGTTCCTGGTTTTCCAGCCTCCCTTCCAGAGCAGGGACTCAGATGCATCCCTCAAGGTCACCTTCAGCGCCATTGCAAGATAACCACGCTGCCACTGGACAGTCCAAAGAGGTCTTCCGTTGGCCATGCAGTGGCCATGAGGCTGAAACGTATTGCAGTTGGTCCTGACCAAAGCTGTGGGCCTGAAACGGGGCCTCTGCTCCAATTCCTGCCCAATCCACGGCAGGTCATGAAGCTCGACTCCAAAGCACCACGCCTCCTGCAACAGCCAGCTCAGAAATGACTCTCTTTCTACCCTCTTGGGGAATTTATCTGGAGGGACTCACTGTTCTCTCCTGGCCCTGGGCCTTGGTTAAGATATTATCTTTATCCACATAGGTTTCCTTAACTTTGAATGTAAGAAAAAAGGAGTTGGAAATCTTATAGGCATATGGACAACTGCTATATGAATCATTCACTTTCTCACAGTAAACTTAAAACTCTGGTTATTTACAGTTTCAACTGATTCCAACTCAGTGGAGAGCCTGCTGTGTTCTAGACTGAACTCCTTGAAGGCAGTCTTCTTGACTTCTGGATCCACTGCTTACAGCCCCTAGAGCAGAATGCATGTTCAGCCAATACTGGATGCTTAGATCGGTGCCCAGGGGCTACCTGCTCCTTCCAGGTGGCTGTGGCCTCCTCCAACTCTCTGCTGGAGCCTCCCAACTAATCTAAGCCTCTACTTCTCCCGGATTTGACCACTCACTTCTCACAGCTATTATCAGCAGCACCGTTGCCCTTGAGGTATGCTTGCCTGAAAGCTCCTGCGTCTGAGCCCTTCTTTGCTGGTGAGGTCAGACGGGCTGTACTCTGACCTAGGCAGACTGGTGCTTACAGGTATCTCCTAAGAGCTCCATGAATATAAGCTCCCAGCTCACCACGAAGGTAATGGCAACTTTTCCAGGCACAGCCTTCTCATCACCCTTCCTTGACGCTAGATGTCCTGCCTGGAATGGACTGGATTGCGCCAGCTCTAAGTCAAGCCACATGGCAACCACCTTGCTTCTCTGTCGATCACACTTTCAGTCCCCAGGTTCCAGGCTGTTTGAGAACACCTCCAGCCCAGCTTCTGCTTTTTCTAGGCTAGTATGAAAAATAATCTCACCTGGCTTGGGGTTACTTTTATTTCCAAAGATCTTCAACAATATAAGCATGAAAAATTCCTCTCTCTAAACTCAGAAGTTGCACTTGTATATGAAAATTGTATTATTATGTGTATGGCTACTCCTAATTTGAGGGGGATCCAGGTCAACAGATAAACCATGTCCAGATGTCCTGGGATTAAACTGAGATAGATTCTAGGTAATTTGCTGGTGTGGAATCAGAATCCAAACTGGAGACTGTATTGCATAATATGGACTATCTGGTTAGTTTGGATTGGTCTGTAGTCTAAGAAGCCCTCTGGGAAGTACCATCCTTTTCAATCTCACAAGCACATGAGTAACACTGCTAACTGTAGCATCATTTTGAAAGAGAAAAGACACAGTTCCTGACTTTAAGAATTTAACATGAAACACAGAAGAGAGTAAAACAATTTTAAAATAAGATATTGTGTTCACTTATAACATTAGGAATGAAAAAAAGAAAATTAAAGAAAAAAACCCAAACTGATCTTAAATAAATTCATATTAGTCATGCAGTAATGGAAAAAGCCAGGCTTTTATGTTACTGACCATCAGTGAATTTCTAAATAATCGCACCCCACTAGCCCCATGGCCACCATGCTCTTGTTAGTGAGAATATTTATTTCTGTTCGAGAAGTAAAAGTTTCCTAACAAAGAGCACAGGATAGAATAATATAGCTTTGTCTCCACCTGCAGGAATGAAGAGACTGAATTCTTTTGTTGTCGTTATATGAAAATACGTAAGGCCTTTAGGATCACCATTAAAAATATGAGGTAGAATCAGTACTCAAGCTTTACTACACTTTATTCTATAATAAAGTAATAATTGGATCAAAACAGGGTCAGTTAAAAGAAGTACATAATTAACGTGAATGACTGTGCTTATTTCTATAACTTCTTTTTTTTTTTTTAACAAATTTTATTTATTTATTTGGCCATGCCACTCAGCTTTCAGGATCTCAGTTCCCCGACCAGGGACTGAACTCGGGCCGTGACAGTGAAAGCACCAAATTCTAACCACGAGACCACCAGGGAACTCCCTCTATAACTTCTTCGTGAACTTATACACAGAGAAAAATTCACCATGACCAGTGTACACCTTGATGAACTATTTCAAAGTGAACACGCTGGTAACCATCATCCAGAACAAGAAACAGGTCATCGCCAGAACTCCAGAAGCTCCCTTACAAACTGCACTTATTTTCTTTTTAATAATTCTTTTTTTTTAATTGAAGTATAGTTAATTTACAATGCTGTGCCAATCTCTGCTGTACAGCAAAGTGACTCAGTTATACACGTAGAGACATTCTCTTTTTATATTATTTTCCATTATGGTTTATCACAGGATATTGAATATAGTTCCTTGTGCTATAGATAATGTAATAATTCTTGAATTCATCTTTTTTTTTTTTTTTTTTTTTTTTGCGATATGCGGGCCTCTCACCGCTGTGGCCTCTCCCGCCACAGAGCACGGAGCACAGGCTCCGGACTCGCAGGCTCAGCGGCCATGGCTCACGGGCCCAGCCGCCCCGCGGCACATGGGATCCTCCCGGACCGGGGCACGAACCCGCGTCCCCTGCATCGGCAGGCGGACTCTCAACCACTGTGCCACCAGGGAAGTCCCATCTTATTTTTTTAAATCTTTTTCTTTAACTCATTTTTTAAAATTTATTTATTTTTTACATCTTTATTGGAGTATAATTGCTTTACAATGCTGTGTTAGTTTCTGCTGTATAACAAAGTGAATCAGCCATACGTATACATACATCCCCATATCCCCTCCCTCTTGCTTCTCCCTCCCATCCTCCCTATCCCACCCCTCTAGACAGGCTCCGGACGCGCAGGCTCAGCGGCCATGGCTCACGGGCCCAGCCGCTCCGCGGCATGTGGGATCTTCCCGGACCGGGGCACGAACCTGCGTCCCCTGCATCGGCAGGCGGACTCTCAACCACTGCGCCACCAGGGAAGCCCCGCACTTATTTTTAAAGCCAGATTTGAAAACCTTCGCCTTTAACCTAGTCAGCCTAAGAAAGAGAGGAAGCCACAAGCCACAGACAGACTCCTGCTCCCTAAGCAGCCTGGTCCAGGAGCTGCCCCTGAGAGGCCCGTCGCCAGCCCTGCTGTGACGGTGAGAAAGCAGCAACTCCTGTCTTTCACCGGGCCTCCAAACCCGATCAGCTCATGGTCATGTCCAAGGATAGGTCTGCCCTCATCTTCATTAAGCTAAGGCCCTATGAAAACGAAGCAGATCGAGGTTTGTCCGCAGAAAACCCCTTCCATGTATACTTCTTGCAGAATATTGCTGTGTAGTACTTGGGGAAGTCTCCTCTCTGATTTGGACAAGAGTGGAGGTGCCCACTGGTCACTACAATCAGCACGGGCAGCATTCTACACCCATGCCAAGTAAGAAATTCAACTCTTTTATTTATGACCCAAACTACAACTTCTAACTAAAATATATCTCCATCTGATTTAAATTACCCTAAGCTGCCCACTGTCCAGTGTCTCGAAACTATTATTTCCTATAGTTTTTTTGGATTTGGAGTTGTTTTCAGACAAGAGGGTACATCCAGTCCCTGTTACTCCGTCTTGGCTGGAAGCAGAAATCTGAAAAGTTACTCTCTGACATTCCTCCAGCCTCTTGAGAAGAATAGGTTTCTAGAAATACAAAGCATGTGATTATTCTTATGCTTTGCTATATAATGGGTACTGTTTTTTTCCCTTTACCACATATGTGTGGTTGCTCGTTTTGTAACCACAAAGTCTGTAGACATTGTCAGGATTAGATTTAAAAGCAATTAACCATCCCACCGATTCAGCCGGGGAAGAACAATTTCACATCTTCACGTTAAGGACCTAAGGGAAAGGGACGCCAGAGCCAGGCAGAGTGGAAGGGAAATTATAAAACTGAACAAACCATGACAGGATCGATTTTCTTTTTAGGTTTTAATGGGTTTGTTAGTCTGTTTCTAATATTTGTTAAAATCACTGTAACATATATATTTGGACATCTGTCGCTCAAAGAGTTAAGCCTGACTCCCGGGTGGGGCTCTGGAGGCTGGTGACCCTGCCAGGTGCTTTTAGTAAAAGGGAGGTAACAAGGGAGGTAACAATGTGTCTAGTACATACATATTGTGGGCACACTTCGGCTATTCAAACCCAGACAGAGGAAACGGGGGAATGGAGGTGGGGAAGGGGGAGGGCTCAGAAAAGGAATAAAAAGAGAAAATGGCCCAAAACTCTCTGCTGTGGCTCTTCATGTGATGAAAGCCTGCATTGTGTGAAGCTGTGAGTCAAAAGAAGAAGGTTATTCAGCTATTGCAGACTGCATCTAAAATATGAAATAGCTCTCTTCCAGCCTCTTTGCTTCTCATGCTACAAAAAAAGTCCTTCTCATTAGCTACCACTTTTCTTCTACGGCACAAAGTCATTTCACATGTTCAGGGAAAAGAATTTAATTTTTTAAAACCTCTCTTCTCTAACCTGTCAACCAAATTTGCACGTTCCAGTGAATTGGGGTGAATGCTTGGTCCTAATTTGATGTTTGCCAAAAGCGTCCTCCGACCCTAATAAGCATCCATGGATTCTGTGGGGAGCGGTCCTCACGGCCCCTTCTTCTCTAAAGCAGCTCCCCTCGGCGTCCCCAGCCCCCAGGTCCTTCACCACCATCTATTTTCCTTGGATGAGAGCCTCCCAGTGAATAGGAAACATTTTTAAGAGGGGGTGGGGTGTTGTGAAAGAGATTTAGAGGCCAAATGGGGCCTTCGCAGGAAAAAGAATTCGGCATCGCTGGTATAACTCAATGGCATTCACTGTTGCAGAAAGTAACGAACTTTTTACTTAGTTAGCGGCAGTTCACCTCGCGTGCTCGTCTAATTGGAGAACGTTTTCCAAGAAGAAAAGAGGGGTCGGGGTTCACAGCCACGCATCCGTGCGTGGTGCTGAGGGGCCACCCGCCTTTTCTTGTGTAGACTTTTGTGCAGGGAAAAGACTCTTCTCTTTGTGTCTCTGCCTGGTTCCTCGTGTGGCATCCTTTCATGGGAGTAAACACCAGGGGAAATTATGTAGTGTATAATCCATTTTCAAAAAGGTAAATTTTGCCTGAAAATTCTGTGCTAGCACTTGATCATAATATTCTATGTCCAGATAGCTTCAGAACTCCCTAAGTAATATTTGGGTGTATGTAAATTTTCCAAATATTCATCCTGAAGCTGAGTCTTCTATTAAATTAGCTGAAAGCATAATACCTTGAGAAACTACATTAATATGAATACCCGACCAGAAATAGCAATTTTCATTTGTTGTATTAAAATCTATAAATTACTTCACCCGATACTGCCTTTGAATAGAAGGGACATTTCTTTCAGGGAAGGGTCAGCCCCAGGGCATGCATGCCTGAGGGTGACTTTTCTGCTTCCTGGGGGTCTCACCATCCATGGAAACAAGTCATTATGTTGCTTTATATATTAAACGTTCTGAACTTTTAACTTTAATTTGGTTAGTTATCAGACTTGGGGTATCTGTACACCCTATCAAATTTCTTCTTCCCTCTTTTTGAAGACAAGCTTGCTGGTGTGAGGGCTGTTCCCGTGAGGAGTAGGTAGTGATTTGGGTTTCTAGTTTGAACAGCGTGTTTGTAAGTTAAAAATTCAAAACTCTCTCCTTATTTGACTTCCTGACACATGGTCTTGGAATATCACTGTGAATTTGACTGTGGCAGACAGCAAATTAATCCTTCTAAGATCCTACACGGGTTAAAATGCTAATCATTCTTTGGCCTTCAGAAAGTTTCTTCCAACTTAGGAAACACTGTAACTTACTCACACTAGATACCTAATAAATATTTATTAATTTGATTTAACCTAGGATACTATCTCTAAGGACTATTTGGAAGCCAGATTATTGAACATTCCCACAATGTTTTTTCCTGATAGCTCAGTTCTCAGGAACCGAGGTGGGTAATTTTGAAGTGATTTCTGGCCCTGGATCCCTTTCCTATGATGTCAGAGACACAGCTTTCTGAGGTGACTTCAGGACAGAGCTCTGGAGAGGCCCTTCCTCAGGGAAGCCACCCTCAGAATCTGACAGGATCTATTGAAGGGTTCTTGGGTGGCTCCTGATGTGGCTCAGCTGAGATTTATACCTTTGGTTGCAGCAGGACCCCTGGGTGCCATTTGGTTTTCCTCATCACCATGCCATTGAACCTGAGAAGTCACACAGTCTGGCTGGCACCTTTCCAGACCACTTCCTCTGGTGAGAAAATAATAAGGAGTCTTCATAACAAGGAAGAAAACATACCGCCTCTCCTGAATCCCCAGCATAGGCAAGAACAGTGTTGAGGTTCATCAAAGCCCAACAGGAGGGTGTGGAGGTAACTCTGCTGCTAGTAAGAAGGATCAATTTAAGGGGAACCCATGACTGGTGCCAGCATACATTTCTCTTGCTTCCAGATTAGCTCCATCACAGGCTAGAGGGTCTGGAATAGAGTTAGTAATCAGTGTAACAGTGGCTAATACTTATTGAGCACTTATCGTATATCCTGCACTGTTTCAAGGTCTTTCCACTAATTCATTTTGTTCATACAACTCTATAAGGCAGATACTAATATCATTTCTATTTTACTGATGAAGAAACTGGAGCACAGAGATTTTAGATAAGTTGCCCAAGGTTGCACAGTGTGATGGTGTAAAATTGTGTGCACAATTCTTGGAAAGTCCCCTCTTCAAAAAGTGGAGTATAATTCTCCCCCTCGCTTGGTTTGAATCAGACTTAGAGACTCAATTCGAATGAGTAGAATGTGGTGTAAGTGATGGAATATACTCCCTAGGTTAGGATAAAAGACATTGCCCCTTCTTGCCAGCTCTCTCTTGGATTGCTCACCCTGGGGAAAGCCAGTCATCACATCTTCAGAACTCTCCCCACGTGGGAAGACCAACAACCAGCACCGTGTAAGTGAGCCACCCTGGAAGTAGGTCCTTCTGCCTCAGTCAAGCCTTCAGATGACAGCAACCACACGACAGACCTTGAGCCAGAACTTCCCAGCTTAGCCACTTCGAAATCTCTGACCTATAGAAACTGTGAGCTGTTTATTGTTTGGAACTGCTAGGTCGGGGTAGTTTGTTATGCATCAATGGATAACTAATACACGTAGCTTCTGAGGGTCAGAGCCAAGATACCAGCCCAGGGGGTCTGAAGGCAGAACCCACAGTTTACCACTGTCCCATTCCATCTCTGCTCATACAAAGGAGATTATCTGATGAGCTCAGATTCCAGAAAAGGTGTTCAATAATTGGGAAGAGAATTTAAACCCAAGCTCCTGAACATCCTGTGTTTCTAGACCCTTAGAAACCCAATGATGGCAATGCACACATCAGCTACATACAGTCAGTCCTTTCCTTGGATGTTCTGAATGAATCCTGATAGAGACCTTTTGCCTTATCCTGCTTTTTCTAAACTTCAGACAGACGTTATCTCTCTACTACTTCAGACAAGCCTGTTACAGTATAATTTATCAGATTGAAGCTTCCTTTATTGCCATTTCTATCCTGAGGCTATACCATAATCACCTTAACCAAATTGGATACTGACCTCAAGTATTAGGCTTCTTTTATCATCTATTACTTTTAGGCTGGGAGGAAAATAGAAACAACTCATCTCTTAGATCCTATCTAAGTGATCTTAGATAGGATCACTTCTGCAAGTGGTTGTTTCCCATTATGTGTTGATTAGGACTGCTTAACTTTCAGAAGGTTGACCTTCTGCTGCCACCTTGCTGATACAATAAATGTTAATGCCCATAGCACTGGGCTTTGCACAGAGTGGATGCTTAGGAAGCGGCAGTTCGTATCTCTCTCCCATCACACCTCACACGTGCAATCAAGAGAAAGTTAGACTTCCTCAGAACTTGTTAGATAATTGTCAACAAATCACCATCATTTGACATAACCCCACTGGCTGCAGCAAATATGTATTCTCCATTATCAACTTTTCAGTGTCAAGGTATCTGGATCATCCATTCAGAGATTCAGAAGGTACTTGATTACTTAGAGTCAAAGGCGACAGGTGGCCTTAAATATATTCCAGCCAAGAACAGCTAACCTGACCCTGGAATCTCAACACTCATTGCATCTCACCAGGACAGAATCCACAGTCACGATCTCCTGCCCTCACTCCTGGATGTTTCCGGCAGTCACGTCACTTCCCTGCTTAAAATCCAGAACGAAGTCCAAGGTTTTCACCACCAGGTAATACAGAGTTTTCTACAAGCGGACCCTGGCCTAGCTTACCTCCCAACAATCCTCGTGATTTTTAACTTAAAAACATTGAACTCTATGTAATTTCTCTCCAACTTCACACGCCCTTTCTAACCCTTTAAGGATGTGGTGTAGAGTTCGTCTCATCTGGGATATCATCCTCTCACCCCACCTGACCTCTGCCTTTGTCCGCTTCTCTTCACTGCTGGACCGGACATCCTCCATGTTCCAACAACACTCTGAAGACAGCCCCATGCACGGGGTATGCTATGCTGACATGACCTGTTTGAATGCTTGTCCCCTCCAGTACATTATAAGCTTTGTCAAAAATGTAAGATCGTATTTAACTTTGCATTCCTGGTATCTGGCGAATAGTAGGCACTTAATAAATGAGATAATGTATACAAAGTATTTAACACGACACCTGACATGGTAAGTGATCGCTTCACGTTGCTGCTGTGGTGAATTTGTTGAGTGATGGTTACTGCTCACCTATCCACAAGCAAAAAAAAAAAAAAAAAAATCTCTGCTCCCTTCCAGGCAAAAAGTGAAGAGAGAAAGGCTAAATGAAAAGAAAAGAAAGAAACGAAAAACACACTGTTTCATAGAAAACAATGAAGAATCTAAAGACACTAAAGATGAGCAATTAAATAGGCTAAATCAAATGAGATTAATGAGAAAATCAAACAAAGCAAGGGGAATTTGTCAAACTTTCCCAGCAGGCCAGATAGTCTCCACTTGGAAAGCAGCTTTGAGGGACGTGGTAAATTCCCTACAACCTGAGTCACTAAAAACTAGACCAGACAAACCACTTAAAAGTAGACAGCAGTAGACTTCAGGGTACCGGCATGAGTTAGTGGGCTTTTCATCTTTACTTTCTCTGATTCATTCATAAAATATTTATAATAAGGCTGCAAAACATTTGTTACATTTTTTCCCATTGTTCGCCTTCATTTTTCCAAAGGGAAAATGAACAGTGTTAATGTTTACTCAGCTAAGACTACCAGGCAAGGGGGCTGTGCAACTCCACAGTGGCTAATATTTAACAATAACACTGGAAAAGAAAGAGACAACCATTTTACTGGAAACTTTTTTTGACACCACCTGATTATTTTGATTAGGTCTATATTGGGGAAAAAAAAATCTTGGGGCAGATTGCTACTTGGTATTTGTTGATTTATTCTTTGAATAAAATTGGTCAGAATACATTTTCTTAAAATAACCACCACACATGACACACAAGTTGTACTTTATTCCTCTTGTTCCCTCACTCCCTCCTCCTCCTCCTCCTTCCTCTGCCTGTTTGTTTCATCCAATGGTTCCTAGAAACAAAGCCAGACACTAGAATAAAAGAGCTGATATTACTATTCTCTTGCAGTTGTTTTCTTTAGCTTTTTAAAAACAGTCATATTTTCCCAACTCTTTGTTGATCAGAATTTTGCCTAAAAAATGTCTTTCAGAGTATCTCTGAAAACACTGTTTTAGAATATTTCCAGCTCTCACTTTAGCTGGCATCTGGATGCTTTGTTCTGATGTATTAAGATGTAATACTACATGAAAAAAATAACTAAATTCTTAGGGTCTTTTGACCCACTTGGGCACTATCTTAGATGTTAGAGGTGAAGGGAATGGATCTCCACTACAATCCTCTCATTTTAGTGCTGAGGAAACCAAGCCCCTGGATGTGCAGTAGGGTCACAAAGCTAGAGTGAGTCAAAGCCGGGACCAGAACCCAGATGTCTTCACTCTTTGTCTAGACCTTTGTCTGTTATACCAAGGATTAAATGGGTAGAGATCACTGAGTTGTGTGGGGTTTTTTTCTTTTTCTCCAATCCAAATTTCAGCAAAATTAACTGTCATGAAACTAAGAACAGCTAACACCCCGTGACTGCTTATTATGTGCACTGCATTATTCTACACTTTTTATGTGTTTTAGCTTGAGTCGCAAAACCATTATCCCCATCTTACCAATGAGGAAAATGAGGCACAAGAAGGCAATGTTACTTTGCCAGGGTAACCTCCCTTAGGTAACAGATGACAGAGAGAGGATGGGACTCTAAGGCCTGGGCTCCAGAGGCTGTGTACCCACCACTACACCTGATGGCTTCTCGGTAAAAGCAGACCTTCCTTGGGGGCTGGGAAAGCAATGGAAATGCCTATTCCCCTGTCTAAGTGTTGATATTTCATTGATACTTCAGTGTCATTGTTGTGGCTTTGCATTTTCATAACCCCTGTTTTACATAATCATTACTAATGAATTTGCAATCTCACTTCTTTGGAATGTCCTGAATATAACCATGGTGATTTCTCAATAATGTGAAAACACAAACTTTGGAAATTTTGCATCTTTGTAAACTTTCTAGGTGTAAAATATTAAAAAGTTTGCCCCAAACTGCTGATAAAAATAATTATAAACAAGAAGATTGACAGAAGAACCAGTATAAAAATCTATAGGAAAGAAATTTCTTAACATCCAAATCCACAGATCAAAGAGAAGAGCTTTTGAGAATAATGTAAGTTGTACCAAACACTAAACATCGTTCTCAGAGTTTTTCAAAACCGTATTTAAGGGCTTCCCTGGTGGTGCAGCAGTTAAGAATCCACCTGCCAATGCAGGGGACATGGGTTTGAGCCCTGGTCCAGGACGATCCCACATGCCGCGGAGCAACTAAGCCTGTGCTCCACAACGACTGAGCCTGCGCTCTAGAGCCCGCGAGCCACAACTACTGGAGCCCGCGCACCTAGAGCCCGTGCTCCGCAAGAGAAGCCTCCGCAACGAGAAGCCCCCGCACCCCAATGAAGAGTAGCCCCTGCTGGCCGCCAACTAGAGAAAGCCCGCACGCATCAATGAAGATGCAATGCAGTCAAAAATAAATAAAATAAATTTTTTTAAAAATCTTAAAAAAAACCCCCATATTTAATGTGTACGTTATATTCTGTTCTAAGCACCAGAAATGATTGGTAAGAACTTATAAAAAATAACTGTCTATTAGAAGAAAGGAGTCTTCAAAATGTACACTACACTTATAAAGTTTTAAAATTATATGAAGTTTGGGAAAAAATAGAGAATATGGAAGACTTTGAAAGTCGAGACTAAGGTTTCCTTTGGCAGATATGAACTTGGGGCTTCTTGGTGAGCATTCTATAAATAGCATGCTCTGGTTTGCCCTATTAATACAGTTAGGGAAGCAGTTGGCTGGGCCCTTTCCTGCAATCAGACAATCCCGCTCTGGGAACCGAGGGATCGCTTTGGGGTTTGTCCACTCGGCACACAGCACACACACGTGGGTGTTCACCTAACCGTTTTACGCTAATCTACCCAAACTCCTTACCACCTTCGCGTTCCCTTTCATGATTCATTTTTAGGTACATTTCAGCCAATGGTTAGATATCGTGGAGCAAACGACAATGTCAGTAGATTCATAACTTCCATTTCCACCTGGACTGATAGAGTACACCATGATGGGTTTTACACAAGCTATCACAGCATTTCTTATTCTAAGGAATGCATTTACTTTTAAATAATAAGCAGCTGATTATTAGGTGGATGGTGCTCAAGTCATAGGAAAGAATTAACCTAGTTCTACAAAACTACCAGCATTAAAAGTATCCTGATTGAAATTAGGCCGGGGCAGAATTTCTATATTCCAATGACTACTATACTCCAGATAACGGACCAAAGATAGCGGCCCGGCTCTCTACTGACTGGGCACTGCCCATCTAAAATCAGACAATCTTCAGTTCAGAGTTTGTATTTTGTTCTCTTTTCCTCCTGTTCTACTCAAAGCAGATGTAGAAACAGATAATCAGCGTCTAATGATTGAAAATCATTGTGTCCCGGCCTCTGGTTGTTAGTGGAAAAATATATAAATGGCATAAAATCTTTTTTTCTTTGTCAGAAGAAGAAGAGCGAGCCACTGCTCAAGGCTCTCACCGTTGGGGGAATCCAGATCACACGAAGCTCTCTCCCCGCACACAGCCAGGGAAGTCCATGTGGAAAGTGCTCCCTGCCGCTTCAAGCCCAGCCCAAGCCTCTTCCCAAGAAACAAGTGTACATAAATATCCCAAATGAGCTGCACTCTCGGAAGGCCACCCTCCTTCCTCTGGTTGCCTTGGAGACAGATTTGCTATTTCTCCCTTCCTGTAGCTAGGATGGAAGAAGAGTGGAGAGGTAAGAAGAGCAGCGAGGGGACAGAACTGGCTTTGAGTCCTGCTCTGCCACGGGGGAACGAGCCTCAACCTCTCAGACCCTCCTGATTCTCACTGAACGGCAGCAATACCGATGTCTGCCTTGTGGGGTTTAGGTGAGGGGGAGCCGTGAAATATACAAAGTGCCTGGCCCCAAACTGGTGATTCAAAATGGCAAGCGTATAGAAGGAATTCGGTCCCTGGGAAATTGACAGGAGTATAGGTCTTTACTAGCGGTCGCTGATCTGAGACTAGGACCTCTGGCTAGAGTATTTGGTTGCTTCGGAAAACCCTTCAGGTCCTCAGCAGGGGCAAGAGAGCCCAGGGTAATAGGAAGAGGGATGTTTTTCTGTTTTCTAAAGAGACTGTAAGTGCCGTCAAGTACCTGTGTACTGGAACCATCCATAAGAGGTCAAGAACTGAGTTCTCAGGCCAGGAAGGGGAGTCTGAGAAGGGTCTCAGAGCCAGGAAGTAGATGGTAAATTATGTGACACTACAGTGCCAAGGACTCACTTTAGCAAAGTCCATTTCAGGTGTCTATTGAGCACTTCTCTGAGATTCAAAGACCAAGTCAGTTCAACTAATATTCAGGGGCTGGTGTCCCTGCAAAGAACAATGAAGAGCTGAGGAAATAAAGACGATAAGCTCCTTGAGGGCAGGAAACATGTCTGTAAGAAAAGAAAGGGCCAGTGAAGTTACATTTACTCAAATCAGGGCTTAAATCAGGACTCTCCCGCAGAGACAAAACCTGGGCCAACGCGCTTCCTCAACTCCCTGCTCCAGGGTCCGGCCGCCGCTCTCTGTGATGACCGTGGGACAGGACTGACAGCAGGGCCGGGTCTTACTGGGGAGACCTGGGGGAAGGCTGAGGCTCACCGCACACTCTACCTCCATCTGGATGCCTCCGGGACAATCACACCTGGCTGATCTTGCTCGACATCAAGACGGTGCACAAAGAAGTGCTTGGAAATCTTGCAGTGTGACCCGAGTGGGGCGAGTGCCTTTCAGCATCTGTGGGAAATAAGTCAGAAAGACGGTTGGATCTGTGACCTGCTGAGAGAGACTCCAGAGGGCAGGCTGGGCCCTGAGTCACTGGGAATCGGGGTGGTTCTCATCGCTCAGTCTTGAGTGGAATGACCGCAGCGGTGGCACTGTGTCCTCTTGCTGGCCTGTGCAGGCGGTGGAGCGGGGCAGAGCCACAGCTGGCCCCTCACCATCTGAGCGGCAGCCAGACAGACATGAAGCCCAGTCACCGATGAGCAGCTGATGCCTGAGCCCAGAGAGGTTTTTTTTTTTTTTTAGTGAAAGTGAACATTAAAAAGACGATTAAGATTATCAAGTGAGGTCTTGTAGAAACGAGAGGAGAAGACGATGAGGCAGTGGTGAAAATGCCTGGTGAAAAAGCTCCTCGTGGGGCTTCCCTGGTGGCGCAGTGGTTGGGAGTCCGCCTGCCGATGCAGGGGACGCGGGTTCGTGCCCCGGTCCGGGAGGATCCCACGTGCCGCGGAGCGGCTGGGCCCGGGAGCCATGGCTCCCACGTGCCGCGGAGCGGCTGGGCCCGTGAGCCATGGCCGCTGGGCCTGCGCGTCCGGAGCCTGTGCCCCGCAACGGGAGAGGCCGCACAGTGAGAGGCCCGCGTACCGCAAAAACAAACAAACAAAAAACTTGGAGAAATTAAAGCCCGTGATCTGAAGCCTTTTTCATTATGAATGAGCCTTTCACAATTTAATTCTTGAACTGTCCTTAAAGCAAATTTGACAGTGAACTTTGTTCGGTATCCTGGCTATTGGCTACAGCCACCTCCGCAGACACAAATGGATTTCTTTTTGTTTTTCTATAATTGAGTGGATTATATTAATAACATAGAAAGGAAAAATGAATGAACACGTACTAAGGAGCATGACACAGTGACCACCTAGAGGGGTGGGATAGGGAGGGTGGGAGGGAGAGAGACGCAAGGGGGAAGAGATATGGGAACATATGTATATGTATAGCTGATTCACTTTGTTATAAAGCAGAAACTAACACACCATTGTAAAGCAATTATACTCCAATAAAGATGTTAAAAAAAAAAAAAAAAAAGACATAGGAGGTGGGGAAAGCACTGGATCCAGAGACAGAAGACTTGGGCCTCAGTCAAGCTTCTGCAATTTACATGACACAAGTCACTTAATTGCCTCTAACGCTGCTCAGTTTCTTTATCTGTAAGACATGGGAATAGAAATAACAGTTAACTATGAGGACCTCAGTGGGGAGACAATGATAGGCCTTACAGAAATGTGCTTTGTAAAAGCCCGGTCCTAACGTTACTGCTTGTAGCGTCATCACTGGCTGTCTCTGAGGGCAGCTCCAATGAGAGGGAGTCTTGGTGTAGCTCGCGCTGTCTATGGGGCTCTGAGGGCACAGGTGTTCCACTGACAGCCCAGAGAGAAAACCCAACTGATCTGTACGAGATACCAGCAGTGGTGGTGGGCGTTAATTAGGTAAATCACCAAATTACCACCTCTGACACAAACCAGAAAATGTTTATGCCTTCTGATATCGTACTGATCTCTCATTTTCTTTGCAGGACAGATTTAAATTGTGAATGGTACTAAGTAGCTAACATCCTGAACAACAGCGCAGGGGATTTTGGTTTGTTCCACTTGGCGCTGGGTTGCTGGGGGATGCTGCATTTTCATAAGGCAAGCAGTTTGCCAAGGCGAACACTGGATGTTAGGTACTGTACTCAAGTATTTCCCCACACTTCACAGATGAAAAAACTGAGGCTTAGAGGAGAGAACAACTAGTTTTTGCAAGGTCCCAGAGCCAACATCTGGAATTCATATCCAAATAATGCTCTTAACCGTTGTGTCACATTGGACATAGGACACTTAGGAGTCTGAAAAAGCGCAAAAGATACTGCCTGGCTGCAAGGGCTACAAGTCGGTTGAACCACTTTAGAACACAACTTGGCACTCTTTTATAATCTTGAACATTTTCACGCTCTAAACCCCAGAAATTCCACTCCAAGACAGAGGAATTCTCGCGTGTGTGCACTGGTATGTGTACACAGGACTGTATGGAAGCATTGTTCATAATGAAAACCAAAAAAAAAACAGAACAAAAAATATCAAGAAAAGCCAGAAGCTCCTCTGATGGGAGATGGACAAATAACTTGGGATCTTAAACAGCAGTGAGTGTAAGCGAACTGCTACTCAACGCAGCTGCAAAGATGAACCTTTAACACTACGCTATGTGGAGAAGAGTAAGTTACAGAAGGCTACCTATAGAAGGGCACCAATTCGGTTAAGCTCTAAGCAAGCAAAACTAACAAACAACAAATGCAGATACATACATATGTGATAAAAGTTTGAAAAAACCAAGTGAAAGGTAGGGACAAAATTCAAGCAAATGGCTCCCTCTAAGCATAGGCAAGGGTGGACTAAATGGCCACAGGTAGATGCAAAAGTATTGGAAATATTCTAGTTATTAGGTTGGGTGGTTAAGTCCATAGGTGACCACTTTGTTATGCATTGTGCTACCACATAAATTAGATCTATTACTCTGCATGAAGCAGACATAATTAAAACCTTCTTTTTTAAAGTTACTACTGGGACTTTCCTGCAAAGGTAGGATGGGCATACAGCAGCCCCCATCTCCCACCCTCACTCCTAGGTACCTAAAGCCTAGATGACGATAGAAAAAAACCTCCCAGACCAAGGTGCATGGCTCCGATTACCCAAGTCTGTTTTTCTGGTCCCTCCGAGCTCGAAGGCTACCTGGGGCTCTGGGGCCTGGATAAACAACCCAGCCAGCACAGCAGAGCAGATGGGAAAGATCTAGGCCACCCACACAGCAATCAAGAGCTCCACTGGGTGGGCCAGAAACTGCAGTTGTCCCTGCCCTGTGGTAGCACTGAGCCACCTGTGGAGAGTGGCGGGGGCGGGGCGGGGGGGCGGCAGGAGTGTCCGCGTTCCAGCATTCAGAGGCCCAGCCACCCAGCTGCCCCCAGGGGCCAGCAAGCAAGTGCCAGCGGGACCTCAACACCAGGCTCTCCAGCTGAGGCAATTGAAGTGAGTGGATAATTGCACATAATAGAGTTAAAATATAATTGCCTCATTAAAATGGGTTACTAAATCTCACTGTGCCTGGGTGTGAAAGAGAGAGACGGAGATGCGTGTGTTAAACTGCAAGAAAAACAAAATTGCATAAATGAATATGTGAGTGGGAACGATCCGAGAGCGCCTGGCTGTGCCACGAGGCCGGAGGAGACCCTGGGGGCCATGGGGCCCTCTGAAGGACTGGTGAAACCCTCAGCCGGGAGCTGCTTCAGGCAGTGATGGCTCAGAGCGGGACCAACTAATGGTAACCAGGTCTCCCCTACTGCTGGGGCGTCTCCACTTCGGAAGATCAAGCTCTAGTCTTGTAGAGGAGAGATCCCTGTCCGTCCACCGTCTCCAGAGTTCCTCCAGGTGTGGCTACCCAAGCAAGCTGGACAACTGGCACTTCTGCTTTCCTGGCAGAATTCAGAGCAGGAATATGGGAGCCGTCTGCCTGTGTGAGAGGGAAATCTAAGAATCAGAGAATGACTACAGGGGGAAACACCCCCAGGTAGCAGCACAGTCCTTGCCAACCTGTGAGGAAGCCCCTACAAGTGACCTCTTCCCCTCCTGCCCTGGAAGTGTGCACACGACTCTGGTGAGATCCGTAAACGATAACCTCTTCTTCCGTCACAGGTGGGCACTGACCACGGTGCTTCCTGCTGTTGCCCCCTCCACATCTGCCCCCCCAAATCACCAATGCCCCATTGAAGAGCTCCTCTAGGGAGAAGACCCCAGCTCCTCGGCACTTTTAGAACATTTTATAGAAAAAACCAGATATTTGTGAACATCACTCCGAGTTCTTATTACCCCAAGAGCCGCAAGTGGTCATGCCTCACTTGGTTCTTAAGTTTCTAACATGCATTCAATCTGACGATGAGCACAACTTAGTCCAAAGGAGCAAGTTGAAGTTTTTTCTCAGAACGCTCACACATTAAAATGTCGAGACTAATGACTTATTTTGAGTATTAGAAAGCAGATAAACATTAACAATCTGGTGTCAGTGTCACCAACAAGACCCAAAACCCACTTCAGAATCCTGCAGTCCAGGGGTGTTTGGTGTAGGCGCAGCTTAGGTGAGGGACTGGAGATGCAAACAGAGGGGAAGCGGGGTTGCACAGCCCAGCCCTAACCGTGCAGAGAACACTGGGTGTGCCCCATCGCCCTGACCAGCCTGCGTGACTCACCTCTGCTGGTAAACCCTTGACTTCAAATGCAGATTTGACTCTATGCATCATTAAGCACTCTCTTGATTCCTCAGATAAGTTCAGAAGTGCAAAAGAGGAGGAGGAGAAGCTTTTTAATTACAAGCCAGTCAGCCTGGCAAATAGAACTCTCAACCTGTCCAAGTCCTGGACTTCCGAACCTCGCCAAGATCCCCATCTGCTTCTTCTATGGGGCCTGGGGTGGCGGGTGCTGATTCAAGTTCCCACAGAAAGAACCAGACAGTCTTGGACCAAATGCTTAGCTCTAACAAACAAAGAGCTTCAGTTCTGGATAAAAGTCAAATTGTTAAGAAATTGCACCGCTCTGTTTTTGTTTTTTTTTTTGCGGGGGGGAGTTGATGGTTGTGGGACAGGGCAGGATGGGGAAGTGACAGAACCAGACTTCAGCTCATCTTGATACAATTTTGGAGTCACAAATGCTACTCTCGTTCCCAGGTTTTGTTGGGTGCAGGCCAGGGCTTGCCTGGATGTCCATAATTTCCCGTGTGGCTCTCCCTCTCCCACCCCCATGCTCAGTTTCCTTGAGTGCCAGGATACTCCAGAGCCTCAGAATGGAGCCCTTGAAATGTTATGAAACAGGAATTGGCAATCCTTTTCTTTCAAGCTGCCAAGCTGGAGAAGGGGCTTGGGGGGTATGGAGGCACAGGAAAGGTGAATGCAATGTGTCAGCTGGTGTCATGACTCAACTTGTAAGGTGCCTCCAACTGTGCGCCCACCACTCAAGTGGCAGCCACATGGAGGGCAGATGGGCAAAAGAGGGGGGAACAGAGGCAGCGATGGGGAGAGCGTGTAGAAGCCAGCAGCAGCCGGGTGACAGCTGTTGAGTCTCAGCCAGGCTGGCAAAGCGATCAGGAAGCCTGGAGTGCCCCCCTCTGGTAAGTGAGCCAGGGGTTGGTTGCTAAATCCAGTAACAGAACCCTCCCTACTGGCACTTGGCATTTGAGCCTTAATGGTTTTGGCACTTGGCCTAATTGCTTAGAATATGTGCTCAGTTAGATAGAGAATGATTCCTTCATCACACTCAGTAAGCATCTGCACACAGCACAGAAGCTGTGATATTTCTATTCCAATAAGTCCTTTGCCGACCACCAAAATTCCATGGAAAACTTTCAGAAGCTATTGGATTTAATCAAACTGAATTTTACATTATGTGTATGCTTCAGGTTATGGAGGATTTTATAAATAGCAGAATGTCCACCAAACAAGAAAACTGTCTCCTTATTTTGTTCAAGAAACCATCTACAATGAATATTGCAATGTTCAGTGATAAAAAGGATTCACATTTTATTATCTCAAAAAACTGGGAGCTGGAAACCAGTGTGATATACTTGCTTATACTTGTTAACGTTTTTATTTTCCATAACTCACTTTGAGATGAGGTCATTTTAGTCAATTAAATCAGATTATCTCTAGTATATAAGATATCAAGATCTCTTAGAGATTAAAGTCATAGGCTAGTATTCAAAAACCAGTAAGAGCCAACAGAATCCATGTCACCCAACCCAGGGTTTGAGAGAGAAGGATGGAAGTGAACAATACGAATGTGAGGATTTAGCTGAATTTATCATGGGATCATAGTGACTGGTGCTGCCGCTAGTTCATACATCAGCTTAATTGTTAAGTCTATAGTTTACGTTTATAACTGTGGAGTAGGACACAGCCAGCGGATGCCAAAGGGGCATGGCAGAAGGAAATCGACATCATCATCAATAATTCTTTTTAAGAAATTTTATTGCCTCATTCCCTTGCTAAAAACTTTAACAGCAAAAATGCAAATACGTACTTCTAAGTAACTAATGGTTCAAAGAAAAAATAATGAATAAAATTTAAATATTGAGAAATAGCTTCAAAGCATATAAAGCATAAACTGACAAAACTAAAAAGAAATATAAGCCAATCCACAATCACAGTTAAAAATTTTTTTTTAAAAAATATCTCTCAGTAGCTGATACAACATGCAGATCAAAAATCATGACTATAGATGATCTGCACAAGATTAACAATGTTTATCCTCTTAACACATGTGGAACGCTGCACCCAATAACTACAGAACACATCATTTTCAAGTGTAAGGGGGATATCGTTCACTTAAATAGGTCATATGCTGGACCCTAAAGCAAGTATGAACAAATATAAAAGGACTGATATACAATATGTATTTCCTGGCTACAGTAGAATTAAGCTCAAAATCAATAATAAAAGATAACTAGGAAATCTTCATATATTTGGAGATACATTTCTAAATAATTCATGAGTCAAAAAAGAAATCACAATGGAAATGAGAGAATACTTTGAAGTGAAAGATAATAAAAATATGACATAAAAGTTATGGATATGGCTAAGTCTGTGTTAGAAGGAAATATAGATGAACATATTTAAGTGAATATATTACAAAAGAAGAAAATTTGAAAACTGATGATATAACTTCCACTTCAAGAAGGTAGAAAAAGGGAATTCCCTGGTGGTCCAGTGGTTAGGACTCCACGCTTTCACTGTAGGGGGCATGGGTTGGATCCCAGTCAGGGAACTAAGATCCTGCAAACTGAGCAGCATGGTCAACAAAAAAAGAAGGTAGAAAAAGAAGAGCAAATAAAATACCAATAAAGTAGTAGGAAGGAAATGATACAGATAAGGAAAAAAATCAACAAAATAGAAAACAAACATAATCACATCAAAAACAGATTCTCTGACAAGACTAGCAAAGTCCATAATTCTTAGCAAGACTAAAAAAAGAAACAAAAAAATAAATAAAACACAAATTACTATTACCAGGTCCACAGACATTAAAAAAGATAAGAGGATGACAATAAATTTAGATGAAATGGACATATACCTTGAAAAACAGAATTCATCAAAACTAACACAAGAAGAAATAGACCATATGCATAGTCTTATATCTATTTTAAAAATTAATTCTGTAACTTAAACCCTTCCAACAAAGACATCACCAGGTAAGCTGGTTTCACCTGGAATTCTTCTAAACATTTAAGGAAGAAGTCATAACAATTTTACACAAACTATTCCAGACAAGAGAAAAAGGGAAAACACGTCCCGCTTAGTTTTATGAGGTTAGTATAACTTTGTTACCAAAACCTGACAAGGACATTGAAAAAAAAGGAAAATTACAGAGCAATCTCTCTCATGAACATGATGCAAAAATTCTAAATAGAATATTAATAAAACAAATCAAGAGATATATAAAAAGAGATTGTACATTATGCCCATTGGATTTATTCCAGGAAGGCAAGGTTATTTTGACATTTGAAATTCTCCACATTAAGCAAATAATGGGGAGGGGTACCATATGGTTATCTAGATAGATAGAGAAAACATTTTTTCGATAATATTCAATACTCATAATTTAAAGTAATTAGAACAGAAGTGAACTTTATTAATTTGATAAAGCTTATCTACAAAATATATACTAGTGAAAGCTTTCCCTCCTTCCCCACATTTTAGAAAGGTGACTACCCTCTAAAGGGTAGTCAAGGGTGACAAGGGTGACTACCCTCACCACTTCTACTCAACACTGTAACATCGTACTGGTTAAACATTACACAGTACCATAGAGCTAGAAAAATTAAAAGAAAAATCAAAACTCTCATTAATCACCGACTATGTGATGGAATGTATGGCTAAAGTTTACATAAGAATCTACAGATAAAATTTAGAATTAATCGGTAAATTTGTCAAGGTCACTAGTCAACATACAAAAAATAAACAAAACTAAATCCAGTGGTTTATACAAAAAGAGAAAATAATATGATCAATTTAGGATTATCCCAGGAATGCAAGAGTTCTTTATCATCAGAAAAAATATAAATGTCATTTACCAGATTAACAAGTAAAAGAAAAAAGCCACATGAACATCTCAATAGATTCTGAAAGTCACTTAATAAAATTCAACACTTACTCATAATTAATAACTAAGAGCATGTAAGAATATAAAGAACTTCCTCTCTGATTAATCAACTAAAAACCTAATTCTTAGTGGTGAGATACTGCAAGCATTACCTTTAAAATCAGAATTGTGTCTCTAATCATTGCTATTAGTTACATCGTGCTAGAGGTTGTATCAGCATATTAAGGCAAGGAAAAGAAATAAAGGGCTTATAGACTGCAAAGAAAGAAACAAAAGTGTCATCTAGTCTCAAATAATATAAATGTCTCTTACAGAAAACCCAAAGTAAAATCATCAGAAATAAAAAGTTAGTTAATGCTTGGATCTAATGTAATCAACACACAAAAATCAATTCCATTTCTATATAGAGCAACCAATAATTTAAAAATGGAACTTAAAAATAGATACCACTTACACTATAAACAAGAACTGTAAGTTTCTTAGGAAAAAATATAACAAAATTTTCTTAGATTTATATGGAGAAAATTATAAAAATTTTTCTAAGGGACACTAACCCTACCCTAACTAAATAGGGAAAATTCAACAGGTTCATAACTTGAATTATTTAAGATCATAAAGATATTAATTCTATCCAAATTTATATATAGATTCAAAGTAATCACAACCATATTCCCAACTGCTGTTTGAGAAATATAAAGTTGATTCTAAAACCTAAGTGAAATAGCAAAAAGCCAAGAATGCCCAAAGTGCTCTAGGTGAAGAAAATAAAATGGAACATCCCACCTGATATCAAGATTTATTATAAAGCTCTGACAATTCAAATATTAGTTATTGGTACAGGAATAAATACACCCATGAGAAGAATGCAACAAAGATCCAAAAATGTATCCACGTATGTGGAAATTAGATATATGACAGAGATGGCACTAGCCTCACCCCACCATGATGATATACAGAAAGTAGGAAGCAATACTAATTATGCACCATCCCTTAGGACCTGCGGTTACCAAGAGCAACACCACTGCTAATGTTTACCACTTGCAAAAAGAGAGTCTTTCGGTAAATCATAAGAGTGAATTTGCACATTTTTGGTTTCTGCAAATTCCATCATGGTTTAATATTGTATGATTCATTACTTTAACCCGTTACTACTCAGTGGATAAGTGATTTTCTTCTTTGTAAGATTCAGAATAGAAGCAGGGTACCTTGATGTTTTTCTTTGTGTTGTTTACTTTTGTTTTTAACGACAGCCTTTTGACTTTCAAATGCTTGCTTTGCTTACATCTTTGTTTATGAAAAGGAACTAATACAGTTGTAAAGCAAGAAAGATTCCTGATCTGCTATTAAATACACATTGCAAGTCTGTGGAATATTAATCAAATCTTTGGTTTCCTTTTTAAGACGTGGCTTCTAAGGCAAGTGCATTTTTCTACCTCAGTTCAATCCCCATTACCATTTTATATTCCATCAGAGGCCTGGCTAGCAACAGTAGCCAGCTCTTGTCTGAATCCTGCAAATTAGGCTCATACATATGACACCCATAGAAAGGCTGGGCTCTACACAGGAGACCCAACTTTTGATGATGGCTTGCATAAGGAAAATCACTCTTGTTCCTTGTCATTTTGCAGTTTCTGGGCAAAAAACTAATGCCTGTTCCAGGGGAATTTCAGATCTTGACATTAATGGAAATAAAGAGCATACTCAAGTAAATTAATTTCCTGGTGGCAAAGCTATAAACTTTGAAAACTCTAGATTGGCTTGGACTTCCCCTGTTTAAAATACACAATGACAAAACACTTTGTCAAAAAATGATATATCCCCTCAGAGCAAGCAAATATTTCATATGGATATTTTTGGCCCTATCAAAAATTTTCCCCAATTCATCTCATTTTTATAAACTTAGTACAATTTATTTTTACTTATTATGTTATCAGTGCTAGGAAAGTTTTTATTTTTTAATATTCACTGGCATTAATGTTAGTTGAATTTGATAGGCTAGCATGCTGTTATTGATTATTATATTCATTTCATAGCCAATTTATGGTAGTTTTATATTTGGATCCATAAAAATAATTATATTATCCATTTCCAAAAACACATTCTCTCTGGGGAGGAGTAAATATGTATTTTCCAGATAGTTGTGCTTAAATACAACTATAGCCCAAAAGTAACCATATGTAGGCCTATCTATTTATAATTGTTAACAGTGTATTTAACTAATAGGAAAAATAAACTGACCTACTGCAAGTATTCAACATTATTATGTGACTCTGCATTTTACTTATATTTTTATTTAAAAATCCATTATTGTATAAAAGATGAAAACTTGTTGCTTAATACAAGGCCACAAAGATTTACACCTGTTTCCTTCTCAGAGTTTTAGCTTTTAGCTTTTACATTTAGATCTTTGATTTTGAGTTGATTTTTGGATGTGGTATGAGATATAGGTCCAGTTTCAATCTTTTCCATGTGGTTTTCCAGTTGTTCCAGTGCCATTTGTTAAAAAGACTATTCTTTCCCCATTGAATGGTCTTGGCAGCCTTGCAAAAAATCAATTGATGATGGATGCATGGGTTTATTTCTGAACTCTAAATTGTTCCATTGAACTATATGTCTATCCTTATGCCACTATCACATTGTTTTGATTACTGTGGCATTGTAACAAGTTTTGAAACTGGGAAGATTCAAGATTGTTTTGGCTATTCAAGGTCCCCCGTATGGCCATATGAATTTTAGAGTCAGCCTATTTCTGGAACACAACAAGGCAGATGGAATTTTGATAGAGGTTGCATTGAATCTATAGATCAATTTGGGGAATATTGCCATCTTAACAATCTTCAGTCTTCCAATCCATGAACATGAAATGTCTTTCCATTTATTTAGGGCATCTTTAATTTCTTTCAACAGGGTATTGTAGTTTTCAGTGGAAAAGTATTTCACTTCCTTGGTTAAATCTACTAAGTATTTTATTCTTTGTGGTGCTACCATAAATGGAATTGTTTTATTTTAATTTTCAGACTGTTCATTGCTAATGTTTAGAAATACAAGAGACTTTTGCATACTGATCTTGTATTCTGCAATGTTGCTACACTGTTTATTAGTTCTTAGAGTTTTGGGTTTTATTATTCTTTAGTATTATATATATAAATATATAGAGACTATATATATATAGACCATAATCATCAGCAAATAAACATAGTGTTTCTTCTTCCTTTTCAATCTGTGTGCCTTTAATTAATTTTTTCTTACCTAATTGTTCTGCTAGAATTTCTGGTATAATGTGGAATAGAAGTGGCAAGAGTGTACATCCTTATCTTGCTCATAATCTTGGCAGGGGGGAGTCTTCAGTTTTTCATCACTAAGTACAATGTTAGCAGTGTGTTTTTCATAAATGTCCTTTCAGTTAAAGAAATTCTCTTCTATTCCTGGTTTGTTGAGTGTTTTTTTATTTTAGCATGAAAGGGTGCTGGATTTTCCTGCATCTATTGAGGTGATCATGCATTTTTTTCTTCATTTATTCTATTAATACAGTATAGTACATTGACTGACTTTCATGTTAAACTGACCTTGCACCTGGAATAAATCCACTTAATCACAGTATATAACCCTTTACTATGTTGCTAGATTCTGTTTGCTAGTATTTTGTTAAGGATTTTGTGTCAATATCCACAAAGGATATTGGTCTGTAGTTTTCTTGTGGTCCCTTTTCTGCCTTCCTCATACCAATAACAAATACTGGGCTCACAGAATATGTTAGGATGTGCTCCCTGCTCTTCTATTTTTTGGAAGAATTTGACAAGAATTAGTGTTACTCCTTCAAACATTTGGTAGAATTCACCAGTGAAGACATCTAGTCCTGGGCTTTTTTAAAAATTAGAAGTGTTTTTATTATTGACTCAGTCTCTTTGCTATAGGTCTATTCAGATTTTCTATTTCTTCCTGAGTCAGTTTAGCTTGCGTTTTTTAAAATATTTGTCCATTTCATCTATATTATCTGTTGACATGTATTTATTTGTAGTATTGTTATCATTTTTATTTCTGTGAGGTTAGTAATGTCCCTTCTTTTCATATCTGATTTTAGTAATTTTGTGTCTTTTTTTTCTTGGTCCAGCTAAAGGGTAGTCAATTTTTTAAAAATTTTTTTCAAAGAACCAACTTTTCTGTTCTGTATTTTCCTATTTTATATTTTTAAATATATAAACACCTCTCTACATGCAATACTGAGTGGTCAGCACATCCAGTAACTGAAATAACGTTATTCTTAACACGATGAACAGGGAGCACTCCTAGAAACTTCTTACATGTCTTTAAACACCTGTCTGCATGCATTACACAATGGTCAGCCCATACATTCTCAGAAATAACTTTTCAACATGCTGTGTAAGAAACAATTTTTGAAACATCTTCTTTATATGTGTACTCAAACACATCTGTACATGCATTACAGAATGGTTAGCACATCCATTTGCTGAAATAACTGTTACTTCTCTATTCTGTATTTTTTCCTATGTCTGCTATAATCTTTACTATTTCCTTCTTCTTGCTTTCAGTTGTTTTCTTTTCTTTTCCTAGTTTTTTAAGGTATAAAGGTAGGTTAACTTTTCTTTAACATGGGCTATAAATTTCCCTCTGAGCACTGTTTTTGCTGTATCCCATAAGAATTGATAATGCTGTTTAATACCAAACTTTTATGTCGAAGTTTTCTCTAATTTCCTTATTTCTTCTTTGACCCGTTGGTTATTTGAGTATGCTATTTAATTTCCACATATTCATTTTCAAAATTTCCTTTTGTTATTGATTTCTAATTTCATGTCATTGTGGCTGGAGAACACAATTTAATCTTTTTAAATTTACTGAGACTTGTATTGTGGCCTAACATGTGGTCTTAGATAATACAGCATGTGCCCTTGAGAGGGCTGTATACTCTGTTGCTGGATGGAGTGTTCTGTAGATGTCTATTAAATCTAGTTGGTTTATAGGGTTGCCCATGTCTTCTATTTCCTTGCTATCCTTTACTTCTTTGCTAATTTGAGTTACTGTCTAGTACCCTTTCATTTCAGCCTCAAGAACCCTTAAACATTCATGTATGGTAAGTATGATTGTTTTTTATCTTAGAATGTCTTACTTTCTCCTATATTTTCACAGTTTTGCTGGATATAGAATTCTAACTTAACAGTTGTTCTTCCACCATTTTGAATATGTCATCCAGTGCTTTCTGGCCTCTGTGGTTTCTGATGAGAAATCAGGTGTTATTGGGGATCACTTGCAAATGATGAGTTCTCTCTCTTGCTTTCAAGATTCCTTCTTGGTCTTTGGCTTTTGATAGTTTGATTGTGATGTGTCTTGGTGTATTTCTTTGAATTTATCCTACATAGAGCTTGGTGAATTTCTTGAGTGTGTATATTAAGGTTTTCATCAAATTTGTAAAGTTTCCTGCCAATTTCTTCAAATATTCTTTTGGCCCTTTTCTCCCCCTTTTTTCTGAGACTCCCATTGTGTGACTATTGTTGATAATATCCCAAAGGTCTCTGAGGTTCTGTTCATTCTCTTTCATTCTTTTCTTTCTGTTCCTCAGACTGGATAATCTCAATTGACCTATCTTCAAGTTTGCTGACACTTTTTTCTGCCTGCTCAAATCTGATGAACTCCTATAGTGAATTTTTCATTTCAGTTAATATACTTTTCAACTCCAGAAGTTTCTTTTCTATAATTTTTATAAAATTATGACTATTTTTATGATTATAAATTTATAACTATAAAAACATCCTTTTTGAAATTTCTATCTCTTTATTGATATTCTCTATTTGGTAAGATATTGTTCTCATACTTACTTTCAGCCCTTGAACATATTTAAAAGAGATGTTTTAAAGTCTTTTGTCTATTAAGTCCAGCATCTGGGCTTCCTCAGGGACAGCTTCTATTGACTGTTTTTTTTTCCTTCTGTGTATTGACCATACTTTGAGCACCTTGCCTTTTTATTTTTCTTGAAGCATGAACATTTTTAATATTATGATGTGCCCATTCTGTTGAGAAATCAGATTTTCTCACCCCATCCCTCAGCGTCTGCTGTTGGTGTTTTTTGTGGTTGTTATTGCATGTTTCAGTGACCTTCCTGAACTAATTTTGTAATATCTATATTCTTTGTGGTGCGTGACCAGTTAAAGTGGTCCATTAGCTTAGTTGTCAGCTAATGACTGGACAGAGATTTCAATGTCTGGAGCCAAAAAAATCTCCCAGTCTTTGCTGAGATGTTGTGTGTTGAGTGTTGGGGCATTCCTTCAACATTCAGCTAGGTAGCTTCTAACTTTGCTTCAGCCTTCACTTTCTGCGTCCACAAAGCCTCAAGGTTACCCAGAGGTGAGTGCTTAGCGTCCTTCTGGTCTTTCTTGAGCGTGCACAGTGCTAGACATGTGCACTAGATTTCTAGATTGCCAAGTATATGTCAGAGTGTTTCAAAACCTTTATTAAGTATTTCGTTTCTAACTTTTCTTCCCAAGCTTTTACCTTAGTCTACCATTTGTCCTAACTTCAGGCAGCAGAGAAGTGTCCTCCCCTCGACTGGCCCATCCCCTCAACTGGCCCCTCCCCCTGGGTAGTGGCTTAGCACTGGGCAAGTTCCAAGTTAGGCAAGAGAAAAATAAGCTTTTCATGTCTCCCAGGGAGGCGTGAGACATGTCAAATAAGGACAATCTTTGCAAACTTGGTCCATTCAGCTTTCTCCGGTACCAGGAAATGTGGGATGTTATTTTCAAGGCTATTGCTGAGTTTGGGAGCAAAGAATAGGACTAGCCTAAGTTAAAATACCACAAAGCATACCAAGACTCAGCTTGTTTTGCTTAGTTTTTTAATAAGCATAATCTGCTATTAGTTTTTAGTTGCTTTCTAGAATTCTGAAAAAGTTGATCTTGACAGTTTTTGAAAGCCAGTTTTATTGTTTTTTTTAGGGAGAGGCAGAATTTTGGAATTCCTTAATCCAACGTTTTTGTTGGTGTCCCCAACCCATAAGACAATTTTGCATCTTAATCAAATAGCTAATCAATGTAACACAGTCATTATGATCATCAAAGAATTAAAAATGTATGGTTGTGTTTTAAAACTTTCTTTTCTATGCTCTTAGCCTCTTCAACCTCAAGTACATACATGTGGCTTTCATAAAAAATGATGTTAGTTCATTTTTTCCTCTTACCTACATGCACAAACACCCTATCAAACTGCTCTGTGTCTACTTATAATATGTGATATCTGTGCAAGACAGGGAATTCAATGACAGAAGCACATCTTAGTGGTCTTTTAAAACCTTGTTACTTATCACAGAGCCTGCCCCAGTTGGTACTTAATAAATGTGTTTAATAACAAGCACAATGAAAAATATTAGCTAACACATATTGAGTTCTAACTTTACCCCAGGCCCTGTGTTAAACAATTTTTTTAAACTCTTTTTAAAATTGTGGAATATATAGACAAGAGTTCACGTCACATATATGTAAATTTTAGAAAATAACAAAATGAATATACATATACCAACACTCCAATGTAATAGAACATTAGTAACTTCTAAAGATCCTGTGAGATAATCTTGAATTCCAGGTTAATCATTTCCTATATTTCCTTATAGCTTTACCACATGTGTATCCATGAAATAATGTATAAATTTGTTTTATCTTTTATTTTAAAATTCTATAAATGGACTCATACTATATTATTCTGTGATTTTTTTTTGTTCAACATTATGTATTTGGAAATTACTTCATTTTTCACTACTGTAGAGTATTCCACTATACAGATAGACCTAAGGATGTGAGCTAATAGCAGTCAGAAAAGGCCAGGTTATGGTGAGATAATAAAAAACTCCTAAGGCAAGGAAGAATATCTGAGGATCAAGCCCTAGAGTATGCGAACTTTTAAAGGTCACAAAGAGGCAAAAGAACCAGGGGAGGAGGCTGAGAGGGGTTTGGCTAATGAAGTGGAGGAAAACTAGCAGAAAGTCGTGCTGTGAAAGCCTAGGAAGTATAGTATTTCAGACATAAGTGTGTGGAATACTATTGAAAGTTTAATAAAATAAGGAATGAGAAGAATCCATTGGATTTGACAACATATAATCTATGGAGATCTCATCAGGGTTAGTTGTGTTGTAGTGGTGATGCTGAAGCCATATGGGGCTAATTTAAGACATAATGGCAGCAGAAATATAAGACAGCATGCATAGACGATCATAAAAAAAAGCAGCAGAGAAATGGAGGTGTGAGGATCTGGGAGGTGGAAAGTTTTAAAAAATACTATCAACACTAGAGCATTGTGTATGCTGTCAAGAATAATCCTACAGAGAAGTCACAAGTTGCTGAAGCAAAAGAGAGGGATAACTCAGAAACATCTCTGAGAAGGTGAGAGAATGGAATCCAGAGTCCAGAGGAAGGGAAAAGCCTGTCACAGGAGGAGGGACACTGTCTCCAACACAAAAGGAGGAAAGATGAAGATGAGTGCAATATATGAGGGTAGAAAAATGCAGGAGATTAGCCTAACAGCTCTGTTTTCTCAATGAATTATGAAGGTCATTAACTAAGTGAGGGTGGAAAAGTCATCTTGAAAAGTGGGGAGGTGAGTTTACCAGAGACAGAGTAGAACTACAAAGCAATATTGAGTGCCATTTGAAGACTGTGATCATGAATTTAAAAAGTCAATCAGTCTATTTGTGTGATTTTTCTCAGATAACATTCACCTGTTCAAGTACAAGCACAAAGAAAGAAATGGAAACGTTCAACCACAGAGGGTTTTGGTCAGGCAAATGCCTTTTCTCTCTGAAGGAAAGGCTGACACGCATTACCTAAGGTTACACTTACGCCATCTCAAAACAGTTCAAAATGCAAACTATGAAGTAAATAGCAAATACAGTGTTAAGCTAATGAATTAACACTTACAATCGTTTATTTTAACTAAGTTTTCAAGATCACACTGATACCACATTCTGCTCATCAGTCTTCCATTGGTTATCTCAATTTGGCCCTATACTGTACTTTCTTTCCTATTAGCATATTTTCTAAAAACACACTGATGAGATGTATAAAAATACTGCAATGATTGCTGCTCTAAAAACAGTTTAATATTTTATTTGAAAAAATTAGGTAAAAAACTAAATATACTTTTTTCCCAGAAATCAAACGAATTCACTAATGGTACGTAAGCAATCTTTTCTCACAGTAGATATAAATTATATAAAATTTAAGCTCTTGATTTATATCATACTTTATTTTCTATCTTTTATATATCACATATACTCATTGAAGGAAAAAGACTAAAAATATAGATTAAATACCAAAAGAGATGATATATAATCAATCACTCTTGCTCCAAAAAAATATTTCAGATAGATGAACACGCCATGTTCTGTAAATACTAATTTGGTATATATTCTGTATTTGCTATATAAATAGTAATTTTATCTTACTACTTTTCAAAATATTTTAACCTAGTCAATTTTTTCCTTATGCCTCATTTTCTCATTTATAATTTAGAGACTTAGCTCTTTTTATGGATTTACCAGAAATTAAGATATTTTGCTAATAAAAATCTGTCCTCAAAATCTTACCAACAAAGTCAAAGTCAAGTCACATCAAACACATTTAGATTTTTTTTTTTTTTTAAACAAAAACAGTGATTCTGAATCTTACTCTTGGTACGGTTCTAAAGTCAGAGCCAAACAAGGGACCACCATAGGGCTAGACATAACGTCAATTAGCAACCGCTACTCTGGCATTTTTCCTGCAGGGTTAGAGTACACCTTATTTCTTTGGTTTGAACACCAAAGTGTGTAGATGGTTGAAGTTAAGAGTCCACATTGTACCACAAATATTCTTCTTTAAACACTAGATTTACATGCAGCACAGGATGCCTACATCCCATATGAAGTGCCAAACTTCACCTTGAATTCAGTCTAGGGCAGGCACAGAGCAGAAGTCACCTTTAAATTACTTCTCTCTCTTCCTATTTTTGCTGAATGTACATTTCTGCTCCTCAGTTTAAGTATACCTACTCACAATATCTAGCAAAAAAGCAAATGAATCTTTAGGTAAAGAGATATTAGGTCGTATCTTCAAACTAATTCCTAAGTTTAGATAATTTTTAAATTTACAGTTAATTTAGAACTAATCTTGTAAAAAAAAAAAAATCCCTCAAACCTCTTATACTACTCTTTTCCCACATATTTATATTCCAGAATTGAGGGGAACTGCAGAGCTGGAGAGACGTGGAGTGCAGATACAGAGCGATGCCGACTCAGGTCAACATGTGTTACTTACTTTCACTTTACTGTGACCAAAGCAAAGCAATTATTGGGAGCTGCATTCTTATGATATGAAGAAAACTGTAACCAGCAAATTTCAAAGTAAAGGTTAACAGACTAAAAACGAAGAAAACCTTCAGTGTTTTAGGAATGCAATATTTTGCTAACACATTCAAAGATAATCAGGAGAGAAGTGTCTGCACTTGCTGCGGCGATCGGTGTAGAATGCTCTCTGGATCTTTGTATTCATTGACTGGATTCATCACAGCCGCATACACTTCACCATAGGCTCTGCAGACTAATTCTGTAGACTGTTTTATGATCTGCTCTCTATTGATAAACAAACAAAATGTGAACACATAATCTGAGAATGAAACACTAAGCATTGTAAGAAAGCTCCATGCATGAACCAACGAATTTCGTTTTCATAATTATCACATATATTTTATTAAAAGCCATTGTACAACTACATAAGTTAGTCATTTTGGTTTTGGGATAAAAGGTTTTTTTATATTTATTATTTCTTTATTAAATCTTCTCCATTAGTACACAGGTTGCAGGAGGGCAGGAGCTGTGTTTTGTTCACTGCCTTATCTTTAGGGCTAGAACAGTGCCTGATATACCGTGGATTACTAAACAAGAAACAGAAACTGTGACCCACCATCAAATGTACTGATTTTGCAAACATGACTGATAACACATTAACCTTAAAGAAAGAGGCTTATAATTATTCAAATTTATCAATACTTCAAATCTCAGAATAACTTACAATATACTGTCCTTTCACCTATAGCTCCTCAAATTTATCAATACTTCAAATCTCAGAATAACTTACAATATACTGTCCTTTCACCTATAGCTCCTACACTAATAACCATATCTCCTAGATTTATCTCTCGCAAAAACGTGACACTTGCCTACAACAAATCACAGCATTTTCAAATACGCATTTCTACCTAAGTACATAAAAGAACAGAAATAGTTTTAAATAAACTGAAGCATATGTTTTTAGAAAAAAATAACACTGGGCTCACTAAATCTGCATTAACCCCTTATGTTTTCATGACATTTACTTCGTCATCCCCAGCTACTTCTATTTCTATATACCTACCGATGAAAACATCTTTTTCTGATTTTTATAACTAAATTAAAAATGTGTCTTTAAAGCTTTACTCCCAAACCTACTTCTCTTATGTCTCCTGCTTCTGTCAATGACATAACTATGTCTCATCACCTCAGTTCAGGCCCTAACAAACTTTTCTTGCCTGGAG
Source organism: Physeter macrocephalus (assembly GCF_002837175.3). Lineage (NCBI taxonomy): Eukaryota > Metazoa > Chordata > Mammalia > Artiodactyla > Physeteridae > Physeter > Physeter macrocephalus. The sequence continues at coordinate 15,363,793 of NC_041226.1, read as the reverse complement.
TATCTAAGAAAAACTCCTACCCAGTCTTTCCCCATCCAGTCTGTTCCCCATTTAACGTAGCATGAGCACTGCTCTTAGATTAATCTTTCTAAAGCAAACCTTTTATCGTGTCTCTCCCCTACCCAGGGCCTTTCTTCAAGGAGGTTCCATGGCTTCTTCTGGTTTCAGAGAAATCAAAATTCCTTACCCTATCACTCAGAACCCTTTATAACACCTTCTGCATCACTACTCTAATGCTGCAATCCAGCGCAACTCCTGACTGTTCTATCTGCCCTGCTCTTCCTGACCTCAATTCCCTTGCTTACTCACGTACCTCCATTTGCATAGAATGTCTGTCTCACCCACTTTAAATGTCCTTAATTCTCAGTAAAAATGTACTCTCTCATCCAAGAAGCCTTCTCTGATCTTCTGAGCTAGAAATAATCCGTTTTTAGAACATCCACGACCAAACTAATAAATTTGTAAAATTATCTGCAGAAATAAGTGGATCTGTGGTCTAAAAAAGAACAAAACTAGTTAGATGGAAAGAGAAGGGTAGTCCACTTGGATCTTGAGTCATCAGCACACTGTTCTCATGGGGTCTCAAACTCTTGATTTAAGCAACTTTGATTTCTTGGAGCAACCTAACATTTCCCCAAAATTGCTAAAGCTACCAAAATGAGACTGGGTAGAAGGAAGATACGCTGAGTAAATTTTCTGAGTAGAGTGGAGTAATGCTATTTGGCTGTACTACCTTTTTGTTGGAAGGGAGGACGGTAGAAACTGGTTTGGAAATCTACTTATCCAGAGGAGGCTTTGAGACATTTTTTAAATCTGTTGAACAGTGATTGTTCCTATAATTAACTGAGCCTAACAATAAATGCATCAAAATGACATAAAAATTATTTTCCATAAATGATATAGCTGAAAATACTCTAACTAGCATTTGAAAAATTTGTTAACTATACATTTGATACCCATTTTGCAAGAAGTTAAATGGATTTATTTTATCTTTTTTATTCCAGTTTTATTGAGATATAATTGACATACAGCACTGTATAAGGTGTACAACATAATGATTTGATTTACATCCATCATTAATGATTATCACAATAACTTTAGTGAACATCCATCATCTCATATAGGTTGAAAATTAAAGAAATAAAAATTTTTTTCTTGTGATGACAACTTTTAGGATTTACTCTTTAACAACTTTCATATATAATCAGCAGTGTTAATTATATTTATCATGTTGTACATTACATCCCTGGTACTTTAAATAACGGATTTTAGCTACAGCACTTTTAGTTCTTTACTAAAAGCAGTGAGATGTTTTATTTGAATTGTTGTATTTTATTTTTTATTGAAGTGTAGCGGATTTACAATGTTGTCACAATCTCTGCTATACAGCACAGTGATGTTTACACATAGATTCTTTTTTTTAATATTCTTCTCCATTATGGTTTATCCCAGGAGACTGGATATAATTCTCTGTGCTATAAACTTGGACTTTGTTGTTTACCCATTCTAAATGTAATCGTTTGCATCTACCAGCCCCAAATTCCCAGACCATCCCTCTCCCTCCCCCTCTAAATGCAGTAAGATTTTTGAAGGTGTATAAGGCATTCATTATTCACACCTCATACTCTAAAATCTATACTCAGTCTGAACACAGTGTACACTTATACTACATAAGGAATACACAAACAGGGCTACTCCTTCTCACAAGCAAGTTTAAAATCAGAATAAGGTACAATAATGAATATTTAACACATTTTTTAAGAATCCAGAGGATAGAGCAGAAGCAAGAAGAACTACAATCCTGCAGCCTGTGGAACAAAAACCACATTCACAGATAGATAGACAAGATGAAAAGGCAGAGGGCTATGGACCTGATGAAGGAACAAGATAAACCCCAGAAAAACAACTAAATGAAGTGGAGACAGGCAACCTTCCAGAAAAAGAATTCAGAACAAACAAACAGAGATGAACAATACAATAACTGAAATAAAAACTACACTGGAAGAAATCAACAGCATATTAACTGAGGCAGAAGAACAGATAAGTGACCTGGAAGACAGAATGGTGGAATTCACTGCTGCGGAACAGAATAAAGAAAAAAGAATGAAAAGAAATGAAGACAGCCTAAGAGACCTCTGGGACAACATTAAATGCAACAACATTTGCATTATAGGGGTCCTAGAAGAAGAGAGAGAGAAAAGACCAGAGAAAATATTTGAAGAGATGATCATCGAAAACTTCCTTAATATTGGAAAGGAAACAGCCACCCAAGTCCAGGAAGCACAGAGAGTACCATACAGGATAAACCCAAGGAGAAACATGCCAAGGCACATAGTAATCAAACTGGTAAAAATTAAAGACAAAGA
>NC_041226.1:15360734-15361308 GCF_002837175.3 Physeter macrocephalus | reverse complement strand
TGGAGAAATCAAAAGCTTTACAGAGAAGCAAAAGTTAAGAGAATTCAGCACCACCAAACCAGCTCTACAACAAATGCTAAAGGAACTTCTCTAAGTGGGAAACACAGGAGAAGAAAAGGACCTACAAAAACAAACCCCAAACAATTAAGAAAAAGGTCACAGGAACATACATATCGATAATGACCTTAAACAGGAATGGATTAAATGCTCCAACCAAAAGACACAGGCTTGCTGAATGGATACAAAAACAAGACCCATATATATGCTATCTACAAGAGACCCACTTCAGACCTAGGGACACATACAGACTGAAAGTGAGGAGATGGAAAAAGATATTCCATGCAAATGGAAATCAAAAGAAAGCTGGAGTATCAATATGCATATCAGATAAAATAGACTTTAAAATAAAGAATGTTACAAGAGACAAGGAAGGACACTACATAATGATCAAGGGATCAACCCAAGAAGAAGATATAACAATTATAAATATATATGCACCCAACATAGGGGCACCTCAATATATAAGGCAACTGCTAACAGCTATAAAAGAGGAAATCGACAGTAACACAATAAT
>NC_041226.1:15359673-15360408 GCF_002837175.3 Physeter macrocephalus | reverse complement strand
AACCTTCCAAGACTGAACCAGGAAGAAATAGAAAACATGAACAGACCAATCACAAGTAATGAAATTGAAACTGTGATTAAAAATCTTCCAACAATAGTCCAGGACCAGATGGCTTCACAGATGAATTCTATCAAACATTTAGAGACTAGCTAACACTCACCCTTCTCAAACTCATCCAAAAAATTGCAGAGGAAGGAACACTCCTTAACTCATTCTATGAGGCCACCATCACCTGGATACCAAAACCAGACAAACATACTAGAAAAAAAGAGTATTGCAGACTAATATCACTAATGAATACAGATGCAAAAATCCTCAACAAAATACTAGCAAATAGAATCCAACAACACATTAAAAGGATCATACACCATGATCAAGTGGGATTTATCCCAGGGATGCAAGGATTCTTCAATATATGCAAATCAATCAATGTGATACACCATATTAACAAATTGAAGAATACAAACCATATGATCATCTTAATACATGCAGAAAAAGCTTTTGACAAAATTCAACACCCATTTATGATAAAAACTCTCCAGAAAGTGGACATAGAGGGAACCTACCTCAACATAACAAAGGCCATATACGACAAACCCACAGCAAACATCATTCTCAAAGGTGAAAACTGAAAGCCTTTCCTCTAAGATCAGGCACAAGACAAGGATGTCCACTCTCACCACTGTTATTCAACATAGTTTTGGAAGTCCTAGCCACTGCAATCAGAGAAGAAAA
>NC_041226.1:15349781-15359045 GCF_002837175.3 Physeter macrocephalus | reverse complement strand
AATTACCATATGATCCAGCAATCCCACTACTGGGCATATACCCGGAGAAAACCATAATTCAAAAAGACACATGCACCCCAATGTTCATTGCAGCACTATTTACAATAGCCAGGTCATGGAAGCAACCTAAATGCCCATCGACAGATGAATGGATAAAGATGTGGTACATATATACAACGGATTGTTAGTCAGCCATAAAAAGGAACATAATGGGTCATTTGTTGAGACATGGATGGATCTAGAGACTGTCATACAGAGTGAAGTAAGTCAGAAAGAGGAAAAACAAATATTGTATATCAACGCATATATGTGGAACCTAGAAGAATGGTACACATGAACCGGTTTGCAGGGCAGAAATAGAGACACAGATGTAGAGAACAAACGTATTGACACCAAGGGGGGAAAGAAGCGGGGGGGTGGGGGTGTGATGAACTGGGAGATTGGGATTGACATGTATACACTGATGTATATTAAATTGATGACTAATAAGAAAAAAGAAAAAAAAAAGTGCTCATAACTTAATAAGAAAAAAAATCCAGAGGATAGAAATGCAATGGAAATAGAGATTCTCCAAGTGAATCTGAGTCAAATCCAAACTGTAAAGAGCAAGAACTGTGCCTGATAGTGATTCCGTATTTCTGGACAAATGTTAAGAGTTCACTTATCACTACCAAAGTCAGGTACATGTCCAGACACTCATGTTCATTAATGTTTTTCTAATGAATTATATATGGTAGAGATAAAATGGTACAGTGAAGGACATTACTGTCAGAAGATCTTGACTCTAGTTGAAGTTCTGCTACTTACTGCTGCCTTGAACAAGTAATTTAACCGTTCCAGGACTTAATTTCACTATTGTAAAACAAAATACTGACCTCGATAATCTTTAAAAGACACTTCCAGCTTTAAAATTATATCATTTCATTGAGAGTTAAGAGCATTTTAATGAACTGTGGTTAAAAAATCTCTGTGTGTTTATTTACAGCCATACATACACATATACATACACACACATTACTTTGGAGAATTGGGTTCCCTAAATAATGAATTGTAGTAAGCCTATCAGTTACTTGTATAAAAATGGGTGGTGTTTCTAAAGTGCTAAAGCAATTTTCTTGCCATTTTACTATCTCCTCCTTTTTATTTATAATACTAATTACTATGTAAGTTCATCCTTTATGTGAAAAAGTATACGCATGTATCTGTATATCTGCCTGCCTGCCTGCCTGGTGTCGTGGCCCAAATTATTCACTAATATCATGTATGAAATACAGAGTTCAAATAATGATAAATCATTACAGTGACAAATAAAATCAATATTCAAAATAGAAAAATTCAGGAATTCTATAAATACAAAATGACCAGCAAATCATCTCAGTCTAGTCATGTGCTTCTGAAAACGTGGAATGTCCTTATCTACTGTTCGCTTTGTCTACAGGTAAAGAAAAGCAGTACCTTTTTTTTTCTTTCAGTCATGTATGCTATTTTCCAGCATGGGTACCCACTTCAGATCAATCACAGCCAATCACATAGCTGATGGACAGAGTATATTTAGAACTTTTTCTCTATGTCAAAATTCTAAAGGTAAGTTCTGCTTTTCACATGACCAACAGATATGCAAAAGGCCAGTTAAAACGGAAAAGCAAAATCTGAATGTAAGCCAAGACTCATCTATAAAGTTAGACCATTAACTTCCTTGGTTTCTTTACTACCATGAAATTCTCATAGTAATTTCAAAAAATTTTAAAACATGACTCATACAAATAAAGAATGTCAAAAATTTAATAACTCGAGGAAATTACTAAGATGGTAAAGCTGGCTAAAACATTTTGAAGAACTGGTCATTTACAGGCGTTTAAAAAGGAAGGTTAGAATAAATTAAGTTACATATAAAATGAGTTAATGTCCCATGGAGCAAGAAAAAACACAGGACATGGAAAACCATGGAACCTTTAATCAATAGTAAACAGAGAATCAAACAAGGGTGCATTCCTCTAAATAACTGAATAATTTTTGACGGGCCTGTTAACAATGTTTCAGTATGACACTGTAAGGACATGCTGGGGCTTCCCTGGTGGTGCAGTGGTTAAGAATCCGCCTGCCAATGCAGGGGACATGGGTTCGAGCCCTGGTCCGGGAAGATCCCACATGCTGCGGAGCAACTAAGCCCGTGCTCCACAACTCCTGAGCTTGCGCTCTAGAGCCCGCGAGCCACAACTACTGAGCCCACATGCCACAACTACTGAAGCCCACACACCCAGAGCCCGTGCTCCGCAACAGGAGAAACCACCGCAATGAGAAGCCCGCACACTACAACAAAGAGCAGCCCCCTCTCGCCGCAACTAGAGAAAGCCCGCGCACAACAACAAAGACCCAACAAAGCCAAAAATTAATTAATTAATTAATTAATTAAAAAAAAAAAACAAAAAAAAAAAAAACAAGACATGCTGTTCTCCCAGACCTTATATGCCTTATTTTCATGTTTTGGAAAGTCTTTCTTACTTTTGCAAAGTACGGTTTTTTTTTTCCCATATAGTTTGCTATACCAGTATATATCAAAGATATAGCTAATGTGCTATGAGAAAAAAGAAGAAATAAATGAGGAGATGAGTTTGTTACACAATCTCACAAAAAGGCAACATATTTTAGTTACCTATGCATGGGAATTCCATACCTTAAGAAATTTAACTTGTCCAGTTATAAATGTCATGCCATAAAAATATGGTATTATAAATTTCAAAAATACTAACAGATAATTGTATAACTAAACGGAGATACCATTCTCATTTTAAAATATGTTCATTGAAATTATGTATATTTTAAATAATTACTTAATGTACTGAGCCGTGATAAGAAATGAACTGCTTACTTCCAGAATCAGTGAGCTTGTCATTAATCAGTACGTTAGGATTTTGGTTGCCATAACAACATAATACAACTTTCATCATTACCATAAACCCAGCACTTCTAAAAATAACTTATTTCAACATTCAGGTTCTGTGATCACTAAAACTGAGCTTTATTACAGCGCCACAGTTAAGAGTGCAATCAAACACTCCATAGGAGAAAAGAAGGTGTTAACAGTTTAAACCTGAAAAACTAAGAAAAAATATACTTATAATAGACTGGTTTAAAAATGTACATTTTTGATTTCTCTTTATCACAATATAAACACCAAAGATGCCATAATGAGTCAGCTTTCTGTCATTCACAGTAAAATTAAAGCATATTTTAGATGAGACCAAGGCACATATCTCACATAAGCCTTATCTATCACACATGCCTAACATTTCTGAGCTTCCTCTAAAAATAATAAAACAATGTAATCTCAACATAGAAAGAGTTAATAAAAATACAGTACAAGCTAGTGTTAAAGAGAATAGGCTCTGTAATACTGGATTCGAATCTTGGCTCTGCTTCTTGCTAATTGTTTCACCTTGTTTCAATTATTTAACCTTTCTAAAAATGTCCTCTTCTGTAAAATGGAGGGTTAAGTGAAGGCAACCCTTTCAAGGATCACTCTAGTTGAGATGCTAAGATTAGATTGTAGAGGCTGGTGTGGCAATGACAGAGAGAGCAAGGGCAAAAACAGAACAGACCCAAGGCTAACATGATAATCCAGGCACAGATGATACTATCTTGGACCAGAGTGGCAACTGTGGAGATGGTCAAAAGTGACCAGAGTCTCCTCTCATATATTTCTTTCTAGATAAATATTTAATAAAACGGTTCCACGGAAATTTTGACTGGAGTTATGCTGAATTTACAGATTACTACACTACATACCCAGTTAGAGATGAATACCATGTGTCCATGCTGGAACACTGGAAATCTACAACAAACATCACACTTGATGATGAAACATCAGAAACGTTAAAGTTCAAAAAAAAATATGCACACTCACCATTACATCTACTGTTTACTTTGGAGCACCTAGCCAATACAATGAGTTTAGTCATAAAACTGAAAAAAATTAATGAAACTCATTAACTTTAGATGTCTGTACCAAAAACAAAAAATCAAGGCAAACAATTGATAAACTAATAAACAGAACTAAGAGTTTAGTTAACTGGCCAGATTCAAAATTAACATAAAATTTAGTACTTTCCCTGTACATCAGCAATATCTAATCAGAACATGTAATGGAAAATATAAAACCTTATAAAAGGTACAGAACTGTTGCCTAGGAATAAACCCAATAACATACATGGAAAATTATATGAAGAAACTATAAATCATTACTGAAAATTCTAAAAGAATATCTGGATAAACAGGCATACCATGTTCATAGATGGGAATACTCACTAGTGGCTTTCTTATTTTCTTTTTGTTCATTTTTACACTAGCTTGGTGAATGTTTTATATGCACTTTAAAAGAATGTTATTTTCCATAGTTGTGTGTGGTATTCTCTTTCTATTGGGCCGACCTGATTAGTGACATTGTTCAGTTCTTTCACACTGAGCTAGTTTTCTAATTTTCCTATCAATTATTGACAGAGGGTTGAAATATCAAAATAAATGTCAATTTATCTATTCTTCCTCAATTCTATAAACTTATACTTCATGTTTTATGAAGCTCTGCTACTAGTTGCCCATATTTACTATTATATCTTCTTCATGAATTGATCCTATTATTGTGAAATATCCCTCTTTATCTTTGGTGTTCTGTCCATCAGTAATTTTTCTAATATTAATATCAGAATATAGCTACTTCAACTTTATTATAATTTTTATTTGCATGGTATATCTTATACCATATTTTTAAACTGTGTCCTTATATTTAAAGTGGATTTCTTATAGAAAGCAGACAGTTGGGCTGCCATGCTTTTTCACCCAGTCTAATACCTCTGCTTTTTAACTGGAGTGTGTAGTTCTTTTACATCTAATATAGTTACTTATAAGGATGAATTTAAGTCTATCATCTTGTTACTTGTTTTATATTTGTTCCATCTGTTCTTTTGTTCTCCTTTTCTGCCTTCTTTTGATATAACAGTTTTTTTAACATTCTATTTTATCTGTTGGCATGTTAGATAATACTTATTTTAGTGCTTGCTGTAAGGTTTACAATCTACCTTCAAACAATATTATACACTTCATGAGTAAACTTACAACATCACAACAGTATACTTCTACTTCCCTCCCACTCCATCTTTTGTGCTTTTGTAGTCATAAACTTTATTTCTCTGTTAAGAACTCCACAATTCAGTTATTATTTTTATTTCAAACGGTCTACTATCTTTTATATTTAGCATTTCCTGCACTTGTCATTCCTCTGTGTAAATAGGAGTTTTCTTCTGGTATCACTTTCCTTCAGCCTGAAGAACTTCCTTTATCATTTCTTGCAGTATACTGATGATAAATCCTCTCTACTTTTATCTTATCTCAAAATTTATTTCGCTTTCAGTTTGAAAAATACTTCTGATGAATACACAAAGTTGCAAGTGTTTTATCATCCACCTTTTTAAAGATGCTATTCTATTGTTTTCTGGTTTGAACTGTTTCTAACAAGAAGTCAGTAGTATACTTATCATTGTTCCCCACATATAATACATCTTTTTTTCCTCTGGCTGCGTTTTAAGTTTTTTTCTCTTTATCACTGGTTTTCAATAATTTAATTATGGTGTACCTTGGTACAGCTTTCCTTGTGATTTATTTAGCTTCTTCAGTCTGTGGGTTCATGTTTTCCATCACATTTGAAAAAAATTCTTTTATGCCTTCAAATTTTTTATGCCTCAATCTCACTATGACACTTCACTTACACCTGTATTAGAATGCTTATTATTATCTCACAATTCACCTAGACTCTCTTCATCCTTTTTCCAGCTTTTAATTTTTTTTCTATCTGTGCTTCCATTTGGACAATTTCTATTGTCCTTTTTTCAAGTCGACTTATCTTTCCCTCTAGAATGTCCAACTGACAGTTAAGCCTATCCAGTGAGATTTTCATTTTAGATACTGTGCTTTTCAGGCCTAGAATTCCCATTTTGTAAAATTCCTAACTTTTCCTCTCAATATAATTTTTCTTTAAGTCCTTGAACACACTTAAATAGTTGTTTTAAAGACCTTACCTGCTAATTCTGTAAACTCTGTCAGTAAGTCTGTTTCTACTGACAGATTTTGCTTCTAGTTTTGGTTCATATTTTCCTACTACTTAAAACCTAAGTGTTTTTTTAAATTGCATGCTCAGCATTATAAATGCTACACTGTTGATTATCTGTATTCTGTCATACTTACAAGTGCTAAGTTTTGTTCTGGAAGGCAGTTAATTTAGTAAAGATCCACGTGATCTTCTAGAGGTTTGTTTTTAAGCTTTATTAGTGTGAGTCAAAAGTAGCCTTTACTGTAGAACAGACTAGCCTTACTTTTAAGGCTTGGACTTTCCAAGGTCTCTAAAGCACCGTTAGGGACTGTTTCCATTAGTCGTTATTTCTCTGGTAGGCTCACCCCACACCCACTCCCAAACCTGCGTTATTTTTGTTTACACAGGTATTCCTGAGAGTTAAAGACAGGTGGCTTAAAAGGAGGCAGTTAAAGAGAAGAAAATTATTTCATTTACCTCTTTTAAAAAATCAAAGTAATTCTTTTTAAAGATACCTGCTTTGTTTCTAGCATATATAATAGAGAAAGATTCCTGAATAAAATAATCCTCAAATCATATCCACTTTTCTACATGCTCACTTTAGGAAGTATCTATAGTCTCTTTATTTCTTAAATTACTCATATAAACAATTCTGACTCAGTAAGAAAAGACACTGAGAGTATTTTATAAATAAGCACAGCTGTGGTTTCTGTAGTCAAACCTCTATTTTTATACCATTAAAAGGTAAATGTTGGAGTCCGGTGCTGAAAAAAGAACAACGCCCTTCTAATTCATCACAAGGAAGGAAGAATTCTTTAAGGATATTTTAATTTTCTATTCTTTTCTTCATTATCTATACAACCTCACTTTCTGGCTACCTAAATGTATTCAATAGTTTATTCCAAGGATGAAGTGCTCAGTCAAAATCTCCTTTGAAAGGCAATCAAACTACAAGACAAGAAAAAGGGAGACAAGAATGACAGGTGTCCCAAAGGTACTGCAACCACAGAGACAAGCAAAGTTCAGGAGAATATTAACAAAACAAAATGAGACAGGAATAAAAAAAAGAAAGTTTTACATTTCAAAGCTCTATTTCAAAGAAACAATTGACATTTAAAATACAATATGAATAGAAAGAAATTGAGAACATAAAGACATGAAAATAAAATATTTTTGCTTAAAAATGAATTATCACTTTGAAAAGGTTCAAAATTTAACTAAATGAAAGTTATCTCCTATTATTTCAAATGCTTTAAAAATAAGATCAAATATAATACCAAGCCTATACAGTAGGAGAAATAAGAACAGAAAGTATTTTTGAGGGTAGGACCTGCCATCAATCAAAAAAAGGGGAAAAAGCAGTTAGAAAATCTGCTTTAATGTTGAATCTTAAATGTGTTAAATGACTTACATTTTCATAGCAACCTGATTTTTAAAATAAGTAGCCAAACTGATACCATAATTTTTCTTCTTAAAAAAACCTGAAAATACATTCATGGGTTACATTTAATTTTAGAATACTTTGCAAAAAACATTTTAGAAATTTTCCGAATGAAAGAAGGGGTAAATAGGTACTGACCAATTCTTAGTTGCACTATTATTTACATAAACCATATGTATATCTCAATTTTTTAATATCATTATAATTAGTATGAATTTATAACAGGATGTTAGGTCCATACTATACAATCAAAATACTAATTTACGTTTAGATTTTTAAGTAATGTACCCAAAACGATGTTCATTTGACTCTGTTAATAAAACAGAGTTGGCTACAAAACACTTTGAAATTTTTACAGAAAAAGACAATATAAACTAAATTAAAATATAAACAATAATGTGAAAAAATATTTGCAAATTATGTAACAGACCAATTAGACTTGATTATATTATCCTAAATATAGAATGAGATCCCACAGAAATTATTACCACATTAAATTATTACTGTTAAACAATGGGACAATAAAAGTGGAAAGCTAAAATATTTCTTCAGTGACAGAATACAAACATTTGATTTGAAATAAGCATTTAAGCTTTAGAAAATCTGAGAAGTCCTCAGAGATAAAGAATTCAGATAGATCCATATAACGTGCTTAATCCCACTGCTAATTCAGTAACTTTATTTTAAACTCTTACTAAGAAAAAAGATCTATTAAGAGGTATACTTGAGTATAAGGACATATACTTTTAAATTTTGATAAATGTTGCCAAATTGACCTCTAAAAGGATTATACTAATTTATAATCTCACTGACAGTGTAAAAATGCCTATTTTCCCAGACCATTTCAATTGCCATATAACAAAACTTTTTATTTTCAGTAATTTAATAGGCAGAAATTCTCACCGCTGTTTTAATTTGCATATTTTGATAATTATCTTCTATGTTTGCCATTTGCATTTCTTCTATGAACTGTCCAAATATACGGTGCATTATTTTGTACTGATTTGGGGGATCTCATTCTATATTAAGGATAATACAATTAAGCATAATAGGTCTGTTATATAATTTGCAATTTTTTTCCACATCATTGTTTATAGTTTAATTTAGTTTATATAGTCTTTTTCTGTAACAACTTTGAAGTGTTATGTAGCCAAATCTGTCTGGTTTTTTCTTATGGCATCTGGACTACATGCCATCCTTTAAAACACATTAAAATTTCCCCTCAATCATTATAGAGTCAGACCCCAGTATCCAAGGGGGACTGGTTCCAGGACCCCCTCAGATATCAAAATCCAGGATGCTCAAATCCCTTATATAAAATGGCACAGTATTTGCATCTAATCTCCACACACCCTCCCATAAACTTTAAATCATCTCTAGATTACTTCTAACACCTGATACAATGTAAATAGCTGCCAGTGTGCAGCAAATTCAAGCTCTGTTTTTTGGAACTTTCCAGAATTGTTTTTCTGTGGGGGGGGGGCAACTATTTTCAATCCGCAGTTGGTGGAATATGCGGATGTGGAAACTGCAGATATGGAGAGCTGACTATTAGGAAAAGAATAATGGTATGTTTTATACTTAGTGATGCTCCAAAGAATTCAACATTCAAATACTAAGTACTGAAATGTGTGGTTAAATATAAAAGAACTGCAGGTATTTGGTTAAAAAAAGTAACTGAGGGCTTCCCTGGTGGCGCAGTGGTTGCGCGTCCGCCTGCCGATGCAGGGGAACCGGGTTCGCG
>NC_041226.1:15292307-15349761 GCF_002837175.3 Physeter macrocephalus | reverse complement strand
GTGCCGCGGAGCAGCTGGGCCCGTGAGCCATGCCCGCTGAGCCTGCGCGTCCGGAGCCTGTGCTCCGCAACAGGAGAGGCCACAACAGTGTGAGGCCCGCGTACCACAAAAAAAAAAAAAAAAAAAAAAAGTAACTGAGAAACACATGCAATTTGAATTACGGCATAATGGAATTCGTCTTAAAATCTCTCAGGTCTTTAGAATTCTGGTTATGTGTACAGTATGAGACCTTCTAGGATAATAAAATATAAAAGTCAAAAAAGATTAAAACCATTTACTCTGACCACACCTAATATGGGAATTCCCAAGCTCTATGTCTGAGAGAACCCGTTTCCAGCCAATTCTAATTGACACCAAATTCTTCCTCATGTTGAGTCAAAAGCTGCCTCCTTGCCCTACGTATTGCTCCCCAGAACAAGAGAAAGTAAGTGGACTGCCCTTGTACCACTGTCTCCTTTCAGATATATTGAAGCACTTTTTTCAAGTTCGACAGTTCTTTCTTTACCATACTTTGTAATGTAAGTATTTGTTCATGCATGTAACTGACATGTCAGACTATTGTCTTCATTAAGATAGTGAAAATGCCTTTTAAATCTTACTCTGTAGTGCCTGGTACACAGAGAGCACTTAATACACTAGTTGAATGGAAAGAAAAAAATGTATAGATGTCTAATTTCCTACTTGTAGACAATTTTAGTTTGTCAATATTTTTCTTAAAATCAGAAAAGTTACTCAGTATAATCTCTCATTTTCTTCTAATTGTAATATTCTAATATTTTAACGTGTAGTTCTTTGTCCTGAACACATTCCTGATAAATATGTGATAGTGAACAATTTCATAATATATCTACAGAAACTGCTTGGGTCCAAAATAGTCTAAACAGTAGATCATCTATGTTGCACAATGAATATATTACTGATTCTTTCATGACACATTCAGTGCCATTTTGACATGTGTGTTAATACAAGGGAATTTGGTATTATCACTGTGTGGCTTCAATTATATAATTCATATTATTTTCAAAAATCATTCACTACATGGAGATTTTGAAGCTATAAACATGTAAGGAAAACGTTTGAACAGGGTAAGGTCAGATCTCGTAGGGGTGCTAAGGCAGAAAAAAAAGGTTGAGAACTATAAATCTTTAATGACAAATCTCTTATTCTTGAAAATAATTTTTTTTCTTAGAAATGTGCTTGGCATTTAAAAATATGTGACTCTTTACCAGCTAATTGGGACCAAAAAATACTTACTTCACTGTGGCACTTAGAAGGAAGTTCAGCTGTGGCATTAACAGGTTGTCTGGGGCTGACAGATAGTGATCAAACTGAACCTAAACAAAACAGAGAAATCCAAAACACAAAGTGCATATTATCTGCTAACAGACATCCCAAATAAGCATCTCTTTTAAGGATTAAATCTTAGTAAAAATCCCATATTCCAAATAACGAGTTCTTCGTGATCAAAATGAGTTATTCCTTACACATTTTAACTAAAAACTCACTGAAAGTGTCAACTCTTTAATGCAGTCAGTATCAGCAATACCTACTTTCAAAATTCCGATCCAAGCCATTTATCCTGATCTCCCTCACCAAACTTCTTGGGTAATAATATTAGCAAGAAGTCAAGTCTTCAGATTTCAAGTCTACCTTACTTTCTTAAATCCAATGTATCTCTTAATTATTCACTCCTCTATTCATTCAATTAATGTTTATGGAGTACCTGTTACTGGTAAGTTGCCACATAACATAATGTAAATATAACGGTGGGCAAAAGAGGGCAGTCCCCAGCTTCACAGAGCTTATGGCCTAGTGAGAGAGGTAGTAAACAAATAATAATGTAAATAAAGGAAAAACCAAGGTACTATAAAAGCATCAGTCAGGACGACACAGACCTAATCTGTATGTTTGGCAAAAGCATTTCTGAGGAAAGGTCATTTTAGGTGAAATCTTAATGATGAATAGACGTTAGGTTAAGTGTGTACTGGGGCTGGTGTGGAGGAAGGCTTAGGTGAGAAAGAGGATGGCTACCAGAGATCAGTCCATGCAGGACTTGCATGGTTTCTAGAAGATTTTAATTCTTACTGTAAAAGCATTAGGAAACCATCGAAGAAGGGAAATAATCTGATTTAAATTTTAAGAAGCTAAATCTGGCTACAGCAAGAAGAATGGAAGGGGAGGGCTTCCCTGGAGGCACAGTGGTTGAGAGTCCGCCTGCCGATGCAGGGGACACGGGTTCGTGCCCCGGTCCGGGAAGATCCCACATGCCGTGGAGCGGCTAGGCCCGTGAACCATGGCCACTGAGCCTGCGCGTCCAGAGCCTGTGCTCCGCAACGGGAGAGGCCACAGCAGTGAGAGGCCCGCGTACCGCAAAACAAATAACAAAAAACAAACAAAAAAAGAATGGAAAGGGAGGTTGTGATAGCAGATGCCAAGGACACCACATAGGTAGCTATTGTGGCATCTTAGACGCCAAGGGCAATAGGGGTGAAGAGAAGAGAAGAGATCGGAGAGAATTAGAGAGCAAAATCATCAAGATTTGGTTAGTGACAGATAGGATGAAGGGGTTGACTCCCAGGATTTGGATCTAATTCACAGCAAGAATGAGATCCCACAGAAATTATTACCACATTAAATTATTACTGTTAAACAATGGGACAATAAAAGTGGAAAGCTAAAATATTTCTTCAGTGACAGAATACAAACATTTGATTTGAAATAAGCATTTAAGCTTTAGAAAATCTGAGAAGTCCTCAGAGATAAAGAATTCAGATAGATCCATATAACGTGCTTAATCCCACTGCTAATTCAGTAACTTTATTTTAAACTCTTACTAAGAAAAAAGATCTATTAAGAGGTATACTTGAGTATAAGGACATATACTTTTAAATTTTGATAAATGTTGCCAAATTGACCTCTAAAAGGATTATACTAATTTATAATCTCACTGACAGTGTAAAAATGCCTATTTTCCCAGACCATTTCAATTGCCATATAACAAAACTTTTTATTTTCAGTAATTTAATAGGCAGAAATTCTCACCGCTGTTTTAATTTGCATATTTTGATAATTATCTTCTATGTTTGCCATTTGCATTTCTTCTATGAACTGTCCAAATATACGGTGCATTATTTTGTACTGATTTGGGGGATCTCATTCTATATTAAGGATAATACAATTAAGCATAATAGGTCTGTTATATAATTTGCAATTTTTTTCCACATCATTGTTTATAGTTTAATTTAGTTTATATAGTCTTTTTCTGTAACAACTTTGAAGTGTTATGTAGCCAAATCTGTCTGGTTTTTTCTTATGGCATCTGGACTACATGCCATCCTTTAAAACACATTAAAATTTCCCCTCAATCATTATAGAGTCAGACCCCAGTATCCAAGGGGGACTGGTTCCAGGACCCCCTCAGATATCAAAATCCAGGATGCTCAAATCCCTTATATAAAATGGCACAGTATTTGCATCTAATCTCCACACACCCTCCCATAAACTTTAAATCATCTCTAGATTACTTCTAACACCTGATACAATGTAAATAGCTGCCAGTGTGCAGCAAATTCAAGCTCTGTTTTTTGGAACTTTCCAGAATTGTTTTTCTGTGGGGGGGGGGCAACTATTTTCAATCCGCAGTTGGTGGAATATGCGGATGTGGAAACTGCAGATATGGAGAGCTGACTATTAGGAAAAGAATAATGGTATGTTTTATACTTAGTGATGCTCCAAAGAATTCAACATTCAAATACTAAGTACTGAAATGTGTGGTTAAATATAAAAGAACTGCAGGTATTTGGTTAAAAAAAGTAACTGAGGGCTTCCCTGGTGGCGCAGTGGTTGCGCGTCCGCCTGCCGATGCAGGGGAACCGGGTTCGCGCCCCGGTCCGGGAGGATCCCACGTGCCGCGGAGCAGCTGGGCCCGTGAGCCATGGCCGCTGAGCCTGCGCGTCCGGAGCCTGTGCTCCGCAACAGGAGAGGCCACAACAGTGTGAGGCCCGCGTACCACAAAAAAAAAAAAAAAAAAAAAAAGTAACTGAGAAACACATGCAATTTGAATTACGGCATAATGGAATTCGTCTTAAAATCTCTCAGGTCTTTAGAATTCTGGTTATGTGTACAGTATGAGACCTTCTAGGATAATAAAATATAAAAGTCAAAAAAGATTAAAACCATTTACTCTGACCACACCTAATATGGGAATTCCCAAGCTCTATGTCTGAGAGAACCCGTTTCCAGCCAATTCTAATTGACACCAAATTCTTCCTCATGTTGAGCCAAAAGCTGCCTCCTTGCCCTACGTATTGCTCCCCAGAACAAGAGAAAGTAAGTGGACTGCCCTTGTACCACTGTCTCCTTTCAGATATACTGAAGCACTTTTTTCAAGTTCGACAGTTCTTTCTTTACCATACTTTGTAATGTAAGTATTTGTTCATGCATGTAACTGACATGTCAGACTATTGTCTTCATTAAGATAGTGAAAATGCCTTTTAAATCTTACTCTGTAGTGCCTGGTACACAGAGAGCACTTAATACACTAGTTGAATGGAAAGAAAAAAATGTATAGATGTCTAATTTCCTACTTGTAGACAATTTTAGTTTGTCAATATTTTTCTTAAAATCAGAAAAGTTACTCAGTATAATCTCTCATTTTCTTCTAATTGTAATATTCTAATATTTTAACGTGTAGTTCTTTGTCCTGAACACATTCCTGATAAATATGTGATAGTGAACAATTTCATAATATATCTACAGAAACTGCTTGGGTCCAAAATAGTCTAAACAGTAGATCATCTATGTTGCACAATGAATATATTACTGATTCTTTCATGACACATTCAGTGCCATTTTGACATGTGTGTTAATACAAGGGAATTTGGTATTATCACTGTGTGGCTTCAATTATATAATTCATATTATTTTCAAAAATCATTCACTACATGGAGATTTTGAAGCTATAAACATGTAAGGAAAACGTTTGAACAGGGTAAGGTCAGATCTCGTAGGGGTGCTAAGGCAGAAAAAAAAGGTTGAGAACTATAAATCTTTAATGACAAATCTCTTATTCTTGAAAATAATTTTTTTTCTTAGAAATGTGCTTGGCATTTAAAAATATGTGACTCTTTACCAGCTAATTGGGACCAAAAAATACTTACTTCACTGTGGCACTTAGAAGGAAGTTCAGCTGTGGCATTAACAGGTTGTCTGGGGCTGACAGATAGTGATCAAACTGAACCTAAACAAAACAGAGAAATCCAAAACACAAAGTGCATATTATCTGCTAACAGACATCCCAAATAAGCATCTCTTTTAAGGATTAAATCTTAGTAAAAATCCCATATTCCAAATAACGAGTTCTTCGTGATCAAAATGAGTTATTCCTTACACATTTTAACTAAAAACTCACTGAAAGTGTCAACTCTTTAATGCAGTCAGTATCAGCAATACCTACTTTCAAAATTCCGATCCAAGCCATTTATCCTGATCTCCCTCACCAAACTTCTTGGGTAATAATATTAGCAAGAAGTCAAGTCTTCAGATTTCAAGTCTACCTTACTTTCTTAAATCCAATGTATCTCTTAATTATTCACTCCTCTATTCATTCAATTAATGTTTATGGAGTACCTGTTACTGGTAAGTTGCCACATAACATAATGTAAATATAACGGTGGGCAAAAGAGGGCAGTCCCCAGCTTCACAGAGCTTATGGCCTAGTGAGAGAGGTAGTAAACAAATAATAATGTAAATAAAGGAAAAACCAAGGTACTATAAAAGCATCAGTCAGGACGACACAGACCTAATCTGTATGTTTGGCAAAAGCATTTCTGAGGAAAGGTCATTTTAGGTGAAATCTTAATGATGAATAGACGTTAGGTTAAGTGTGTACTGGGGCTGGTGTGGAGGAAGGCTTAGGTGAGAAAGAGGATGGCTACCAGAGATCAGTCCATGCAGGACTTGCATGGTTTCTAGAAGATTTTAATTCTTACTGTAAAAGCATTAGGAAACCATCGAAGAAGGGAAATAATCTGATTTAAATTTTAAGAAGCTAAATCTGGCTACAGCAAGAAGAATGGAAGGGGAGGGCTTCCCTGGAGGCACAGTGGTTGAGAGTCCGCCTGCCGATGCAGGGGACACGGGTTCGTGCCCCGGTCCGGGAAGATCCCACATGCCGTGGAGCGGCTAGGCCCGTGAACCATGGCCACTGTGCCTGCGCGTCCAGAGCCTGTGCTCCGCAACGGGAGAGGCCACAGCAGTGAGAGGCCCGCGTACCGCAAAACAAATAACAAAAAACAAACAAAAAAAGAATGGAAAGGGAGGTTGTGATAGCAGATGCCAAGGACACCACATAGGTAGCTATTGTGGCATCTTAGACGCCAAGGGCAATAGGGGTGAAGAGAAGAGAAGAGATCGGAGAGAATTAGAGAGCAAAATCATCAAGATTTGGTTAGTGACAGATAGGATGAAGGGGTTGACTCCCAGGATTTGGATCTAATTCACAGCATTATCACAATTCACAACCGTACTCTTTATACATTTGGTTGTGTGATAACTGCATCTCTTACTAGATCATGCCTATTTTCATCCCAGTTCTCAGCATGATACCTAGTTAATAGCAGATACTTGGTTAATAATTGCTGAAATAATTAATGGACAGATGCTCTTATACTTTCTGAGTTAAGAACACTTGGAAAAGGACCTGGGGTTGGGGCTGGTGGGGAAGAGTTAGAGGAGCTCAGTTTGGGATATGGTGAACTGAGGTGCCTTTGAAGCATCGAAGTTGGGCCACCAGACAGTTATAGATAAAACAATGGATCACACATAAAATTCAATCAAGAGTTTGTTTCTTTAGAGAGACCTAAGATATTCAACTCAATTATTTTTAAAGTTAAGATCAGGCATATACGAACCTGTAACAGGGCTTAAATATATTTTGTGAGTTTGTATTATGAACTGGATATGCGTCACTGGAGAAGGAGAAATAGGCAGAACACACATTTACTGAGTACTAACTAAGGTTACTGATCTCTGCATAAACCTATATCCTCATTTTGCTGGGGCGGGGGGGCGGGGGAGGGCAGTAAATACCTTAAAGTGGAATTACTGGGTGGTATGGTGAGTGTACATTTAACTCTCTAAGAAACTTATCTTTAAAAAAAAAAAATTTATTTATTTATTTATTTACTTATTTTTGGCTGTGTTGGGTCTTCGTTTCTTTTTTTTTTTTTTTTTTTTTGTGGTATGCGGGCCTCCCTCTGTTGTGGCCTCTCCCGCTGCGGAGCACAGGCTCCGGACGCGCAGGCTCAGCGGCCATGGCTCACGGGCCCAGCCGCTCCGCGGCATGCGGGATCCTCCCAGACCGGGGCGCGAAGCCGGTTCCCCTGCATCGGCAGGCGGACGCACAACCACTGCGCCACCAGGGAAGCCCGGGTCTTCATTTCTGTGCGAGGGCTTTCTCCAGTTGCGGCGAGCGGGGGCCACTCTTCACTGCGGTGTGCGGGCCTCTCACTATCGCAGCCTCTCTTGTTGCAGAGCACAGGCTCCAGACGCACAGGCTCAGCAGTTGTGGCACACGGGCTTAGTTGCTCCGCGGCATGTGGGATCTTCCCAGACCAGGGCTCGAACCCGTGTCCCCTACATTGGCAGGCAGACTCCCAACCACTGCGCCACCAGGGAAGCCCGAAACTTATCTTTTTTAATGAATGTAAAATTTATTCATTTTCATTTATTTTTGAACTTTTCAGAATCAAATCTTCTCTGCATTTCTAGTTTTTACTGTTATGTTGGATATACACAAGTTATGACTTACTTTTTATATACTGTCTTTTACCACGACATAATGTTCCTTATCTATGATATTTAGTGTTTTTAAAATCTACCTTGTCTAATTATCAACTCTGTCAGCTCTGTATTCTTTGCATTTGTTGGGTATCTTGTGGGTCTACCCCTTTATTTTCAGTTAAATTTAGCTCTGTCAGATGATAGGTAGGAAAGCCCAGGCATCAAAGAAGTCACCCAGGAGAACTGTTCATCAAAGTCAAACCACTGAGGTAGTGAGTATTTAAACACATAGGACAGGCAGTACATATAGTAGGTAAGAGAATAAGTACTGGGTTGAATGGGGTTGTTAGGAGGATTAAAGAGCTGGTACATTAAAAATGTGTGTCAGGCTCAATATATGTTAATGGACGTTGTCCTTACTGTTTATTATTACTACCACTAGAATTAGTATCATAAAGCTTCCAAAGGGGATCATTCCTATGAGGACTAAATTAGTGTCATCCAACTGATGGCTGTGTGTGTGTGTGTGTGTGTGTGTGTCTACACACACACACATATATATGCAAAGTATGTACTTAAGATGTGGAAACATGCTACAAAAAGTGGTGCTCACGCAGAAAGGGATGTGCAAGCAAGCTCATCACTTGAAAAGAAGGTAATAAAGTGGAGGTTCGGTGAGCATCACAGTGAAGAGAAATATTTTAAGACTGGAATCCAATTTCAGTTATCAACTCAGGAAGAAGTCAAGAACTATAAGCCCAGGATGACTGACAGATGGAAGTCTATAATGATATATAGCTAACTTCTTCACGTCTCTCATTCCTTTCTCCATTAGGTTAGGAGTAAAACTCTGAAACCGAAGAAAATATAAACAGGAATAATGACACTATTAGGGTATGGTGCAATATTACTACAAATGTATGTCTTGGTCAGATCTCCTTAGTTAAAGGAATACATGTGCAATCATTATGACTGGACCCGACGTGAATACAGCATATGAAGAGAGAAAATTATCACCCAAGACAAGAATTATCACACGGGAAAAAATAAGAATAATGTTCCATAAGGAAACATATGTTGAAATGCTTTATTACGTACTTACCATTGCAGCCTTCAGTGCCACAGAATCTAGGTTGGGAAAATCAGCTAAAGGGCCCTTAAAAAAAAAAAAGGGGCAAAGCCAAGATGAAAACAGGTGCTATATGTTACAATTCACTTGTCAAATACAGTCCATTAGTAGATTGCCCAAATTTGAAAATTTAGCTTATTTCCAAAGAACTCAAGTGTCCTATCTCCAACCTCAATGAAAAGAGGAACTATGATTTGTTCATTTTTATATAACTAGCGTGAAGGCACTCAATAGCTGTTGGAGTGAGAAGCACATAAGTTTATTAACAATGGAAATAAAAGGATACTTCAGATTTAATCATAAGCAAGGAAAAAAGGGCAATAAAGCACTGAGGAATGGCAGTAAGACACGGGGGCTTTAAGAGTTTCCTTGATAATTTTAGAAAATATAAAAAGGCAGCAGAATTTGCTCCTACTGGTGGAAATTTGCTTATTACCTTATCAAAAGAAAAAATTCAAACCTTGTGATTTTTGAGCTTCACTTAAGAGTGCCTGGGCTATAAAATATTCTTCATGTTAATGTTATTTAAAAGTTTTTTGCTTTTTAAAGAAAGAGGCCTACATGGTTTTCTAGGGTTCCCACCACTCCCTTTTCTAACTCTACTGGAGTTCTATAACTTAACAAGATCAGATGTTAGCCCCAGAAGTATTTACCTTTCCAAAGTAATACACCATGATTTGCTAAATTAAAAGGGGGAATGACTGCTATTTATATAGTCATCTATGCACTTAATAAATCATTGGTGATAAAGGACTGAAAAATTTACCTATATGAATATTCTTTATGTATCTTTCAATACTAATTTTTGTATGTTTTCATTACTTGTAACCCAAACTATCTATAGTAAAAAAGATAGTATTTTGAGACACCCTACTATATCTCAGATAGTCCTCCAAGAACTACACAGGTATTATCTCAATCTTAGAACAAGCCTATGTTACAGATATTATTACCCTCAATCTACAGATGAGGAACCAGAGAGAGAAGTCACTTTCCCAGTGAAAAATTGCTACTAAGTGTCCAGCTCTAGAAGCCGTACTCTAAATTGGTGTAACTCTCTAGTTAGGAAGATCCATGTGCTTACCTGTTCGGGTTTATGTTGCTGTATAGTGTTATAGATACAACTCACGCCTGCTCTAGTTAAAACATAAGAAGCTTGCTCATTTATAAGTGTGTCCAAATGTGCTTCAATCTAAAATAAAACACAATTAAAAGAAGAATAAGACTGATTGAGAATAGAAGTAGACCAGCCTGGAGTCTTAGCTCTTCATCACGGACGTGTTCCTTGCAGCGGCTATGAGGCCAAAATATGAGGGATAGGGACTGCTCCTATACAAAGACTCTTCCTTCCCCAAAGAGGAAGTCCTCTTACAAAAGGGAGGGAAAGTCTTACTTGAGGATTCCAGGATTAGCCACTAGTCAAAAAATTTGGTTTGCTTCTTAGCTCCTTTAAAAGCTGGTATTAAGCATAACACAAACAAAAACTACTCATAAACAACAGTGTAAAATAAAATACTTAGAATTCTGGGAAGATGAGGACCTGATGTCCCTCACATCCACACTGCCTCATGCTCCCAACTTGCTGGACTAACTCAGCCAATCAAATACATCACCTGGAGAAGTCTGAAGGAAATCCCATGGGGGCTGAGGCAGTAAGCTTTCCAGAGGAGAGCAGATTTGCCACAACTAGGGGACTGTTGAGGAACCAGGAGAAGGCTGGTCAAAGATGTCAAGTTCAGGAGCTGCCTAAAAAGACCCAGCTAGCAGGTGAGAGTTGTACGTGGTCACCTGTTTTGCGCTATTCTTGGGGAAGCTACCCAATGCTAATGGGGGCAGAAGCCACAGAAGCAGACTACCTGATGGGATGAAGTACTCCCAGGTGGGAAGAAGTCCGCTGCTCCTTCCTTTAACCAGTACAGGCCTGTAAGTCTAGAGATCTTCCTGTTATCCCTCACTGGATAGTCCCCTCAGTTTTACCACCTTGTTTACCAGTGGCATAGTATGCTATTAAGAGATGCTATCTGTTACCATCTGAATGTTTGCCATTGTGCAAGTCATTCCAGCAGTTGAGCCCCTCCCCGTAAAAAACTTACAACTGATTTAAAAGAGGTGAGTAGGTTCTATGAGAAAACCCACCTGAATAATGAGAACAGTATCTTTTCCCGAGGCAACACTATTGAAAGACGCAGGGTACCTTAGTTTTTTTTTAAATGAATGCCCAAGAAAGTACAATTAGAACCTTAGAACCCTTACTTACTAGTCTTACTGGAAATCCAAGAAAAACAAGATTGCAAATGGAAATATTTAATGAAAGAGTTATTGCTAAGAACCAAATTAGCATCTGAAAGAAAAGTGGAAGAATAGTAATACAGAGTAAATATCAAAGAAATATATTAAAGTGAAGAGATTTAAACAGAAATTAGAAGACAAATTTAGGAGATAAAGCCAACTAAGGACAGGAGCTTCAGAATATAAAAAGTAACAGATGGAGAAGTGATAATTAATTACAGATAACAGAAAACTTTACTGAGCAAAAAACAAACGGGTGGTATCTTCAGACTGAAAAGCCTTTGCAAAATCCAAGATGGAAATAATAGAAAGAGACATACCAAAAAATATCCTGAGGAAATATCTGAACTCAAAGGAAAATCCTTGTAAGCTTCCACATGAATAAAATAGGTTATCACAAACGAAAGAGAATCAGACTAGCCTAGATTTCTTACTTGAAACACTGGAAGAAGAAAGAATGGAAGAAAATTAATAGACTAGTGATAGAAAAGATCTGAAAATCAAGAATCTTTTACTCGACAAGGAAATCTATCACTGTGGGGCCCGTGCCTTCCAGCATCCACACCCTTGCCCAGTCCTCTCCACACTGACTCTGGCTGGTCCACGTGACCAGCGCCGGCCGCCAGCCCATCAGCAAGAATAATGCAGGCTCAATAAGCACTTACATGCTGGGGCTTGTCCTCTTGGAATGCAAAAAACGACTTTGGAATATTTGAGAAAAAAAGATTAATTGGTGATAAAACAGATTGCTGGACAACTGATATATGTGCACATCTTGAGAAGAGATTTAGACACATGGCAGAGTTTTGGGTTGAATTAGTGATAAATACATTAAAAACCAATCACTATTTTTTAAAAAGATTTTACTAATTATACTTAAACAATTATGCAAAAAAGAAAAATTAATCACACTTCATTATATTTCTTTTAAAAGAAAGAATTAGAAAGTAGAAAATATCACAAACTTAGAGGTCTCAAACTTGTTCCTTAGAAAAACCCAAAACGACAAATTTTTACTGTAGCCACTGCCAAACTGTTTAAGAAGACTCAGAGTTCTTGTTGTTTTTTTTAAACATTCTATCTACCAAAAATCACTATTTCAAAATCAAAAGCCAAGTATCTGGTAAATTTTATAAATGGCCTTGTTGTGACTCTTAAGTGATACCATTTGGCTTATAGGACCAGAGCGATTGGTATAACAAACTGTAATGTTGTGCCTAACACTCATTTACACATAGATAAAAATATATCTGTCCTCTGCAACACCTTCTGCACTAGCTACACAGCTTGAAAAATATAGCACGTTATTCACAGTATGGAAACTGAAATCTGCATACAGAATAACAGTTCAAATTAGTCAGAAAAGCTCCATTCTACCACCACACACCATGGCTTGAATAAAATATCTTACCTGTTAAATATTCTGGCTTCTCCGAAACGAAACTAAAATACTGAATATGCATGGGGGCAGGGAGGGGTTCTATCAGACTATAACAAGGGATTCATATAAATCAGGTCACTGAAATTATCTTAAAGCTGGTAACTGAGATCATGTATAGCAAAAAGATTTCATCACAGTGAGCAGTCATTTTATGGCAAAATTAACCTGGAACTGTAGCATTTCCAGACGTCTGTCAGTGAATTCAAACAGAGCTAATGTTGTCTTCATCATATATAGTGAATTGACCATGAAGGTGGCCATGTCAGCTGTGCCTAAATTGCTGGCTGATACAGTACACATCTGGAGGAGAGGATCCAAGACACATGATAAAACCTATAAATGAAAAATAAAATCAAATGTATGCCTTATTTCCCAACCAGTGATACAGGTCTGTGTTAACGGCACTTCAGAATGAATGTCAAACTAATGGGGAGCGGGCCAACTTACAGAAGCACATAAGAAAAAGATTAAATGGTACCATAACTGTAATAGTTTTTAAAACAATCATCACTGAATATATACTTTTTAAATTAAAGGGAACTGGTTTAATATTTGAAGGAAAAAGCAATGAGAAGGATTGTCAAGATACATGGGATATAAAGTGCCAGAATTTCAAAAGAATGTACATGAGAGGAGCAATAAGAATCATTAAAAGTGAATTTACAACATACCTGCACAAAATCGGCTTGACGGGCATCTAGTGGTACAACTGAAGAATCATGAGATGCCAAAACTTCACGCAACAACATGAGTGTCTGATTTAATGCAGAACTTGGTCCAAGATCAGGTGGTGGGAGTTCAACCTAAAATGAAGGATGACTTATCCACTGCTTATATTTTTCTACTAAATTTTAGTGTCTAAATAAATGCCAGTTCACAGTAAAATAATTCATATGAAAGATGTAAAGCTCTGCTGACACATTACAAAATCTATAATCTATCAAGTTTATTTTTTATCATACTAATCAAAATCAGCACAGAAAGTGACACGTAAGTTTTTTGTTAGATTATCTCAGAATTAATACATCACAATTAAAAGTACAGAATTTGAACTTTAATTCAAAAAATTACAAGGAAACTTAGCAGTCTTTGAATTGTAGAATTATATTTTCATATAGATTTGAAATGGCCTGCTGTTTTGTTTTTTGGCCCAAGTTTTAAGAACTAATCCAGAGACCAGCACTTCACCTCCTATAATATTATTGAGAATCATCACTCACCTGCATGCCCCAATCTATCTATCTTTCAACAAGCACCCCAGGTGGTTTTCAGGACCTTGGTCCATGAGCCACACACTTCACAGAAACAGTACAACACTGCCACTAAAATCTTGAATTCTGGAGTTAAAGAGATTAATTTTACATTTTGTAACTAGCACTTACTAGTTGTGTGACCTTGGAAAAGTTATTTAAATTCTCAGAGGCTCAGAGGGATTCTGTAAAGATTAAATGGGATTGCTGCATCTCAACTACTGAGTATCTGATACTTATTAACTGGCTACATTCATCATCCCTACTTGACACCATCATGATATCCCAGAAGAGGTGCCTGTGAATTTTTTCAAAACATTTTTCGAAGTACTTATAATACTAATATAGTCAGGTTTTGTAAATGAAACAAAATCTGGTACTCAGAAATCCATGTAACACTACCCTCTCATGTCAGGTAGACAGAAAGGCATAAGAATTTTATAATATCAGTATTTATATTAAGAATGTTTCATGTATAAAAGTTAATACATAAGTGACATCAGCAGGAATGGCAAAGTATGGACCTCTGAAAATCCTTCCTCCTTCATAAAAGCAACAAAAACAAAAATCATGAGACATGCCAACAAACAAAAAAGTATGATCATTTACAGAAAAATCAATAGCAATTCCCTGAGGAAGCCCAGATGTTGGAAATACTAGCCAAAGACTTTAAATCAGCTCTTTTAAATATGTTCAAAAACTAAAGGAAACTGTTAATGAATTAAAGGATAGTATGAGAAAAAATCTTACAAAATAGGGAATGTCAATAGATAGAAATGGTTAAAAAAAATAACCAAATAGAAATGTTGGAGTTGAAAAAGCACAATAACTGAAATGAAAAATTCACTACAGGCGGGCTTCCCTGGCGACGCAGTGGGTGAGAGTCTGCCTGACGATGCGGGGGACACAGGTTCGCGCCCCAGCCCGGGAAGATCCCACATGCCGTGGAGCGGCTGGGCCGGTGAGCCATGGCCGCTGAGCCTGCGCGTCCGGAGCCTGTGCTCCGCAACGGGGAGAGGCCACAACAGTGAGAGGCCCGTGCACCGCAAAAAAAAAAAAAAAAAATTAACTACAGGGAATCAACAGGAGATCTGAACAGATAGACTAAATAATCAGTGAACTTGAAGATAGGTCAATTAAGATTAACTGCTGTGAGGAACAGAAGGAAAAAAGAATGAAAGAAAATTAACAGAGCCTCAGACACCTATGCAACACCATCAACATCATCAGTACAATGGGGATCTCAGAAGGAAGAAAAAAGGGGGCATGCAAAAAGAATATTTAAAGAAATAGTGGGAGAAGACTTAGCAAATTTGATTAAAAAAATTAATCTAAACATCCAAGAAATTCATGAACTCCAAGCAGAATAAACTTAAACAGATCCACACTGGGACACATAATCAAACTGTCAAAAGACAAAGAGAGAATCTTGAAATCAACAAGAGAGAGGTAACTCATTCTGAACAAAGGATTCTCAACAAGCCTAACAGTTGATTTCTCATCAGAAAACATGGAGATCAGAAGGCGCTGGATGATATATTCAAGGGCTGAAAGAAATATATTGTCAACCAAGAATTCTATATTCAACAAAACTACTCTGTAAGACTGAAGAAGAAATAAAGATATTTCCAAAACTACTCTGCAAGAATGAAGAAATTAAGACATTCCCAATAAACAAAACCAAGAATTCTTTACCAGCAAACCTGCTCTACAAGAAATATTAAAGGGAATCCTTCAAGCTAAAATGAAGGGACACTAGACAGTAACTCAAATTTGCAAGAATAAAGAACAGCAGTCAAGTTTCTGACACCAGTAAATATAAAAGGCAGTTGAATGTACTTTCTGCTTGTAACTCCTTTTTCCTGGATTTAAAAGACAACTGAACGAAGCAACCATTTTAAATCTATGTTGATAAGCACACAATGCAGAAAGATGTAATTTTTAACAACAGTATCATAAAGGAAGGGGAAAATGGGGCTATACAGGAGCAAAGCTTTAGAACACTACTGAAAGTAAGTTGGTATTGATCCAAACTAGCTAGATTATTAAAAAATTAAGATGGTAATTATTATTCCCAGAGCACCACTAAGAAAATAAATAACTAACTACACACATACACATACATATATATTTACATAAACAATAAGGGAATTAAAGCAGTGTACTAGAAAATATTTACTTAACACAAAAGAAGGCAGTAATGGAGGGACAGAGAAATAAAAACACTTAGAACATACAAAAACATGGTGCAAAATGGCAGACATAAATGCTACTTTATCAGCAATTAAATTAAATGTAAACATGCTAACCAAAAAAGCAGAGGCTGGCAGATGGATAAAAGAAAAAAGAAATACATGACCCAACTATATGCTGTATTCAAGAAACACACTTTAAAGACAAAAATAGATTGAAAGTAAAAGGACAGAAAAAGATGTATCTTGCAAACAATAACCAAAAGAGTGCTAGAGTAGCTATACTAATTTCAGACAAAAAAGACTTTAAGACAAACACTGCTGCTAGAAAGGAGGGCATTTTATAATGTTTATTATAAAGCAGATACAACAACTATAAACATACACGCATCTAACA
The DNA here is from genome assembly GCF_002837175.3 of Physeter macrocephalus. Taxonomy (NCBI): domain Eukaryota; kingdom Metazoa; phylum Chordata; class Mammalia; order Artiodactyla; family Physeteridae; genus Physeter; species Physeter macrocephalus. The sequence continues at coordinate 15,333,281 of NC_041226.1, read as the reverse complement.
GAGCCAAAAAATACATGAAGCCAAAACTGACAAAACAGAAGGGAAAAGTATCTCTTGTGGTGAAGCAATAGTTATGTCGAGTTTGATACCTCCTTCAGTTTTGGTTCCTTTTTTCTATTACATTCAAATAAGACTGAACTTAGAAAAACTCCAAAATACGAAGTCATCTTTATAAAAGTATTTTCTACCCATTCATCCAATTTAAAAAAGATATCTAGAATGTTGTTAAACTGATGGATGATGATTAACACAAGAATGTATTTAGCAGTCAATAAACACACAAAAAATTGTTCAACATCATTAGCCTTCAGAAAAGTACAAATCACAAATGAAATACCACAACACAACTTCCACAACAGCTAAAATTAAAGACCAACAATATCAAGTACTGGAGAGGATGTGGAGCAATGCAAATTCCCACACATTTCTGGTGGAGTAAACTGGTACAACCACTTTGCAAAAATGCTTGGCAGAGCTATGAAAGCTATCAACCCAGATATTCCATTACTGTGTATACACACAAGACAAATGAAAACTTATGTCCACCAAAAGACATGTACAAGAATATTCACAGGCGCTTTATTTACAATATCTAAGAAATAGAAACAATACAAACATTCTATCAATAAACTGTAGTAAATTTCTATACTAGAATTATTACACCATGGTTAAAAAAATGAACTACTGCTAAACACAACATGGATGAATCTTACAGATATAATACTAAATGCAAGAAGTCAGACCCAAAAGAGTTCACCTGTGTGAATTTACTTATGTGAATTTCAATAGCACATAAAAACAGGAAACTGAAGTCAAATGGTGATTGACTTTGGAGGGTTTTGACTGGGAAGGAGCATGAAGAAGCTTTCTGAGGTGCTGGAAATGTTTTATATGTCTATCTGGGTGATGAGTAATGAACATATATACAAATACAAAAATTCAATGAACTTAAGATTTGTATACTCTAAGTTTTATCTCCATTTACCCTGAAAGTTCATTTAATCTTTGTTTATATTATGTAAATATTGATAATAAGGTTTTATAAAAATATCCAAAATTCAAGTGATTAATATTAATAATTATAAGGCACAAAAGAACTTTATGAAAGATATATTCGTAACTTTTATGTACATTTCCCAACTATTAAAGTTGAAGTATAAAGAAAAATTTCACATTTAAAAGCATTTGGGGGCTTCCCTGGTGGCGCAGTGGTTGCGCGTCCGCCTGCCGATGCAGGAGAACCGGGTTCGCGCCCCGGTCTGGGAGGATCCCACATGCCGTGGAGCGGCTGGGCCCGTGAGCCATGGCCGCTGAGCCTGCGCGTCCGGAGCCTGTGCTCCGCGACGGGAGAGGCCACAACAAGAGGGAGGCCCACATACCACAAAAAAAAAAGAAAAAAAAGCATTTGGTCTACTGAAAACTTCATATTCTATATATTAGAACCTTTTTTTTTTTTAATGTATAGAGCTATAACACTGAACAAAGTTCTCATTCTTCTTGTGACTGTTTACTACATTTTTTATCCCTTTTGTAGATACATGCTCTGACTATTAGAGGAAAATGAAAAGGTTGCACCATGAAAGTTCCAAAAGCTGTTTTTACCTCATTCCACTGCCAACTTTAGTTTTATTCTTTGAAATATCTTCCATTTAAGGCCCTCCAATTTTCTGTACTGTAGCTTCTTAGAAGACCACTTGCCCATGTGCTTTCAAAAAATAAAATCAACACCAAACAAAAACCCTCATATTTTTTTAATACATACTTTAATTTTTTAATTAATTAAAAAAAAATTTTTGGCTGTGCTGGGTCTTCGCTGCTGCACCCTGGCTTTCTCTAGTTGTGGCGAGCGGGGGCTACTCTTCATTGAGGTACGCAGGCTTCTCAATGTAGTGGCTTCTCTTGTTGTGGAGCATGGGCTCTAGGCATGTGGGCTTCAGTAGTTGTGGCACACGGGCTTAGTTGCTCTGCGGCATGTGGGATTTTCCCAGACCAGGGCTCGAATCCACGTCCCCTGCACCGGCGAGTGGATTCCCAACCACTGTGCCACCGGGGAAGCCCCAAAACCCTATTTTTAAATTAACTGCTTCATTTTATATATAGACTCCTTTCACTCTAAATACATACATGTTCCAGTAATTAACAGTAAATGGAACTAAAGTGTTTTGTTTTTTTTTTTGCGGTACGCGGGCCTCTCACTGTTGTGGCCTCTCCCGTTGCGGAGCACAGGCTCCGGACGCGCAGGCTCAGCGGCCATGGCTCACGGGCCCAGCCGCTCCGCGGCATGTGGAATCCTCCCGGACCGGGGCACGAACCCGTGTCCCCTGCATCAGCAGGCAGACTCTCAACCCCTGCGCCACCAGGGAAGCCCTAAAGTGTTTTTTTTTAAAACCACTTTATTGAGGTATGACTGACATACAAAAAGCTGTAAATATTTAATGTATACAACTTGATGAATTTAGAGGTAAGTACATACCTGAAACCAAGTCCCCCTAAAACCAAGTTCCCTTACAGAGTTTATGAACAACCTCTTTATCCAAAGCTTTACTCTCTTTCTTGTCCCGCCCCTGTTCCCCTCAGGATTGAGAAGTATCAAAGAAAAGGGGAGATTGAAACCAAGCAGGACCCTGCGAGGCCTTCCCAGGTACAAAAGCCCCTCCGTGTCCCCCATTTCTTGTTTGTAGAACAAAAGGCTTTAGTCTCCTAGGCCTTCTGTGAGTTCCAAAGAGCCGACCCAAGCAGTTAATGACCAGGACAACACAGTCACAAGACTTCTAGTTCCTCCTGAAGGGATGTAAAATAACAATCTGATGCATACTTTGAGGTGTCCTGGAGAAACTAAGAACCCCATCCAGGTGGAGGATGGTGACTACCTGCTGACCACAAGGACTAGACCTCAGACTGGTTGAAACCAGAAGGTTAAGATTCCCAAAACATCACCCTGTTGCCTTACCACCAACCAACCAGAAGGTCTACAAGCTGATCACGCATCCTAGGACCCTCTCCCTTAACACTGTCTTTAAAAACCCTTGCCTGAAAGCCATCAAGGAATTCCAATCTTTTGAGCATGAGCTGCCCATTCTCCTTGCTTGGTACCCTGCAAATAAACCCTTACTTTGCTGCAAACACCCACTGTCAGAGTTTGGCTTTCTGGAACTGCGGGCACATGAGCCCCTACTTGGTAACATAACCATGAAACCATCACCACATTCCATAAACCATATCCATTAGCTCCAAAAGTTTCCTCTTACCTTATTTATGGAATTAAATTTTTTAAGTCAATAATATTATTCAAGATAAATTTAAGAGTGCAAACTAACATGTTTGCTATAACTTCAAATAATTACAACTTTTTATTTCACATACTTTTATTTAAAATTTAAAAAGCATTTTAGCTGAAAACACTGTTATTTGTTTTTCCTAGCAGAATAATCTGCAAGGAATAATGTAAAACTCAAAATACTCATCTAAAAAAAGCACTTTTCAAACTTTAACATGCATATGAATGACCAGGGAATCTGGTTAAAATGCACACTCTGATTCAGTAGGTCTGGGGTGGGGCCTGAGATTTTTAATCTCAGATAAACCAATAAACTCCTAGGTGATGTCCAAGCTGCTGGTCCAAGTACTACAATTTGAACAGTAAAAAGAGATTCTAAACAGTAATGATATCCTAGAATTTAAATCAAAATTTAAAGGACCACTTAGGTTTTTTTCACAGAGCTGGTCAAATCAATCTTGCCTACTATTAGTTTGATACGGGTTTCAATTATGACATACCATACCTTTTAAATTAGAATTGTACTATTACCATAGTGAAAAGAATTTTAGAAAATGTCTCTCTAGCTAAAATGGATATGACATTGTATCTTTTGTGGTACAGACACATATTCCCTTTAGACTTTGCTAGATTCACAGTTATGAATGTTTCAGGAGAGCCTGATAAGGAAGGGAGTACACATACTTGAATACTCAAGTGTTTCAAATGCTCTGTTAGGGAAAAGGTACATCTTTCAATAAAATAATGTCCTTGCATTTTCGTTTTTCATACTAAAGAATTAGTTCCCAAATATGTCTTTTTAAAAGCACAGAAGGAATCACGAAAAGAGTTCATCTCTGGCTATATTTATTTTAAAAGCTGTTCTTAACAATTTTACTATCCACTTAAAATTCTATTAACAAAAATTTCCACTTGGGTGCTTTGCTAATGAAGACCATTCTGCAGTAAGTGTTGTTTTCCTCATAAGGCTAGAATCTTCTTAGAAGAGATGAATGGTTTACAAGTGGCAGAATAAGATGAAGATATAATTAATATAAAATATGGAACATTAAAATTTGGTGAAGGAAAGATAATTCCTGAAAGAAACCTGAAATGGTTGTATACATAAGCAACACATAAGCTGTAAACAGTATCATATTCCAATCTCAATTTAATATTACGATATCCCTAAATATGACCCAATTCATATGTAAGAAAAACATTTCAGGGCACAATTACTGATGATAATGACAACAATAAATAACACTAATAGCCAAAACCCATCACTGCTATAAACTCACATAGGCTGCAGTATTAATTGGTGCTTAATATATTCAAATTACAATTCTTTCTTTCCCTGTTTTTATCCTATTCTATTCTGGGTTTTAACTGGAAGATACCATGCTTAAAACTTGCCTTTTATTAGCCATTTTATTTTCCTGCAACTTTCATTTTAACTTTATAAGAGAAATAAAGTATTAAGAACTCAGTGGGGTTTCTGAGTGAAAATAAAATAAAATAAATGGATAACCATTTGGGAAAAATAAATATGATCCTTCCTTCCCAGCATGGACAAAAATAAACTTCAGGTAGATTAAAAATTTGATATAAAAGTGAAACTACAGGAAGACCTAAGAACATACATTTAAATGAATTTATTAAATAATCGAACACTTTCCTACTGATAGATGCTAACTTTAGCATATAATAAATTCTACATGTATTTTCTTGTTGTGGGAATGTTTTTGAAGTATGTTTTATGGCATGTTCCCAAAGAAGAAAGAATAAGGAAAAAAAAATGTTAGATTTTACTATGTAAACATTAAAAGTGACGTATCAGAAACTACTACAAGCAAAATTAAATGGTACATGATGACATGGAGAAAAGATTTATAATATATATGACAGATAATACTCTTAATGTATAAAAAATATCAGAAAATAACAAGATACAGCTTAGTAGGAAAATGGCAAAGGACATGAGAAAACAATTCACAAACAGCCAATAAACATATTTTAAAATGTTCATTCTCACTAGAAAAACTGAAATCTAAATTAAAAAAAAAAAAAGATAGGGGCTTCCCTGGTGGTGCAGTGGTTGCGCGTCCGCCTGCCGATGCAGGGGAACCGGGTTCGCGCCCCGGTCTGGGAGGATCCCACATGCCGCGGAGCGGCTGGGCCCGTGAGCCATGGCCGCTGAGCCTGCGCGTCCGGAGCCTGTGCTCCGCAACGGGAGAGGCCACAACAGAGGGAGGCCCGCATACCAAAAAAAAAAAAAAAAAAAAAAAGATAGCACTTTTTGCTCATATTGGCAAAGATATTTTAAAATGGCTATTATCCAACTTTGCAAAATTTGGCACTTCTGGTAGGAGACAGTATGGTAGATTTGAGAAAATAAGTGAAAGGAAGTTAAATGTGGGGCTGCCTGAGGACATGCAGGATTGCTGGACATCATGGAGGGCTCTGCTTATGTTGGAGACCAAATTTTTTGGTTTCCCAGTGCACATAAAATGTTTAAACTATACTTTAGTCTTTAAGAGTGCAATGGCATTATGTCTAAAAAACAATGTATATAACAATTTAAAACTACAAAGCAAAAAAACAATGACAATAATAACATTAAAGATCACTGATCACACAGAACACCGTAACAAACAATACTGAAAAGTTGGAAATATTGTGAGAATTAACTAAAATGTGACACAAAGACATGAAATGAGCAAATACTCTTGGAAAATGGCACCAGTAGACTTGCTAAACACAGAGTTGCCACAAAACTTCAATTTGTCAAAAAAAATTCAATTATCTGCAAAGTGCAATAAAGAGAAGCATGATAAAATGAGGTAATGCCTGCACTATGTTGAACAGAAGTGGCAAAAGTGGTTATCCTTCACTTGTTCCTGATCTTAAATGAGAAGATTTAAGTCTTACACTATTGAGTATAATGTTAGCTGTGGGCTTTTCATGTATGGCATTTATTATGTTGCAGTAGTTTCCCTCTATTCCTAGTTTGTTGAGTATTTTTATGATAAAACAGTGTTGAATTTTGTCAAATGCTTTTTCTGCATCAATTGAGATGATCATGTGATTTTTCCCCCCTTTGTTCTGTTACTGTGGTAATTATACTGACTGACTTTCATAGGCCGAACTATCCTTGCATTCCAGGGATAAATCCCAGTTGTTCATGTTGTAGAGTCTTCTTTAAAGGCTTCCTCATTTGGTTTGCTAGTTATTATACTTTTCAACTCCAGAATTTCTTTTTGGTTTCCCTTGAGATTTTTCTACCTCTAATAGATATTTCCATTTTGTTCATACGCTGTTCTCTTGACTCATCTTTAACATGACTGTTTTAAAGTCTCTGTCTAGTAGATATGCCACCAGGTCTTTTTCAGGAATGGTTTCTGTTGATTTTTTTTTCCTTTGAATGGGCCATATTTTCCTGTTCCTTCGTGTGCCTTGTGATTTTTTTTGTTGTTGAAAACAACATTTGAATGTAATAATTTAACCCTGGGAATCAGATTCTCCCCCTCCTCCAGGGATGCCATTTTCTGTTACTATTTTGGGTTTTTTTAAAAAAATTGTTGTAGGCTCCCTCCGAGCCAAGGATCAGGTTGAGGTATAAACTGAAGTTCTTCTCAGGTCTTTCTGAGCCTGCTCCTTTCCCTGAACATGGGGTCACTTTCTAATTTTCCTCAAATATACAGTTGCTTTTGAATGTCCTAGACTTTAATGTCCGACTCCCAAAATGGGAAAAAGAAAAAAATTAAGGGGGTGGAAAAATGCACTAGCCTTTGAAATCCCCAGGAAGTCACTTTAGCCAGAGAAGGAGGTGTCTGACACAATGGGGAGGTGCAAAAACAATGGCCACCCTCCTCTTCACAACTCTGGGATGAGAGCACAGATCCCAGAAGTTTAGAGGACAGTGTCCTCCTTTTTGTTCACCCTGGCTCTACAAGCTGTGTGCAAGGTGCTCAAGGAACAAGTGTACAGCTGCCTGCCACAGCACTGGGGGTGGAAGATGGGTAGTCGCAACTATGCTAAGAGTTGAAGTCGACCAAAATTGACTGCAATTTATCACTATTCAAGCCTTCCCCTAGAAACTGCAATTCTTCAATAGACTCCAGAGTTCCAAAATAGTTACATTAGACAAATACTGCTAGTGCAACTGTCATCTAGGTGGGGTGACAGATTCCTGGTGCTTCCTACTTTGCCATCTTCCCTGAAAATTACTGATCTCTGTATATTGATCTTGTCACCAATTACCTTTCTAAATCCATTTACTAGTTCTACAACTTTTCAATTAATTCTCTTGGTTTTTGAAGTACAGTCAGAGCATCCACAAATAATCTAATATTTCTTCCTTTAAAATATTTATATCTGTCATTTCTTTATCTGGACTTTCTATTATTTAAACGTGTTATTGGCAAATATTCTTTTCTTGTTCTTTCTCGACTTAAATAGAATATATTACTAGTGCTTCTATGTTAATCATGAGGTTGCCTGTTAGTTTTATTAATCTTTATATGGTTAAGTATTTTTACTTTTTTATTTACTAATATTTTCCCCTCAACAATTTAATTAAATATCATGAGAACATAATTTAACATTGAAACATTTAATATATTTCCTAACACTGAAATATTCTTATATTCCTGGGAACAACCAATACTTGGTTTTAATATAATGCTGGATTTATTTTTACAATCCTTTTTAAAAACTTAAAAAGTGACTGATTTGAGGTTTTCACTTTTGTACTGTCTTTAAAAGGTTTTTATGTCAGTGTTACTCCACCTAAAAGGAATTGGGAAGCTTTCCATATTTTTCTGTGTTCTGGAGAATTCTGTTCTTTGTAGGTGTAAATAAAGCTATCTATATAACCTGAATTAAGTCTAGCAGTATGTTCATTAATAATTTTTCTTTCCTCCCTAGGTGTATTCAAGTTTCCTACCTCATTCTGAATCAATTTTTTGTCAATTTTATTTTCTTAAAATCATCCTTTTAATATATTTTAGAATAAAATTTATATATTTTAATATGGTATTCTCTAGTAAGTTTAATCCTCATCTCTGGTTATTATCTCTAATTCTGATATTATAATTTTAAATTTTATTTTTTCCTTGGTTAAAGAATTGCTAGAAGATTGTCAATTTTGTTGACCTTTTCAACAAATAATCAATTTTGTTTTCCTGTTTCCTAATTTATCACAGAAATATACTTCCATCTTTCCTTTTACCATTTTGCTTTATTATTCTCTTTCAATTTTCATAATAAGAACGCCTACTACATTTTACTTCCAGTTTTCAGCCCAGATGTTTTCCAATTGGTAAAGCTTTGGGTAACACGCTCATGTGTGTTTCCCATATTGCAGTTTGGCTCTTGTCCCCACCACATGAATAAAACTGCCCTCAGTAAGTCATGGATCATCTATATATTGACAAAGATAACAAACCTGCCACCCTTGTTTTACTAGAACTCTTCATATAGTATCTGTCATCAACTATGCCCTCCTTCTTGAAACTCTATTCTCTTGGCTTTTCTTTTGTGTGTGTGTGTGTGTGTGTGTGTGTGTGTGTGTGTGTGTGTGTTTTGCGGTATGCGGGCCTCTCACTGTTGTGGCCTCTCCCGTTGTGGAGCACAGGCTCCGGACGCGCAGGCTCAGCGGCCGTGGCTCACAGGCCCAGACGCTCCGCGGCACGTGGGATCCTCCCGGACCGGGGCACGAACCCGTGTCCCCTGCATCGGCAGGCGGATTCTCAACAACTGCGCCACCAGGGAAGCCCCTCTTGGCTTTTCTGATACAACCCTCTTCTCATTTCTCTCCTGCCTCTCCAATCATCCTTCCTCAGCATTCTACCATGGTAGGGCTTAGTTTCTTCTCTTAAATGTCACTGTTTCTCAAGACTGTGTGTCCTGGAAGCTCTACTCTTATTAAACGTGATTCCTAGTGACCTCAGACAAACACATGGATTCAACTATCTTTTACATGCAAAACTCCATAAATCCAAATGTACAGCTCCCTATTAGATCAGACTGATTGCAGAAGGATATCCCACATGTATCTTGTCTAACTTAGACAATATCATCATCTTTATTCCCCCAGTTTTACACTTTCTCTCTATTCCAGATACTTGTGATTAGTATCAATATTCCCAGATTGGTAACTTAGGAATTATTTTAGAACTCTTCCCTCTCATTTAACCACATTCAAACAGTCACCAACTTTTGAAGGTTTACCTTTAGCCCTCAAGAATCTGTCCCCTTATGGCTCTTCCTTAAAGTATGTATTTTCATAAAAACTACTTCGACAATCCCTTAACTATCTATCCTGTCTGCAACCTGGCTCTCTCCTATCTACATGCCACACCAGTTTCCAACTGATTTTTAATAAATGAAAATTTGTGTATTGATGACTCTTAGCTTGCATATTCTATTTGTTTCCTCTACTTAGGATGACCTCTACCCACTCCTTTTTTACCTATCTAATCCCCCATGTCCTTCAAGTTCAATTCTTGTTAACTCCCTCTCTGGAAAGCTCCCTCTCTGTATATGTATATTATTATACATACCCTTCTTATTGTGCTAGCATAGCACCTTGGGCACGTCTTTCATAAAACATGTATTCTATAGTAATTGCCGATTTATTAGACTATTTTCCATTAAAGGAAAAGTAACCTGAGACCAACAGACCTTGATTGTTTGCTTTGTACTCATTAGCAAGCACATGTTTGTTCACATTCAAAGTCTATATCGTGTATGAATGATTTTAGAAAAATTCTGTCTAAATAAGAACTCATGTAAACATGTCTATAATGAGAACTGATTGACTGTTAGTAAACTTCCTGTGATACAGGAAAACATATAAGGGAAATACTCCAGCTCCACAAATTCATGCTGCTTTTCCAAAAAAATATGAGTCTTGCATGGGGGTCAGAAAGCAGACTCTTATTAAGGCTTCTCTGAGCTTAGGAATGTAAAAATAGACCAGGAACTTTGGATTGGATTGCTACTGACTGTTCCACACTATACTACAAACCTGTGTCTAATATAACCAGGCTGTTAGATAGACCAGTATAATTTAAAAAAAAAAAAAAAAAAAAAAAAAGCCCGAATGGTGATTGTGATGCATCCTTGAAAAACTTGAGCCTTTAATAATGAAATAAAAACAAAGAAGGATTTGATCATTATAAACCCATTCCTTAAGGTCTTTCCAATTTACTGCTGCACAACACAATGCTCAATTTAAAATATTAGCTCTCACAGAAGTCTTTCAGGTTTTTGTTGTTTGTTTTTGTGGGAGTTTTTTTATCTTGTTTGTTTTTGTGGGAGTTTTTTGTTAACTTGTTTGTTTCCATAATTAATTACAGTATATAACTCAAAGGAACATAAATTTCATAAGGACAAAGCTGGACCAAGAGTGTAAAACTTAAGTAAGCTGTTTAGAAAAAACATTTAGTAAAAGTTCAAGTTTTCCAATCTGTATGTCATTTTAGCCCTGACCTATTAAATATAGTAAGTTTGCTTTAATTACAAATTTTTGGTTATTGAAAAATGGTAGTGAAACTAGGGCTTGAGATTCTACCACTAATTATGACTCAAAATTACACTGTTCCAGGAATAGATTATAAGCCTACATCCTGTAAGCCGCCTCAAAATGGATTTTGTTGTTCACAGGAAGAACTCAAAAGAACGCTGAATGGAATGGGAAAAAATTGTCACCAATATGGAACAGTAAAACAACATTTTTAAATGTGAAAAACTCACATTCACATAGTTTAAGAATTGCATTTTTCAAACGTACCTTGTCCATTAATTTGCTGGCATGAAGACTCAAGCTACTGAAGAATATTTTTTTGCTCAGCAAATGCATTTCTTCAATGGTAGTCAACAATGTAGTTGCACTATTTCCAACAATGCCACTAAAAGCAAAGAATATTTCAGGTTGTAAAACAGGCCAAAACAACCCAGCTCTTTAACTGAGTAGAATTCTTTAAAACGATCTAGATTTAAATAAAAGTTTTTATATAGAATATAACCTGTGAATTAAAAACAATTACTCTAGTTTCATATAAAAATGAGGGGTTTTTTCCTTTTAAGTTTGGTGATGAACAAATGAAAACAAACTACAGTGTTTTAAATATTTCACAATCTCTTAGAAAAGCAGTGGGTTAGAACAAACACTTATAATATGCAAACCCATGTCTCTATTTTTCCTCTATTATAGTAAATGCATGTTTTGATTATCCAAGATCTGATTTTAATTAATTTTAAGGAAGCCATTCCATCAATAGCTCTATTGAGAGAATAATTTTTATTAACCGAGTTTTTTAATTAAAACTGTTATACCGTATCAATAACACACCTGTAAATTATAAAGCTTCTCAATTTTTTTTTTTTTTTTTTTTTTTGGCGGTACGCGGGCCTCTCACTGCCGTGGCTTCTCCCGTTGCGGAGCACAGGCTCCGGACGCGCAGGCTCAGTGGCCATGGCTCATGGGCCCAGCTGCTCCGCAGCATGTGGGATCTTCCCGGACCGGGGCACGAACCCATGTCCCCTGCATTGGCAGGCGGACTCTCAACCACTGCGCCACCAGGGAAGCCCTGCTTCTCAATTTTTATACAGCTACCTAATAGCAATATATTTAGACTAATTACGAAAAATCTGATAACATTTTGAAATAATTATTCTACATTCCATAATTCTCAATTTTATATTACAAGAATACTTCTTAGACTTATCCAATGGGGTTTCTCATTTTTGGCAGAATGTAAGACAAGCATGTATATAAAACAACTCCCTATTTTATTCTTTTATTCATGTATTGAAAGTGACTCTTCTGTTCCTGATACTGGCATGCTTGATAAAAAGTAATTTAAAATCATTTTTTAATAGGCTAATATGAAAACTATCAAAAACATAGCTTGGAAGAACACTTTTAACACAACTACACATATAACATGGTCTTACAGTGACATCTAAAATAAGGCTCAAGTGTATGTATATCAGCAAAAGATATCTGCAAGGTGAAAATGAATGCAAATTTTGGAGTTGAAGATCATATTTTATCTGATTAAGAACCACTTGTCTTATCTATAAAGTCACTTTTATTTAGAGAAGATAAGAGAGCTATTACTTAGAGGAGATAAAGCTATCCTTCTGTTTTATCACTAACGGAAAACTAAATGTTAAAGAAGAATTTATGTAAACATCCAGAATAGGACATTTTACTAATTATGCCCTATTCTGAGTATAACATATAGTTGCTTTAGGTGCCATGGATCTCTTTTACTAATACAGGAGGACTCAAAAAATACTTATATTATAGACTTACACTGCTGTGTGTGTGTGTGTGTGTGTACTTATGCTTGGAGAAGAAAGGGAAAAGGAAACGATACACCTCAAAAGTACAGTATGTATAATATGCATATAATGATTCATATGGTGTGGAGGTTCTACTAGTTACACTTAGTCATGCATAGAATACACACACACAAAATATTACACTGTGTCCTAACTGAAATGAGGTGTCACATGGGATTTAACAAGCACATTTAACCATTCCACTTACCTGATTGTATGGTGATAAAATTTGAGGAGGTTAGAAATTTTATATAATAAAACTGCCCCAGGTTCAGCAACTATTACTTGTTCAATTCGAACCTATGAAAAAACATGTGAGAAAAAACTAAACATTTCCTAAAAGTGTAACGTTTCTTCATTAATCACATGTGGTATGAATAGCATTAAAAAGATTAAATTTTATTATTGCAGAAATCACAAAATTCCTTCTAAATAAAGAATTTCTGAATATTAAATCACAGAGGATGGTAAAACAACACAGAAACTTTAGCACAGATATGCTCTACAAAAAAATGATCCATTACCTACAGAATTTGGTTCAAGGCAAGTGCTAACAGAAATAATCAATACAATGAGGTCATCTTGAGGTTTTTCACCAGCATATAATAGAATTTAGTTTAGCACTAAATTGCAAAGCAGCTGTTACATTCCTAAAAACAGATTATCAGTGAAAAGGTACTGCTCCATGAATGATTAAGGAAAAAAATGAAAAAAAAAAAATCTTCTCTTGAAACGACTATACCAAATTTCTTTCTATTAGAGAACAGAAAAGCAGATAAATCTTGAATTAGCACCAACCTATTTGGCCAATTATAATACTGCCAGGGCAATATCTCAGATCTAGTTCAAGATTAACTTGATATGCTCAAGTTTAACTACTAGGAATCTTTTCTAATTAAAATCCATCCCTCACTAATCTTTCCCTTACTTTATATTCCCTAATTAACAAATACAATCTAAACCACACTGAATGTGCACACTTACATATTATATTACATGTATGCTTATTAAGCTGCTGATAACATGTGTCTTCTTGTTTCCTAACTGGATTCTAAACACAGACATTGTGCTTTCTGGTTCTCTTACATCTCTGCAGCATTTGGTAGAACAGTACATACACAAGAGATGTTCAATAAACAAATGCTTTTGAAAACATTTAGATTTTGGAGTTATGTCATAATACCAATGAACGTGATTTGCTAAAATGATATTTTATAAATACATGTATATGAGTATACAAAAACCTCCTGCATAGAAAATTGGCAATGATTATTTTAAAATGCGTTTTATTACCCTACATTGTGTTAATTTGACAAAATTGTGGCCTGAATTCAAGCTGCTGTTTCTTTAAAATCAGAATAAGTCATTAATTTAACCAGCTACCATATAACATATATAAAAACAAAATATTTTACCTTTAGAGGCCTGCACACACCCTCAGTAATATGTCCAACAACTTCTTGAATATTTTCTTCAACACCTACAATTAATTATAACATAACTAAAATTTTTTTCCATATTACACTTTGCTTCACATAAGTTCAGAAAATTAACAAACACTAATACATATGATTAATGGCATTAATAAACATTTAAAATAACAACGATATTTTATTAAATTTAATATCTTTAGGACATTACTAATTATATTAATATGAGTCTAAAGCCCTATCAATTGATTTGACTGTTGATTAATGAACATTATTTCTTTGTGAAAAACAGTAAATGTATGAAAAAAAGACTGTGAAATTTATTAACTGAAGGAGGTGATGTGAAGATATATTAGCATTCGTTCCACAAACTCCTTACTCTAGGCAGTAGTGCTAAGCACACAAACTACGGGTATAAAGATGGAAAACACGCCTTGCAATCTAATGGAAAAACCGACATTTACTGATTATTGACTATTTATCAAGGTCTGTACTGGGTACTTGACATGTACTGCTTGTAACCACCTTCATTTTTACAGATGGAGAGACTCAGGTTTAGAAGAATTCATGCCATTGTCACAGAGTAACTTATTTCTAACTCCAATTATTTTCTTCCCACTTCTTAATGTTACCTCTCATGTAAATTTTCCTACATCTTTTAACAAATACATTCTTTTAAACTGGGTAATTAGCATAACAGAAAACAACTTTAAAAAGTGCAGGGGCTTCCCTGGTGGCGCAGTGGTTGCGCGTCCGCCTGCCGATGCAGGGGAACCGGGTTCGCGCCCCGGTCTGGGAGGATCCCACGTGCCGCGGAGCGGCTGGGCCCGTGAGCCATGGCCGCTGAGCCTGCGCGTCCGGAGCCTGTGCCCCGCAACGGGAGAGGCCACAGCAGAGGGAGGCCCGCATACCACAAAAAAAAAAAAAAAAAAAAAAAGTGCAGACTTTGTGCCAACCTATCACATATGCTGAATCTAATCTCAACATCAAAGAGTTAAAAACAAGGAGGTTAAGTCCTGCACCCATTTCGTACACTGGCCTCTCCTGCAGATGACGTGCTGAACCAGGATGACGTGGGGCTGAGCTATTCAAAATAGGTAAGTGATGCCAGTCACAACATCTCTCTTCACTTCCTAGCAAAGCCAGAGCATCTTAATTACCCCTTCTACAACAGGCATCTTAAGGTAGTCACAACTAAGAAGATTTGAAATTCTGTAAAAATAATCATTTTTCTTCTTTGAAATCAAGACCAAAATTTTAGGTACATATAGTACATAGCTAATTATTTATTTATTTATTTATTTATTTGGCTGCATCAGCTCTTAGTTGCGGCACGCTGGGTCTTCGTTGAGGCATGCAGGATCTTTTGTTGCGACGCACAGGCTCTTCACTGCAGCGTGCAGGCTTCTCTCTAGTTGTGGTGCGCAGGCTCCAGAGCGCGTGGGCTCTGTAGATTGCGGCACGCAGGCTCTCTAGTTGTGGCGCACGGGCTCTGTAGTTTGCGGCACGCAGGCTCTCTAGTTGTGGCGCACAGGCTTAGTTGCCCCACAGCATGTGGGATCTTAGTTCCCCGACCAGGGATCAAACCTGCGTCCCCTGCATTGGAAAGCGGATTCTTCACCAGTGGACCACCAGGGAAGTCCCAGTACATAGGTAATTATTCAAAAAACTTTAAAATAGTCACATGAGAATGAAAAAAGGGGCTGGATAGTAGAAATGAAAGAAGTAGTAGCTTAATGACCTTAAGCCAGTCACTGACTGAGCCTGTGTACTCATAGATAAAATGAAGAGAACATCACCTTTTGCCTTTGAAGGATGGTGGCTGAGATAATGTAGGCCAGGCACTCCAGAGATGCCTTAAAAGTGAAGCAGAGGGGTCTAGGCTTACAAGGAAAGGTCCCAAGGGTCCAGTATAAAAATGTGATCAGTTGTGTGACAAAATGAAAGTGATGGAAAAGAAAGTCCATCAGCAGAAAAACGGGGAAACGAGAGACAGGAAGATTAATTAGGATGCTTATTAAATCACCTAGTGTGAAGAGTTTATCTCCATGAAGAAAACAGCAATAAGAACAGAAACAGAGAAGTCCTGCGTGATTTACTAGATCTAGGCATAAGCGGTAACAATCAGAGGACCCACCTTGTGCAGTTACATGCTTTAAGAGAGCTTCAAGGTGTTCTTTTTCAGAAGCAGTAGCCTGATGGAGCCAAGCCAACATATCTCCTACGTATCTAATGAAAAAACTAAATGTTAGTAAAGATTTCCTTCAGAAAAACATCGAATACTCCAATACTGTCTGACTACTATACCTCAAAGGGTCATGGGAATGCATTTCAATGGGTCTAGGTGTACCTCCTGGGCCCCCTCTTGTAAGAGCATCGATAAATCCACGAACAACTGTACTTCTTCTGGCTGTTCCAAACTCATCTAAGGTATACCTAGAAGAAACAAGTCATTAACAAACAGTTGCTTTTCTTCATAATGGTTACATCAAACTATTCATGCACTTTCTAAGATATCTAAAGCTTTTTTACACAATTCTCTCAAGCAATACTGTTTTAAACAACAAAAAATATTTATGAAATAACTTTATCATAATGATAATTCAACCTAAAGGTGCATCTTTTTATGCTTAAGAAAGAATGCTGGGATTTGCAATCGGTAACAGAGGCAGTGGCAATAAGGGATAGAGCAGGGGATGTGGTAAAAGTAAAAAGACAAGGTGGAAACCCAGGACTCTTCAGGTTTCAGTGCCCCCCTTGCCCAAAACATGATGTTCCACTGCACACATAAGGCCTAATATCTAGTTCTCAGAGGCTGGTTCCAGGTAGAACTCTACAATCCAAAATATAAGACTTTTCCTTCTACATTAAAAAATTCTCATTTATATTTATTCAATATTATCAAAATTTACCATCAAAATTTGTCTAAAATATACTACTCATATTTAAAAGCTTATTTTGACTCCAATGTTAAACATATGTTCCTTAAATTTACTGACCAACTATGCATACAGAGCAAATACTTTTACATATATTTACAAGTTATCAATTACGGTTGGGGGGAAAAAAAAAGACTTTCGAAGGTGAGGAATTTGTAGGAAAGAAAAGCCTTGAATGAAAGAATCAGACAATTTGGGATCAAATTATAGGATGGCTTAGAGTTACCAACAGTACCTGTTTCTTTGACTAGAATCAGCCTTTTTTTCCCATTATCACCACCCGATGCCCAGTTGAAAGTTCTATTTTAAAAGTACACAGAGGGCTTCCCTGGTGGCACAGTGGTTGAGAGTCCGCCTGCCGATGCAGGGGACACGGGTTCGTGCCCCGGTCCGGGAAGATCCCCTATGCCGCGGAGCGGCTGGGCCCGTGAGCCATGGCCGCTGAGCCTGCATGTCC
The DNA here is from genome assembly GCF_002837175.3 of Physeter macrocephalus. NCBI lineage: Eukaryota > Metazoa > Chordata > Mammalia > Artiodactyla > Physeteridae > Physeter > Physeter macrocephalus. The sequence continues at coordinate 15,315,842 of NC_041226.1, read as the reverse complement.
GGAGCCTGTGCTCCGCACCGGGAGAGGCCACAACAATGAGAGGCCCGCGTATCGCAAAAAATAATTAAATATAAATAAATAGATAAATAAATAAAAGTACATAGGAAAACACAATATTTTTTTCATAGTCCAATGTCAGCAGATTCTAGACCAATTAACTTTTAAATCCCTAAACAGTACCCTACTAAAGTTGAGAATTACTTCATTACCTTACATATAAATAAAAGCTATCAAAATTTCCCAAAGGTTTCCAGAAGAATTTCTTAGGCTATACTGCTTTCTTTAATATGCTACTGATTTAATGAAAAACCCACATTTTTTTTTAACATAAGAAAGCTGGAAGACGGAATATTTTTAAATAGAAGTGTAGCGAAGTAATCAATAGCTGTAAATTTTTAGGACTCTGAACCTTTTTAAAGGACTGTTCGCTAGTAACCAGATCATGGTTGTTTGTGGTTTTTTGGTTTTGGTTAAAAAGAAACGGTTTTGAAATTCCCTGCAGTGACATACCAGATATATACGTCAAGATGAAAACGCAGTATCGAGCTAAGTGTTGCTCAAGTACACAATTGCCTTGCATTCACTTTCTATTTTTTAAAATAAATTAGAACCAAAACGCTTATTTCTATTTTTTGCCTCATGCTCTCCAATTATAAATGTTCAGGGTAAAGAATGCCTTCCTTTAAATCAGCGCTCCCCAACCTTTTTGGCACCAGGGACCCGTTTCGTGGAAGACAATTCTTCCACAGAAGGGTTGGGGGGAACGGCTCGCGCTGTAACGCAAGCGATGGCGGCGACGGGGAGCCGCAGGTGAAGCTTCCCTCGCTCACTGCTCACTTCCCGCTGTGTGGCCCGGTTCCTAACAGGCCGAGGGCCCGTACCGGTCTGCGGCCCAGGGGTCGGGGACCCCTGCTTTAAATTATCATCAATTCCATGAAATGACTTGTGATCAGACGACTCCTTACGACAGCACAAAATTCACAAACTTTTAACTTTTTAAATATGTAAAACGAATCTTCACCCTCTGGACCCAAATGGCTATGTAATAAACAGAAACAATGTAACTTCTGTTTCTAGTACTGTTCACTGTGACCACAAGTTATATTAGAAACCAGTGAATCCACTGGCATTTTAAATGGGGGAGGGGCAATTTAAAAAGCCTAACAAACACCAGAATCTGTTGACTATAAAATATAAATAAACAATATTAATGCTTATTTTCCTGCAATAGATATAATTTGAAGAACAGCATGAACTAAAAGGAACCTTCAATGATACCTGAAGACATGAAACATCTTCTCCCACAGACAGGAGAAAATTTCTTTGACCAAAATGGATTCTCTTCCAACAAAGGTCAAAAACTGAAAATGCAGCTTTACAAAGGTGACTGTTAAAATTATGTAAATATTCTAAAATGCCTCTAGTTAAAATAAAAATTTAAATCTCCATTTTTTAATATCTAGCCATAGTAGAAAAAGAAAAATTCTGGTCAAAAAGCAAATTAAAAGATGAAAAATTTTGTCCAAAAAAGAATTAAAAGATAAAATAGTGTAAAAACCTCTCTAAAAAATGCAACAAATAAAAAAATGAAGAAAAATCAGCATTGTACACATTACTATGTTCTTTAATAATTTATATGCTGAAGGTTTACCAATGGAAAGAAGACATCAATTTGTTCATTTCTACTTGTAATAAATTTCTTTTTGAAGAAACTTCTGTACTTGATTAAAAGTCAATAATGCATTAGCATTCGGTTATATAATACCTAAGAAAAACTGAGTATGGCGACTTTCCCCAAAGACTTCAATAACTGACATTTTCTTGTATGTGATACACATGTGAGACGCAATAATGAACAGTGAAGCTTTTACATATCACTTAAATCAAGTTCATATAGTGCCACCTGGTGGTTAACATGATATACTATTAAGTTTTCCCTAAATTTAAAGAAACCACCACTTTTAGAAATAGGTGATTACTTAAGAGGAAAGGCCCGTTTTCCCTTTCTTAGCGTTCATCTTACGGTACTTCACTGTCACCAAAATCCTCCCTCCTCATTCAACCCGCAAATGCTCCTTACAACCTTCCATAATGCACTACTGCCCCCATCCCGTGCGTGCCCTTTGGAGAGAAATCTTTGCCTATTTTAGTTCTATTCTTTGTCTTTCAAGCATTTTGCCTTACTGTCGTGCAGGCCTTAAATACACTTCTCTTTAGTTGAAAACTTTCCGGTTTATCTCCTTTCAAAGTAGAAATAATAGCTAATATTTTGTGATGAGCAAAGCATTATGGTAAACACCTTATGGGAACATTCTAATTTAATCTTCCCAGCAACCCGGCAAGACAGGCACTATTTTTATCCTCATTTTACAGCTCAAGGAAACTGAAGCTTATAAAGGTGCATGGGTTCATCAAAAAATCTAACTCAGAGCCCATCTTTTCAACCATTATGCAATATTGCTCCTTTCCAAGTGCTGATCAAGAATCAAAATTTAGAAAAAATATGTTTATATGGTAGAAGTCAGCTGACCTTTTCAGATGCCTAAAACAGACAAAGGCATTTTTTTAAAAAGATTAACCTTGTGAACAATCATGAATCTGTGGACAATGTTACTTACTAAACAAACACCAAATGTTTTAAGTACCAAAAGACTCTCACAATCAAACACCAACACCTTACAGTGAAAAAGCTGGGAAAGAAATTTCGAGGTCGGTAAGATCTGCTGCGCTGGTGGTCAAGAGTGAACATCAGCTTATCACAGGCACCTGCACAACATGCAGGGCTATTATGATCCAGCTCTTGCTACTAACCCAACTGCCAGGGCAAGCTTTTGCAGTTTCCTAAAGGTACATGTTCCTCCTCAATCCACACCTTTGCACCTGCTGTTCCCTCAACCTGGATGTTCTCTCCTCCCTTTTTGTCCTGGAAAATGCTTATCAACCTTAAGAAGTCATTTCATACCTACTTCCTGAGGGGAATTTCCTCTAATATTCACCCCTTTCCCCACCACAGACTACTTGAGCCACAAAGCACTTAAGACTTTTTTTTTTTTTTTTTTGGAGACTTGACTTTTAGAAAAGCAATTAACATATTCATTAAAGTGGATTTATTTATGCGTTCAATAAAACAAAGCAATTTGAAGGCAATGTTTTACTAATGTTAAGTCTGCTGCACTTAGAACTGTGCTTAACACCCAGTGAGTACTCAGTAAGTAGCACTGGGATGTTATTATTTTATGTAGCTGTCCAGCATTTGTGTTCTGGAACCTTATTACAGGACAAGTAATGTTCCCATCAGAAAAGAGAGTAAGAAGGAAACCCTCTAAAAATATATAAGCATATGAAAGGCATGACTCACAGCAGGATTAATGCCTATGCAGGAGTCCCCTGGCTTTCTGTTTCCTGAATTTTAACTCCCCACTTGGTTTTCCTATTTCCATACTATTCCAGGCAGTAAAAGTAAAAAGGTATTTACTTCTATTTTATATGAAAAGCAAAAGAAAATTAAAATACAGAATAATAAAAAATTTATAAGTTAATAATGCATAAAGTTCTTATCCAAAGCATTATCACATAGCGCTTGGCTGACATAACTTACAGCATCAAATACCTGAACTCTTTCTTTCTTGAGTCCTACTAATGGAATTCTAATTTTAAATTTTCTTTTTTCATCTCTGGGTAATTATTATTTGTCAGTCTATTCGACCTTCTATCCGGGGCAGGGTTGATACAGGAGTTTTAGTTACATACAATTCCTAGGTGGTTAACGAGATGACAGACTGGGGAAAAGCCCTTAGCCTCTACACAAATAACAGGTAGTCTAGATACACGGACACCTTGGTTTTCAACTCCATGTTGCATTCTACAGCAAGTAATAATATGCAAATAAGCTGATGCCCCAATGCTACCGAGATAAAAACATCACTGTAAATTATTATATTGCTCAAACTATTATATATGAATTTGATAATACTGAAAGCCAAAGTAAATTATCGAAGAAAAAGTAAGTTTTTTTTTTTTTAAATTAGGAAAAAGTCACCCACTTATATAAGACAGGTCTATCCTGCAGGGCTTCCATCGCCTGAGTCAGTACTGGAGATATGTCACATGATTCTTGTGTCAATGTTCTGCATTCACCTGAAAAATCATTATAACACTTACTGTGTTATATAATCATTATAACATTATAACACTTGTTAAATTAAAATTAGGTCTTTATTATGTCTGTTGTACAGCCAAGAGTCTAAATACTGTATTAAAAAAACGGTGAGAGGCCCACATACCGCAAAAAAAAACAAAGAAAATGCTTGGAAAAGCCTAGAGAACATGCCAATCAATACTAGTTCATGCTATCAAACTAAAAATGTAAGCTTAAGTACTTATATAACTTCAAATGACCACATCTGCTATCTGGTATACTATATATATATATATATATATATATTTTTTTTTTTTTTTTTTTTTTTGGCTGTGTTGGGTTTTTCTTGCTGCATGCACGGGCTTTCTCTAGTTGCAGCGAGTGGGGACTACTCTGTTGCGGCGCGCGGGCTTCTCATTACGGTGGCTTCTCTTGTTGTGGAGCACAGGCTCTAGGCACGTGGGCCTCAGCAGTTGCAGCACGCGGGCTCAGTGGTTGTAGCGCACGGGCTCAGTAGTTGTGGCTCGCGGGCTCTAGAGCACAGGCTCAATAGCTGTGGTGCACAGGCTTACTTGCTCCGCGGCATGTGGGATCTTCCTGGACAAGGGCTCGAACCCATGTCCTCTGCACTGGCAGGCCGATTCTTAACCACTGCGCCACCAGGGAAGTCCCCACATATTTTATTATTATAAAAAACTACGGTTCTGAAGAAACCAGTCAATGAACAAACATGCACTAAATAACTGCTATACACATGGCAGTGTCAAGGAGGGAAGGGAGTACTAAACATATATTACCAGTTCCTTACCTTGGGAGCAATCTTCAAGCAGTTTGCTAAAATGTTTATATGGGTAACTAATATATAGTATTAAGATTATAATTTCAAAATTGTTTAGATTTTAAACTGTTTAAAAAATCTGTACACCAATATTGCCTTTATTTTACTATGCTATCTATAAAATACTTATTAAATGTCTACTCTGCTCAAAAAACTCAGAGCATGTTCAGAAGTTCCCAACTTTTTGGAATATGAGGACCTCACGCTAGCAGTATATTTTTCTGGCATACATTGACTGAGAAAAACATACACGTGTATGGGATTGGCGCTATCTTACGATGACTCTAGAGTCCTTAGAAGTCAGAATGTCAGTTTGGAACTTCCATGTTAGACATCATGGGAGCACAAAGAAATATGAGGCAATGTCCTTGCCTTTATGAAAACAGAAATCTAACTGGAGAGCTAAGACTCTCTTAGCTTTTCATATATGAAAAGTTATGTTAGAGTAGTAAATTATTGAATACCAAATAAATATATTCAGCAGTTAGTGTTCAGAGATGGGAAAAGCTACTATGATTTAATGTAGTTGTGGAGAGTTCCAGGAAGATGTAGAACCTAAGCCTGACTGAAGACTGAGGTAGGATTTGGATATAAAGAGGGAAAGCCGGACCATACTCCAAATAGGAGTAAACAGTGCAAACAAGAGAAGCAGAAAAAGAAACAAGTTTTGGGGCTTCCCTGATAGTGCAGTGGATAAGAATCTGCCTGCCAATGCAGGGGACATAGGTTCAATCCCTGGTCTGGGAAAAGCCCACATGCCATGGAGCAACGGAGCCCGTGCAGCACAACTACTGAGCCTACGCTCTAGAGCCCGCGAGCCACAACTACTGAAGCCCGCAAGCCACAACTACTGAAGCCTGCGCACCTAGAGCCCGTGCTCCGCGACAAGAGAAGCCACTGCAGTGAGAAGCCCGTGCACCGCAACAAAGAGTTGCTCCCGCTCGCCACAACCAGAGAAAGCCTGTGTGCATTAACAAAGACCTAACACAGCCATACATACATACATATATACATAAATAAATATTAAAAAAAAAGAAACAAGTTTTGGAGATAAAGAGTAAATCATCTGAAACAGATAAGGTTTTTCACAGTCAAGTACAAGTGTACTGGTTAACTGGATTTAATCCCAACTCCTTCCAACAGTCAGCTGGTAACATCTATTAAAATATCCTGGGCACATGTTCCATTCTTGAAGTCTTAACTATCTACTTTGTTTTTAACAGGCAATTCTATGAACAGACGATTGAAACATTTTAAAGCAAATCTAAAGCAAATAAACCGTTTGTGATAGGCAAAATAATGGTCCTCCAAAGATCCCTAATCCCTGAAATCTATGAATATGCCATCTTATGTGGCAAAAGGGACTTTGCAGATGGAATTAAGGTGACAGACCTTAAAATAGGGACATTTTCCCAGATAACCCAAGTGGGTCCAAGGCAATTATATAGGTCTTAAAAGTAAAAAAGGATAGCAGAAGAGTTAGAGATATGAGATGGAAGAAGAGGCAGAAGAGATTCAAAGTGAGAAAGTGACTCCATCTACCCATTAATGGCTTCAAAGATGGAGGAAGGGGCCACAAGCCAAAGAATGCAGGCAGCCTCCAGAAGCTGGGAAAGACCCTCAGTGACAGCCAGCAAGGCAGCTCAGTCCTCAGACTCAAAGAACTAAGTTATGCCAACAAACTGAATGAGCAAGGAAACAGACTACTCCTTAGACCCTCCAGAAATGAATGCAGCCCTGCCCACATTTTAATTTTAGCATGGTGATTTCTGACTACAGAACTATAAAATAATAAATTTGTGTTATTTTAAGCCATTAAGATTGTGTTAATTTGTTACAGCAGTAATAGAAAAACTCACCATTTATTACAGTTGTAGTAACTACTACATGTAAATAACATGTCATGTAACTAACAAGAGATGTCTAAACAACTTTAAGATAATCTGGGGCAGAAATACTGACTTTATTTTTTTATTCCCATCCTTAATCATAGACAGTGCTTGAATGATAGTAGATGTTTATGAGACACATACAAAGACAATATGTTCAAATATAAAGTTTTTCTTTTTAAAAATAGTTTTTGATTACTTAGATCAAAATGATATCAAATAAAGACTAAAGTGAAATAACAAAATCAAACACTAATATTCATGAATCTAGACTGCATAAAAGAAATCACTTACTTTGAGCCCACCGGTAAAGTCTTTCATAAGATGTTTCTTGAAGCAAGGCCATCTGTTCCATAATTTCTAAACTAAAAAAATTAAAGGTTTATTATAATTTATTAAAAAGTTTTAGCCAATAGCCATTGAATACATCTAAGAACCTAATCACTTTATTTAATTACAGAGTGATTTGGTTATAGCCTATTAACTTTTTATCATCTTGTGGAATAATTTTTCAGTAAATTTTTATAATTAAATGCCGCCAAGTTTAACACCATCACTTAGATACCCAACTGCTGTTTTACTCTAAACGTATCAGGGTATAACTTTCTCCTTATCCAAAGATACATAAAGATTAAACTTCTATTTCACAAAATGTCATAATGTCATATACTTTAAGAAGAACCTAGAAAATCTTTAAATTTTGGAAATATAAAAGGTAACACAATCATGAACTGAAAAGACTACTCACCCTGCTGTTTGTTGGTTTGTACGCAAGAGAACTTTGACATCATTATGAATCTGTTTTACTCTTCCCAAGGCCTTGAAAAAATCCTTTAAAATTAAAGCATATTCTTTTTAACTATAGATCTAGAATACAGAATTTACAAAAGAAGCAATTAACAAGATTGGAAATGGTTGCCAAAGGACTTAGAGCTGGGAAGGAGTGGGACAGATGATGTAGGTTCTCTTTATAAGCCACGCTGTACTCTTTGACTTCTAAAAACCACCAAAAGAAAGTATATGTATTGCTTTGAAAAATAAGGTAATTTAAAATATGCACCTTAATCGCTAAATTTAAAAACATTTTTAAATCAAAAAAAATTTTAGGTGGTAAAATAAAGCCTTAAAAAAGAGTGGTTTCTCTATAACATCTGTAACTGCTATGCTTTAAGTGATTTTAACAGAAAGCAAAATACCTCGGTGATAGGTCCTTCTCTTGTACCTCGGAGAAGACTCATCTCATCAGAAGTCAGCTGGAACTTGGATAAGAAGGCATCTGCAACTTGTGCTCTTATTTCTAATGTTTGACTGTAATATTTTTAAAAAGGCAACAAAAAATCAAGCACACTATGCATTTGCATAGCTTTAAAACAAGTTACATTTGACATAACTTTTAAAACAAAGGTGTGGACGAGTCTCAGTATCTTCAAAAGCATTATTTCTGCCTCAAATATGAGAAGCCCATCAGGCATGTAGGTGATAAAATTGGCTGATATTGTTCTACCTCAGTAGAAGCCACAGTAAAATGATTAATCATTAAGAAAGAAGAAATAAGTTCATGAATGGTCCGGGTTATTACAATCCTTAGCCACTTATGTGTACTTGCATAGTTTGCCTCTTGAAAACAAAGTTATCTTACAGAAGAGAAACGTGCCAGTTAATTTCTTCTCAGTCACTAAAAAAATCCTAAGCCTTTGAAGCTTGCACATGAAGTACACAACAACCAAAAATCAGGTCTATTATTTTTTTATTTTAGGTTAGAAATAGTAGTCAAGAATTCATTTAGTAAAAAAAAAAAAAAAAAAAAAAGTATTTATCCTTAGCCACTTATGTGTACTTGCATAGTTTGCCTCTTGAAAACAAAGTTATCTTACAGAAGAGAAACGTGCCAGTTAATTTCTTCTCAGTCACTAAAAAAATCCTAAGCCTCTGAAGCTTGCACATGAAGTACACAACAACCAAAAATCAGGTCTATTATTTTTTTATTTTAGGTTAGAAATAGTAGTCAAGAATTCATTTAGTAAAAAAAAAAAAAAAAAAAAAAGAATTCATTTAGTAATCCCTCATTAATTCAAAAAAATCACTCTTCCACTCTCCCTTCCCCACTTTTTCTGCATACGATCATAATTTTTAAAAGTCTTTTCAATTATATCATCCGAACGCAACCTATCTAGACTAGCTAACAATTAGCAAAAGGCACACTCTAGTCTGCAGGGACCTGAAGGACTGAGCAGGATCCCATCTAAGGGCAAGTCAGGAATATAAACTACAAGAGCAGAAATTCAGCATCCCTGCCTTCTAGATCTTAGATTTGAAGATACATAAATAAAATTGTAAGTGTTTCACTAGTAGTATTCACAGGGCAGTAATGTTCTACAATCCAACAATATTCAAATGAAACTGAACAAAGATAAACATTAACCCTATCTGAACAGACAGTACACTGCATGCATGCCATCTTTGTTTTGTTTGTACTCGAGTTGGGAGGTTTTAAATTCACAGTCAAGTGCTCCTGCTGAATGACACAGAAGGTTAGAAAGAAAAAGTCCTCCAGGTGGCAGTAATGTTCTGTTTTTCTCAAATAAATGTAAATCACCTAATTAAATTTATACAGATTTAAATAGCTTATGTCCTAATCATCTTATTAATACCGATACTGATATGTCCTAATCATCTTATTAATACTGATACTGATATCTAAAAGTTACCTAAACGGGTTTTGTTTTATATTTTTAGATAAAGCTCAAATCGTTATCATACAGGATTTAAAGCAATTTTAACACTTCATAAAATTCCTTGAGACTATACAAATTAACCATTTCAACGAAAACCTTCTGCAAGTTTCTTTTGGATCTTTAGAGTCAATTTATCACGCACAACGGAAAATTCATTGCTTTATTGGTTCATTCTGTTTTAACTAAATCTAGTACAGTTGACCCTTGAACAATGTGGGGGTCAGGTACACGGACCCCAGCCCCCAACCCCCTGCCCTGTGCAATGGAAAATCTGCACCAGCCAGACTCAACTTCACAGCCAGCCCTCTGCACCAGAGGATTCAACCCACCGTGGATTGTGTAGGACTGCAGTACGTATTAACTGAAAAAAAATCCACACATAAGTGGACCTGTGCAGTTCAATACTGTATTGCTCAAGGATCAACTGTAAATTCAAGATATTATTTAAATCACATTACTCTTTAGTTTTACCATATATAGTGTTCCCAGGTAAAATTTCACAACCATTCTTGACCAAGTTGAGGAGTATTTGTGCAAGCAAGTAGCATGAACAGGGATCTCCAAGGTGTAAAGGCCCTGAGCTGGGGACTGAGGTGACAAAAGGTGCGCTTCAGGCAGACCCTGCCCTACTGGACAACACAAATGAAATACGGTATCTTTTGGAGGGCTTTTAGTATCTAAATTAAAAGTACATGAAATTAATGTTAAAATAAAACATATAAATGGTTATTGTAAATTAAAACAGAGTATGTGATGTGTATTCATGTAATCACTGTATATGATGTAAGTTATATAAAACATAAGTGAATATGGCAAATGCATACTGTGGAAGAATACGCAGCAAATAAAAAATGAGGTCGAGCTATATGTATTTACACAAAACTATCTATAAGGCACTTTACAGGTACAAAAAACAAGTCACAGAAAAATATGTACAGTAACCCCCATGTACTTTTAAAAAGAAACTTTACACATACACAGGAATTTTCAGGACATGTATTCACATACTGCCTGAGTATACAAAATAAACAGATTATTTCATTTTTATAATGATTCTTTAAAACCATCCCAGAATATGATTTATGAATCTTGTGGTATTTTTTTTCCTGAAAATATACCCCTGTCATATTTTAACTCTAACTTCTAAATTCATCTCCACCAAATAATTTCAAAATTATTTTAAAAAGCTAGCAAAAAAAAAAGGGGCGGCGGGGAGGCATAAGATATAGACCAAAACAAAAAAAAGCAAAGAAATATACATGGCAAAACAAAATGAAAGAACGGTTGATCTACCAATACTCGGTGAAATGTAAATTAAAATAGTGTGATACCATTTTTCATCTATAAAATTGCTGTTTTTAATGACAATATCTAGTGTCTACAGGGTTTAATAAAATAGACATTCTCATATATTGCTGATGAAGGTAGAAACTGGCATAACCCTTCCGGAGAGAAATTTAGGCAATATATATGAAGATACTTTTAAAAATTTCTACCATTTGATTCTTTAGTTACAATTAAATTCTAGGAATTTATCCTAAGAAAATAAACTGAAATGCACAAAATGATTTAAAAACATTTACCAAACCATTATGTTTAATAATGGAAACAATATCTGATAATTTAAGAATGCTTGTTCATTCACAAGAAAAAATACAATGCCATATTAAAAAACGTTTTTTAAAAATAAAAGACATAGGAAAATGAACATGAAATTTTAAGTGAATGAAGTAAAATATAACTACGCACACATACTAACTCTGGGAGAAGATACACCAAACTGTTAACAGTGGCTATGTCTGGGCGGTGAAACTACATCTGATTCTAATTTTCTTCTTTAAGTTTTACATATATAAAAGAAAGGAGAAGAAAGAAGAAAGATGTGATGCTCCCCTGCCTTCTCCTAACTTTTTACCAGGCAATGAAAGAATATGTATCACATATGCTCTATATTTTTATATGAATATTTGTGTAAAATAAATCCTTTTTATATTTTTATGTGTTACCAACTTTAAAACCTAAATTAAAATAGTTTATAACAAATAATTAAAATTACAAAACCATTAAAAAATAAAATAGTAAGAAAGAAAGAGGGACTTCCCTCGTGGCGCAGTGGTTAAGAATCCGCCTGCCAATGCAGGGGACACAGGTTCGAGCCCTGGTCCGGGAAGATCCCACATGCTGCAGAGCAACTAAGCCCATGCACCACAACTACTGAGCCTGCGCTTTAGAGCCCACAAGACACATTACTGAAGCCCACATGCCCTGGGCCCACACGCCGCAACTACTGAAGGCCACATGCTCTAGGGCCCGTGTGCCGCAACTACTGAGCTCACGTGCTGCAACTACTGAAGCCCGGGTGCCTAGAGCCTGTGCTCCACAACAAGAGAAGCCACCGCAATGAGAAGCCCGTGCACCGCAACGAAGAGGAGCCCCTGCTTGCCCCAACTAGATAAAGCCTGCACCCAGGAACGAAGACCCAACGCAGACAAAAATAAATAAAATTAAAAAAAAAAAAGAAAGAAAAAGAGAAAGAGTGAGAACTTAAATAACATAGCTGAGGAAAGCTATCGCAATTCAGTGCAGAACAGCCTAAGCTTCCAGCCACCAAAGCCAATGTAGAAACAAGATGTGCTACACAACTTTGTCTAATAAAAGGGGAGAAATATGGAGGGTAACGTTCCTTGAGGTATGTCAGACAGTGTGTTCAGCACACTATACCCTGTGACATAGTTTATTATTCCTTTTTTCAGATGTGATAACTGAGACTGAGGGAGGTTAAGAAATAACTCGTTAAAGATTAAAAATCTAATGAGCTCTTACCCAAGATTTGTATTAGAATTCAGGTTTTCAAGGTCTACATTCTTTCTACTAACATACTACACCTCAAAAATAAACATAAACATAAGCCAGAGACTATGTTTTTCTGAGTCCAGAGAGAAATTTGGCTGGTAGGCCTTTCCAAGAGACAAAACAATACCTAATAAATAGTGATTTCAGTGGTATTCAAAAACATGGAGGTATGTTCATCTGGACATAGCCTTTCCTAATCATCAATGAAACCAATCTTCTGACTGTCAATTAAACATTAAGGGCGGGGCTTCCCTGGTGGCGCAGTGGTTGACAGTCCGCCTGCCGATGCAGGGAACACGGGTTCGTGCCCCAGTCCGGGAAGATCCCACATGCCATGGAGCGGCTAGGCCCGTGAGCCATGGCCGCTGAGCCTGTGCTCCGCAACGGGAGAGGCCACAACAGTCATGAGGCCCGCGTACCAAAAAAAAAAAAAAACAAAAAACAAAAAACATTAAGGGCAAATGTTAAACTGCAGTTCTGTGGAGACAATTCTACACCAAACTTTACCTATTAGAGCAACAGCTGTCAAAATGACCTCCTTCCAACTCAGTTGGAAAAAATATTCATATCATTTATAAATCTGTCTGAATAAGAATATCATGTTATCCAAATAAGCCCATAGAATTTCTATTTCTAAAGCCAAATGCTTGTCTAAGTTTCTCGTTATAAAGGAAAAGGTAATTTTTTAAAATGGAAAAACAACTCTGCCAGCACCCAGGAATCTGTTATGATTTCTGCTATGTAATTTTCCTAAAGTACATTCACACGAACGTTCCTTTGGCACATCAAATCCATAGCTCTTGGGATACTAGAATGTCATAAATGTTTGCTTCCCAGAAACATGCCAAGCCAAAACACTTTTTTCATAGGCTTACTAAAATAATAAACATAAACAACCTTGCTTAAATAGTTTTGACAACATATAAACAGAAGGACAATATTCTAATATTGCCTCCTGCAGACATTAACCAGTCCCATACATGTTACAAGCTCCAATAAAATGCTTATTTTTCAGTTTTTATTTTATGTTCCTTTCCTGACATTGGAATAGCTATATTTCATATTCATTCACTCAAAATTATTTATTGAATCTACAATGTGTTACACATTGGAGACACAAAAAGAATAAGAAATTGTCATCGTTCTCAAGGAGCTCACAGTTTAGTAGGAAAGAGAGTCAATCAAACCAATAATTAGTTACAAGACTGTACTACACACTACAGTAAAGATGGCAAGAGAAAGATTTAACTCAGACCAGAAACTCAGACCAGAAACTTTGTATACAGGATTGGTGATCTGTTACTCTTAGTTTTAGTCACAATTTTCAATTGAATCCATATGTTTTTATAGTCAGCCAACAATAACTTAACAAAAAAATTCATGTGTGGGTCTCTAACTGCAAATTTCTTTTCTAGGAAACTTTTCTTTCAAAAGATTAGTTGTGATACTAAAAACATTCTAATTCGATGCTCAAGGCGCATGCTTAGTTCTGAGTACAGAAATCCAGCACCTGCCTTTCCTTAGAGAGTTGGCTGCTCTGTAGAGCCAACCATCTCTTCACATCAGCTGAGGCTGCAACTTTTTTCATCGTGGTCCATGCACCAATGGGAGAGACCTGTGTGGTGATGGAATGGTTCTGTATCTTGACTGTAGCAGGATGCATAATCAGAAGTAAAAAATAAAAGACAATTGTGAAAAAAGGTAATAAAATTACTAAAAATTTGAAAAATCCACATTTTAAAAAGCAGTCATTTTTTAATTCTATGGCAAACAAACAATGCAAATGCATCATCACTTCCAGAGAGGGATAATCTCTCAATCATCCCAATTATCAATGTTCCTAAACTATTGTTTTATGTTTATTTTACTCTTGGATAACAGCTTAGAACCTCATACTTTGTATCATTTTTGAGTCACGTTTTTTATTGTTGTTTTGACTTTGAAGTTATCTATAATTTTCTTTCCGAGTTATCTCCAAATTAATGAAGAGTTGATTATGTAAAGAAAAACTTACCTTTCAGCTTGAAGCTTAGTGGTTTTTATTATTAAATCTTGAGTCTGTTCCTTTGCTGCCTAAAATTACAAACATATCTATTATCAGTACATTTTAATTTTTTTCAACTTCAGAAAACTAATACTGCCACTTACTGGAGTTCAGATTATAGCAAATGAGATCACACTCCAGAACTCAAAAGTTTAAAAAAGGCCCAAGTAACTGAAATAGATGTTTCAAGGCTCATACACTACGTTTAATAAGAAGAACTCACTCAGAATTCTCAATACACACATATGCTAAGGCTTACAAGAAAGAAAAAGGTATCACAAGGATGTTTATTAAGGAATTTAATAGTTCCTGATGCTTTTCAGTGGAACGGAAGCACTGCCAGAGCCAGTTAAGGATGAATAATAGGACTTCAGCCATAGACATGCTGAGCTGAGGTACCAGGAAACCTCTGAACGAAGTTTTAAGTTAACTCACTGATACGCTGCTGTGAAACTCAACAGAAATACCCAAGATAGAGATAAAAATTTGAGAGTTGGGATATACGAAAAAGAAAACCCTCATATAGGATTCTGGAGAACATTAAAGATAGCCCCATCGAAAGGACAGAGGGCTGTCCCTGACCAAGTCATACTAAACAATCCTCTCTCTCCCAAACCAGAGCTGAAAGGATCAGGAGTGAAAACCTGATGAACAGGTATTTCAAAGATTTGGAAAATATTTATAAAGTGAATTGAAACAAATAACAAGTGTAACCAATGAGATTCTCTCTCAAAGACCCGAACTGGGGAACACTACAAAAATAAGGCAGTTACTAACGAGAAGAGAAACAAGTCAGTGGTTGTGAGGCAGGTAAAAACACAGGGCATTAAATGAGTCAGAAGTATGTAGGTCAATGTTAACTCTACAGCCTAACTAGAAGTTTGGAACTGCTTTAATAAACAGACCTAAACTTATATACATTTTCCTGAGATACTTTTTAGGCTGAACATAAATCATAATTAAGCTGGGTCTTTATTGGGCACAGCATTAGTTTGAAATTATTCCTAAGGCTTTCTACTAAGGAATTTATTTCTGCTGCATTTGTGGAACATTATGGGATTGAAAAGTTTATCAAAATTCTACAGTTATCTCTATACTGGCAAGATCAAAATATAAAGGCTTCTGGAGTTAACTGCACAATATTAGTAAACCATCACCAAAGAGACACAAAGACATTTATAGTTAAAAAAAAATAAGCACAATATTTATACTCAAACTTCCTACAGGGCATGATGTATTAGATATCCACACATTTTGTAGACCTATCTAGCAATTTCTGCAAGCTTATCAGGAACTCGGCTAAAACCCAGCCATCATACAGCACCTGTAGGCGACACGTCATATCCTGACAACAGCTGTTCATTGCTTGGACATCTTCATGTATGCTTTCAAGTTCCTGAAAAGGAAAAAAGTAACATCGAGCAGTATGTATAGTTAAAGAAATTTCTCTTCTCTTAGCCAAATCCTTACTTTTGTCCCTTTCTTGCCAAAGCATGACAAAAGATCCCATATTTAAGACTGAAAACGATTAAAAAGAACAATATCTAGTATAAGAAAAGATGTAAAAAAAAAAACCTAGTATATTCTTTTTAGAGGGTCTGACAATAGGAAAATGGCAAATGCTTTAAGAATATGAATACCTGTTTATTCAGAAATTCTCATACTAAGAATTTATCCTAAGAAATTAATCAGATAAGTGTGCAATAGTATATGTAAGAGATGATCAACACAGAGTTGCCTAAAACAAATGGAAAATGTGAAATGTTTCCAACCATACAATGGAAATCTATGCATACAATAACAACGATAATATCTGTGTGTGTGTATATGTAAATTAGCATGGAAAGATGTCTATATAAAGCTAAAAAAAAGGCTTATAAAGCAATACATATAATACCTCCCCAGTTTTTTTTTTTTTTTAGAAAAATACATATATATGTGTGCAGAAGAACACAGGGAAGGCTCTATGAAGGGCTAAAATACTGACAGGTTATTTCTGTGTAATAGAATCGTAAGTAATATCGATAGTTCCTTCTATTTCTGACCTTATTATTTATCTTTTCTATAATGAATTAGTTATAACTTTTAATTAATAAAAAACAAGAAAATTGGAAAACCCAATAAACTAACAATAGTGCTTCCTCCTATACGGTTGAAAGTAATCACATATTCGATCATGCCAAAAACCTGCTAAGTCTCCCAGTAACATTCTTTCCCTATATACTTCACCTCCAGCCCCCTCCACATATCCAAGAATTTAACTGGTCACTAAGTTCTATCATTTATAGCCCTTCTTATGTCCATCTTATCCATTTCTTTTTTTACAACCCAAACAGCTACTACTTGAGTTCAGTTCAATTGCTTTCTCCTGTATGGACTGATAAAAAACGGTCTTCCAACGGGCCTCCTAGGCTCCAAACTCTTTACTAAATCATTCTCTACAATCTTTACTGAACCCCTCTCTTAATATGAAAAAATGATATCACAAAATTATATTTAACTTCATACTGCACTATTATCTTCTTTTTCCCAATTCAATTCAGTGTAACACAACAGAAAGATATGCAAGGAAAGAAAGTTTCACTGGTAGACAGGGTCTTACTATGGTCTCTTTCAACACAATGCCCAAACCTTCAAATAAAAACATGACAGTTTTATGAAGGGATGGGCCAATCATAGGGCAGGAGATAAGAAAGCAACCAAGCAGGACTATGAACAAAATGTAAGGATGAACCAGAGTTAGGAAATCACTTACAAGAATATGAGCAGACATCCTAGTTCCAGAATTAAATTTTTTCCTTTCTCTATATAAAGTACTTTGCATTATAAAAATCATAGCACCAGACATTTTCAAATGTTACTCTCTGTATCTTACCATTAATAGGATGTAAATCAAATTATTTAAGTGCTAAACTGCTTTAAACAATAAAAGAATGATTTCAAAATAGCAATTAATGTCAGCAATAGCAAATAGGTACTAATAGGCAAATTAATCTATTTCCTTAAATCGCACTGTATAAGACTAGCACTATGACATTATCAGCCAACAAGGTCAAGAATAACTACTCCTAATATGTACTTTAGCTACTATAGTACACTGAATGAATCTGATTTGTAAAGTAAAAGAAATTATATCTCTTAATATATGACTTAAATGCAGAGATTTGCTAAATTGTAATTCAAGAACCTTTACATTGCTTGTATGTAAAGTCTTCATTTGAACTCAAACTGCCTTTTATTCCCGATTAAATAAAATTACAGGTTGTTAAATACAATTGCAGTATGATAACCTTCAAAGAAATCTTTTATTATGGAAAAATTTCAAAATTATCTAAAAGTTGAGATAATGTGAATGCCTATGTACACATCCCACGGCTTTAACAACTAGCAACTCATGACCACTCCTGCTTACTTTCTAACTCTCTTCCCATCCACTTTCTCCCTCCCCAAGCTGAATTATTTTAAATTCCAGATAGCATATCATTTCATCCATAAACATATCAGTATGCACTTCTAAGAGAACTCAAAAAAAAAAAAAAGCCATTTACCCATCTAAACATTCAACAATAATCCCTTAATATCAAAGTTCTATTCAGCGTTCAAATTTTCCCAGTTGTTTTAGTTTTTTTAATAATTTGTTCAAGTCGGGAACCAAATGAGATTCACAAACAGCAACTGGTTAATATTTCCTTTATTTCTTTAAATAAATTGTCTTTCTCTTACAATTTATTTGTTGAAGAAACCAGTTCATTTGCCTGCACAGTTCCCAGCACACCAGACTTGCTGACTGCTTTCATGCTGTTAACGTACTCCTCTGTCCCCAGTATTTCCTATAAACTTGCAATTAGATCTAGAAGCTAGATTATATTCTGGTCCAATTTTCTTGCAAGAATTCTTCATAGGTGATGTTGTATACCTTTGTTAGGAGTCACGTATATGACCGTTTCTTTTCTTGAGATAAGCAGTCACTGATGATCAGTGGTTTTCAACTTGGGCAAATTTGTCCCCCAAGGGGGCATCTGGCAATGTTTGGAAACACTTTTGGTTGGAACAACTTGAGGAAAGGTGGTGCTCCTGATATCTAGTGGATGGAGGCCAGGGATGCTGCCAAACATCCTACAAAGCAGAAGACAACTCTCAACAACTCTCTGGCCCAAAATGTCTATAGTGCCAAGACTAAGAAACCCTGAGCTAGATCCTTTAAACAGTGGTTACAAAATCTTCTATCATTTCTTCATTTATTAAGTGGAATATTACTATAAAGGGAAGCCTTGCTTCAACAACTGTATATAGTTGGTACCAAAGACAGGATAAATGCTTGACTCTTTCCTTTTATTTAGTAGTTTTCAAAACAATAAGTTGGTTCCCTCATATCCACCTAAGATAACCAGTGAGGGTTCTGTTGGTTTTTAGTATCATTATGAACTCATGGATTTAAATATGCTTGATGTGTTTCAGTCCACTGCAGTCATTCTTACTGATGCTCAAATCATCCTATATTTGGCCAGTGGAAACCTCTTACGTTAGCTCCAGAGTCCTTTTGACACTTCCCAGTAGTCTTATGCAGCTTCCTCACTTTGGTACTTCCTTACAGAGGGAAATGGTGTTTAGAGAGTACAATTTAGATGTGCTCATCACTACCATCTCTCCCTATTTTTAGGAACACTACCAAACTCCCCTTTTAATCTTCCAGATTATTAGCCTTCAGCCAATGAAATCCTACTACACTGTTAAAAATAATCTGTCTCACTAGAACCACGTATGACACTTTCATACAACTCACACAGAACTATTAACTATGTAATATCACTCAGTAATATTAACATAATTAATGAAGTATTATATAATACATAAATAAAATATAACATAATAAATAAAATTCATTTTCACCCTCTGGTGAGTAGACTGCTCACTCAAGTATAATGAAACATTATTTATTAACTGAAGTCATTGATCTTAATTAATCTGAAAATTTCATAATTTAGGATGCAGTAAAGTAACTCAATCCTAATTAATCTCCAGTGGAGAAGTGGTTATCTAAGGGAGGTTTATTCATTCAGGGACTATTTCTACTGGAAAACCACTCAGAGAAGTGTTATTTTTTTGTTGTTTGTTTGTTTCAAAAGCTAAGATTCCTAAAAGAATATCCTGGAACAAATGTTACAACTTTCCAAAAAGCAGCACTAGTGGAGGTTAGAGATTTAGAAATCACACTAATCCAAAGAAAGACCTAGAAGCTGCTGGAGTAAGTAGCTACATTTCTATTTGAGCACCGTACACGAGATGCAAACATATCAATTCTATCCATTGAGAAGCTCAGCACAGAGCCAGGCATATAGTAAGCTCTCAATAAATGGTAAATGAAAACAGTTTACATACTTCCTTCACTTCCTTGAAAATGCTTACAAACTCTTCATTGATGGCTAAACTTCTGCGTTCAATATCTCCACGTAAATTTCTTCGAGTGCGCAAACTATTTTCAACGAAAAAGGTTGAGAGTGCCTTGAGAGCTTCCAACATCTCCTACATAATTGATAATAAAAGAACATTATTGGGACCGATTTTCAAATGTTTTTCTAATCTCAAGCAAAAATTCAATGAAATCATTTCCAAATAATTTGTTTCCATTACACAATCCAAAAAATACTGGATGACCTTCACATTACTAAACAGTAAACTTATTTCTGAGACACAATAAGGACATACATACTTGTGCATTGTGACATACATACGTTATTCAATGCAGAATTGTTTGGAACTGCAAAGATTACAAAAAACCCTAATGTCCATCTAAAAAGGATTGGTTTAAAGACATTATGATACAGCCATTGAAAAAAAGTGGAAATTCTTGGGACTTCCCTGGCGGCGCAGTGGTTAAGAATCTGCCTGCCAATGCAGGGGACATGGCTTTGAGCCCTGGTCTGGGAAGATCCCACATGCCGCGGAGCAATTGAGTCTGTGTGCCACAACTACTGAGCCTGTGCTCGAGAGCCCGTGAGCCACAACTACTGAAGCCCACACGCCTAGAGCATGTGCTCCGCAACAAGAGAAGCCACCGCAATGGGAAGCCCGCGCACCACAAGGAAGAGTAGCCCCCGCTCGCCCCAACTACAGAAAGCTGTGCACAGCAACGAAGACCCAACGCAGCCAAAAATAAATAAATTTTTAAAAAAAGAATTAACATTTTACAAGAAATAACTGCTGCGGCACTGTGCTGAGCATTTCACCTGGATTCTCTCATTGAACCCGCACAACAACCCTGAGGAGGTTACTGGCAGTATTCCCAATTTAGAAACTTAACATAAGCTCACAGAAGTTAAGGGACTTATTGAAACCATAATGCACCAATTTGGTGGTTATATCTAATAAGTGGTGGTCCCAGAGCCAATCTTTCTTACTCATTATAGTATAATGCTATTTTTTACACACCAATTCTTATTGACAGCTTACTGTCAGTTACCTACAAATTTATGTATAAATTTATCTATAAAAATAAAATTTTTATAGATAAAAATTCTATATCTATATAAATTCTATTTTTATCTATAAAAATGTATCTGTAACACTCTCACTTAAACAGTCTAAAATATGTATAAAAATAAAAATTTATCTATGAAACTTATCTAAAAATTTTAGATAGAAACTTATCTATAAAACTCTCACTTATACACATTCTTTTTTCTTTATGCCACCATGGCATGACCAATATACGTAGCGACTCAGTGATACAAAAGAGATAATCTGCTACCACGGGAGATGGAAAGTCCAATCTAAGTTTCAGGTGGTACTTGGGAGATGCGGACAGTTTATCTTGTAAAGAAATACAGCATGAGCCCATACATCATAGACACTGCTTAGCTCACAACAAAAACTAGTAGCCATGAGCAGGTGTTAGCCCTTTCGCGCTGCCAATTATTTTAATTGTTTTCACCTGTCAATGGAAAGGCTCAAGGATGCTTTAGCCCTGACCTCCTGTTCCTCCTAAGCTCCCCATTCGCGCTGCCTTATTTTGTAGTTTGCTCTTTTGCATGTTTCTTCTCCTGCCCGGGGCTCTCCTCTCCCTTCCCTGCTCAGACCCCCGAACACCTGCGGGGGCAGGGGACTTCACCGTTTGCCTTCCTGATCCAGACTCTTCGAAGAACAGTTTTAATTAAATATGGGGCAACACCCAGGAAACCTCTTTGCTCTTCCAGGAGCTCCTCGGCCTCCCCTTTCTCACCTGCCCCACGCCGGCAGCGCAGCGGGTCCCGCGGGCCTGGGGTCCCCTCCGCGGCGGGGACAAGGGACGAGCCCGAGGGCGCCGGACAGACACCGCCCCCAGCCCGGGTCCGACCCGCGGACGACGCAGCACCCTCGACCCCTCCAGCCCCGCTCACCTTGTCGTTGTCCAGCCGTGTGTCCAGGATCTTACGCAGCTTCCGCGATAGCGGGTTGTTAGTCTGCGCCGAGGTCCCGCCGGCCCCATTGTTGAGGCCGTTCGCAGCCCCGGTCGCGGGCACTGCGACTACTTCCCCGCTGCCCTCGGCCATAGCGCCGCGCGTCCCGCCCCCCAACTCGGACTCAACCACCTCAGCCTAGAGCACCGACGCGCCGGCAGGCCCGGAGCACGGACTCACCGGCAGCCCTTAGCGCGCAGGCGCGCATCTGCCGCGCATGCGCCCTCGGAAGGCTCTGCATCTCCCACTCCTGTGCCGTCAGGCTGCTAGGAGTTGTAGCAGCTGCTGGGAATGTAGAGAAGTCGGGGGAGGCGGAGCAAAACCCGCAGCGTGAGAGGAAAGTAACGCGAGATTTTGCAAAGTGGACTGAAATTCAAATCAGGTTCGGAGGTTGGGGATTACGGTTTATGGGATTAAAGGCACTTCGGGATCCTGAATCTGTGAAAGTCTGAGCTAGACTTAAGTAAAATACACTGAGGCCTGTGCCTGGGCAACTATGTTCAGTAAAAGCTAACTCTAGTTAAGTTCACTTTAGAATACTTTGTAACTGTCCTGCTATGAAGGAGATTTAAATGCAGATGTGGAAAGAATTCCAAAATATAGTATGTGAAAAAGCAAGGCGAGTTACAGTGTGTAAAGTGTGATCACTTGTGTGGTGTGAGTGTGTGTGTGGTGTGTGTGTGAAATAGAGGTACGTGTAAATTTACGCTTTTTTTTTTTTTTCAGGATGGCATTCCTTTGGAAGAGAGGCTTCCAATTTTCATTTTGTACCTTTCCAAACGGACTGAATTTTCTAATCTTCCCCGTGGGTTACGTAATATATCAACAGCGGTTATTAAGGTAAGGTAATTATGGCCTACTTTTCTGTGTTTATTTGTACTTCTCTGAATTTGCGATTGTAAAAAAAAGGAAACAAAATAATTTGAAAATTAGGATGATATAGTAGGATGAAGACGGAAATTTTTGTAAAATTTAAATATATTTAAAGCAATTTGTATATTTTTTAATGTTCACCTATCATTCTTTTACAAGGCTAACTATAAATTCTAAGTTAAGGGCTTGAAATCAATACTTTTCAACAGTTCAAATCAGTATTTTCCAACAATTAAAATAAATATTCAGGTAAGCCTCATCAGAGACCTAGGTTTTATATATGTATATATTTATATATGTGTATATATAACAATTTTTATTGAAGATAAAGGTTTTCTTTTATTGAAAGTGTAAAAGATATTTATGTATATTGAACTCCTTAATATAGTAGACACTGAAAGTATTAGAGACAGGCTCTGACCTAAGTATTTTAATTTAATGGGAGAGCAAATACATGCAAGTAAAAGAGTAAAGCATTTTTATATAACAGCATTTTTTAAAAATAAATTTATTTATTTATTTGTTTGTTTTTGGCTGCATTGGGTCTTCGTTTCTTCGCGCGGGCTTTCTCTAGTTGTGGTGAGTGGGGGCTACTCTTCGTTGCGGTGCGTGGGCTTCTCATTGCGGTGGCTTCTCTTTGCTGCGGAGCATGGGCTCTAGGTGCACGGGCTTCAGTAGTTGTGGCACATGGGCTCAGTAGTTGTGGCTCGCGGGCTCTAGAGCACAGGC
>NC_041226.1:15212044-15292182 GCF_002837175.3 Physeter macrocephalus | reverse complement strand
ACAGGCACAGTAGTTGCAGTGCACAGGCTTAGTTGCTCCACGGCATGTGGGATCTTCCCGGACCAGGGCTTGAACCCATGTCCCCTGCATTGGCAGGCAGATTCTTAACCACTGTGCCACCAGGGAAGTCCCTAACAAGGCATTTTTATATAACCACAGAAGAACCATGCTGAAGTGTAAAACGTGGACATTCTTACCTTCCAAGTAGCAGTTGAAAGGAGGGCTACTTCAATTTCCCCCTCTTCCCCTTCGGTTGGTTATTAAAGCTTTCCTGCTCTTTGGCTTCTGAAATAAGTGGAAGTCACATCATTTTGGTCACTGTGACTTCCTCAAAATATAATATGGCATTTATTAAAGCCATGTCTGGTGAATCATAGAATAAAATAGAATGTTCAGTCCTCTACATTCTTCCCTGTGTTAAAAACAATAGCTTCTATTATTTAGTGTCCAAATTTATTGAGAATCAGGCTCAATGCTGGATCCTTTTAATACACTACTGTTATCTGCATAACTACCCTGCAACATAGGGATCATTACCATTTTATCATGTCATTAGTATTCTGTTTATGATGAGTAATCCAAGGCTACAGAAGCATTTCCGAGGACATAAGGCTACCTCACATCTCATCGTTAGTTACCAGCTAAGCTGGCAGTAGTTTTCAAATTCTACTACTGCTTCTTCAGTTTTCATTTTGAGTTGTGTACACCTCTCACTTGGAATGTAGGCAAAAACTTTTGCAGCCAAACTTTCAAATGTATTCTGTGTCAGTGTTTCCTTGACACTGTTCTTACTACCTTTGCACTGACACCAGCACTATTTCTCTAAAAGAGATTTGGTCCTATCAATTTTTTGCTTTAAAAACCATAATGGCAGTTATTGAATAAAATAACTTTTTAGTATGGTGTACACATACCTTCATAATCAGATCTCAGAGTATCACTGTAGTTTCATTTCTAGGTACTTGCTTGTGATTACAACACTCAAGCCACCTGTATTTTCTGGGCCACAAACACATCCCAAACTTTTCAGTCCCCATACATTGGCTCATAGAACTCACTCTTCCAGGAATGTGTGCTTGTGTGAAACTGGTGAAATCCTATTTGTCCTTCGGGCTCCACTCAAATATCACTTCTTCTCTATACCTTCACATAGCTCCCCATCTGTCCTTGGGCAGAATTAATTGATATGTCATGCAAATTCCATAGCACTTAATATAATACAACACCTCTATGACTTGTGTCACACAATTATTTTTAAATTTACTTAAGTTTTGTGTTGCTCCACTAGACTATAAGTACCTGGATGACGGGAACTTTGCCCTCCTGGTTTCCAGCACAATATCTTACACAATATATGTGCTTATTAAAGGCTTACTGAATGAAAAGTATTGAAATGAAGTTTTTGTGTTTTTTGATTTTATTAATTTTGGCTGTGTTGGGTCTGTATTGTTGCGCACGGGCTTTTCTTTAGTTGTGGAGAGTGTGGGCTACTCTTCATTGTGGTGTGTGGGCTTCTCATTGTGGTGGCTTCTCTTGTTGCAGAGCACGGGCTCTAGAGCACAGGCTCAGTAGTTATGGCTCACGGGCTCTAGAGGACAGGCTCAGTAGGTGTGACACACGGGTTTAGCTGCTCTGCGGCATGTGGGATCTTCCCGGACCAGGGATTGAACCTGTGTCCCCTGCATTGGCAGGTGGACTCCCAACCACTGCACCACCAGGGAAGTCCCGAAATGAAGTTTTACAGCTCTATAAGTTAGAGTTTTTTTCTTTTGAAGTATAGTTGATTTACAATGTTGTGTTAGTTTCTGCTGTACAGCAAGTGATTCAGTTATATATACGTATATGTATATATATAAATTATTTTTCAGATTCTTTTCTATTATAGGTTATTTCAAGGTATTGAATATAGTTCTCTGTGCTATACAGTAGGACCTTGTTGTTTATCTATTTTGCATATAGTAGTATCTGTTAATCCCAAGCTCCTAATTTATTCCCCCCCTTCTTCCCCTTTGATAACCGTAAGTTTGTTTTCTATGTCTGGGAGTCTATTTCTGGTTTATAAATAAATTAATTTGTACCTTTTTTTAGATTCCACATATAAGTGACATTATATGCTATTTGTCTTTCTCTGTCTGACTTACTTCACTTAGTATGATAATCTCTAGGTCCATCCAGGTTGCTGCAAATGACCTTATTTCATTCCTTTTTATGGCTGAGTTATATTCCATTGTATAAATCTTCTTTATCCATTCATCTGTTGATTGACACTTAGGTTGCTTCCATGTCTTGGCTATTGTAAATAGTGCTGCTGTGAACATTGAGGTGCATGCATCTTTTCAAATTAGAGTTTTCATCTTTTCCAGATATATGCCCAGGAGTGGGATTGCTGTATCACAAAAATGAACTCAAAATGACTGAAAGACTTAAATATAAGACATGAAACTATAAAACTCCTAGAAGAGAACATAGGCAAAAAATGCTCTGACATAATCATAACAATGTTTTCTTAGATCAGTCTCTCAAGACAAAAGAAAAAAAAGCAAAAACAAACAAATGGGGCTTACTCAAACTTATAAGCTTTTGCACAGCAAAGGAAACCATGAACAAAATGAAAAGACAACCTATGGAATGGGAGAAAATATTTGCAAATGATGCAACCTACAAGGGCTTAATATCCAAAATATACAAACAGCTCATACAGCTAAATATCAAAACAAACAACCAATCAAAATATGGGCAGAAGACCTAAATAGACATTTCTCCAAAGACATACAGATGGCCAACAGGCACATGAAAAGATGCTCAACATCCCTAATCATTAGAGAAATGCAGATCAAAACTACAATGAGGTATCACCTCACACTGGTCAGGATGGCCATCATCAGAAAGCCTACAAACAGTAAATGCTGGAGAGGGCGTGGAGAAAAGGGAACCTTCCTACACTGTTGGTGGGAACGTAAACTGGTGCAGCCATTATGGAGAACAGTATGGAGCTTCCTTAAAAAACTAAAAATGGAATTAGAGTTCTTAATTGCAATGAAAAGGAACTGACTGGGGATGACTTAAGTAGAAATTTATTTAACAAGAGGATTTGGGGTAAGTCTCAGAATTAATAGCAAGGTTGAAGGACCACACTTGGAAGAGAACATGGGGAAACAAAAGGAAGCTGGGGACACATTGCCATCATCAAAATCACTCCAGAGAGCAGCTCATCGTGGACCCCAATGTCATTACTGCTGAAGCCTGGACCGACAGGTCACTTCACCCACTGAGCCTGAACTTTAGGATGCCTCCACCGCACAACTGCCAGTGCTGTCTCTGGAGACTGTGTTGTTTAAAATTCTACGACCTCCGGAGGAGTTGTCCCCATCTATGCTTTTGGGGTCAGTTTCTCTTGATTCTCTGCAGTGCCAGTTTCTTTGTGTCCTCAGGTTGTGTTTCTACATTTGTGTGTCTGGTTAGTTGAACCTAAAGCACATGTCCATGCTCTGTTTTCTACAAAGTCTGAGAAATTGAGTAGGAAATTTTTACCTTTCATTGTTAGTTATGTCAATTTCTCCGTGGAAGTCCTAGTAACATGTACTGTCTCTCCTGTGTATTTCTCTCAGGGACTTTGAAGCGTCAGTCCCACATTTCCTATCTCTTTTTAATCACGACTCCCTGAGCCTTTTCTTTGCACCTTCTATTACCTGCTTTACTGCCTAGTGCTTGATTTTTAGGCATCGAGGCTTCTCATGGAAATAGTTCCTGATTTCTCTCTTTTCTCTGAAACCTCATGAATTTTGAAAGCTGCTTCAAATTTTTCATTTTCTTTTTTTGATTCAGGCATATTTTCTGCCATAGGTCTCATCGTTCAGTTTGTCCTTAAAATTCTCCAATTTTAAGGTTTCCTAACTGCAACCTTAGCAGTCATGAATGTAATGATTTCCTACCTCTTTAGCAATAAAATGATTTCAAACCTGCACATGAAATCTGCAGAATGAATAACTGCGGCTGGTCTGACTGGAGCCTGGGTAAGGGCCTGCTTTCTTTGCTAAGTACACCTTTTTTTCTCATCTGTGCAGCCTCCCCTTGGCTGCCTGTACCAGTTGGAGTTTGGGATTGCAATGTAACAGACAGTCTAATTTACTGGAAGGATGTGAAGGCAGCTCAAAGAACTGAAGGGAAGGCTGAAGGTCCAGCTGGGAACCAGCAGCAACTCAGGATCTCAGTAAGTGGAACCACTTGTTGGTTTTTAGGGCACTGCTGCTAATTCTTTTTTCTGCCTTTGCTCAACATTCAAAGTCCTAAAGCGAGTAAACTTTGAGCACATGCCCATTCATTGGTCAGGACACCATGTTTTATGGTTCCAACCTGTTACCAAACCAAACTTGGGTGCGCTCGGCCAAAGCACAGCAAAGCCAATCTACCAATACCAGGTTGTAGTGAAGAAAAGTGCAGCATTTACTGCAAAGTGCCAAGCGTGGGGCAAAGCAAGGGAAACGTGCAGCTCATGCTCAAAAGACCAGAACTGCCCAGTGGCTTTCAGGGAAGGGTGTTTTTTTTTTGCGGTACGCGGGCCTCTCACTGCTGTGGCCTGTCCCGTTGCGGAGCACGGGCTCTGGACGCGCAGGCTCAGCGGCCATGGCTCACGGGCATGGCTCATGGGCCCAGCTCTCCGTGGCATGTGGGATCCTCCCAGACCGGGGCACGAACCCGCGTCCCCTGCTTCGGCAGGCGGACTCTCAACCACTGCGCCACCAGGGAAGCCCGTCAGGGAAGGGTTTTTAAAGACTGTGAGGGAGAGAGTCCCAGGGTGCGTGATCAGCTTGTGCAGAATTCTCTGATTGGTTGATGGTGGGTAGCAGGGTGATATGTCAGGAATCTCCGTCATCAACCTTCTGGTTCCAACCAGTTTGGGGTCTACGTGCTGGTGGTCAGCATGCAGTTAACTTCTTCCATCTGGTTGGGGTTTTAGTATCTATAAAACAACTCAAGCATATGACTCAGGATTTTATCTATAGCCACTGAGGAAGAATGAAAGGTTCTTGATTTTTGTTTTATGGGTGAACTACTATGATATTGTCTTGTTTGACTGTTTTCCTTTGTTTCTGCATTTTTTTCACTTCTCTCATTAAATTTGCTCTTTGGAACTCTGGAAAGGCCTAGGAGACTAAAGCTTTTTACAAACAAGAGGCAGGGCACATGAGGATGTCTGTGCCTGGGAAGGCCCTACAGGGTCCTGCTTGGTTTCAAACCCAACAGCACACAGTACTGGAGAGGTAATTCTGGTCAACATAATAACTATAAATTTGTGGTCTGTGAGACAGATTAGGAAATAATCTATATTTAAAAGGTGCAAAATCCAACTAGATAAAGAGTTTAGTTACAGCCCCAGCACTGGGGGTAGATGGGACTGTCATGCAGATTTTAATTAGCTTCGAGCAAACAGAGATTAGTTGCAACTCAGTGGGGTGGGAGATGGTGTGAGTATGAGATGTCCTGCACCCCAATTAGACAATTATATTTATGACAGGGGTTATAGTAAGAGTTGTGTCAGAAGTTAGAGTAAAAATAAAATGGCTAAGAAGTAGCTAGATGCAACCATTTCTAGATGAACAGGATTGGCATATTAACAGGCAGCTCAGGTAGATTATTCTGGAAATTGCCACTCGGTTCCAGGTCTCTGTCCAGAATCTCTAACCACAGCCTGAATTTTTTTGAGTAAAGAGATGATAAAATGACTTAGCAACTCCAGGACTATGTAAAAATAAGCATGGAGAAAATAATGATAAAATCCTTGGAATCAATATTTTTGTACCAGTTTGGAATGTTAAGGGCAAATCTAGGTGACCACAACTGCAGAAAATAAATGAAAAAGAAAATGGGAAATTTGAGCAGTGTATATGATCATCTGAAAAATATAGGTTGTCTTGTTTTTAAATCTGACATATTAAACTTGTAATTTCAACTTGAAAATTTTGTGTGTGTGATTTTAATTTTAAAAGGTATAATAGTATTTGATAAGTTTTAACAGCATTTATAAGTCTAAATAACTCTGAATCATCAAATCTTTATTATTAGGTTTTCAAGTTTCATTTAAATACTTAATATTTTGTGTGTTAGGTTTGTAATTCCACCTGCTTATCTGTTTGAAGTACTTTAGAAAACCAGATATATGAAATATTTAAGTTGAAAAGTTTTAGATAATTAAGTCAATCACAAAAAAATTCTTAAATATTTAGGAGAACATAACTTGCATGACTTTAATATGAAATATTTGAAATAATACATGAATTAAATTTATGAGTTGTAGTTAGATGCTTGGGGAAATTTAATATCTTAAATTTAGAAACAAGTTGAGTATTAGTTATTAGGTTTGTAAGTAGATTTACTTAATATTTAAGTTGTATCTTCAATTTACAATCAAAATTGTAAGGTATGAACTATTAGCGAAAATGAATGCAGATGTAAGAATTCCTTTCTACACACAAAAGCTATCTTTAAAAACCCCAAAAACCTTAATTATCAAATGATAATTCTCCAGAAAGCTATTGATACGTTGAAACCACTGGTGAAATTGTTGGTACCCTGGTTCCAGAGCCAGAAAGCCTGGTTTGAATCTCAACTCTGCCACTATATGCCCCCGGGCAAGTCACATTTTGCCTCCAATTCTCAATCTCCCCCTGTGCAAAATGCTATAACACTACCTGGGTTATTGAGTAATGAGGACTAGATGAAGTAAGATGGGTGTAAGAGGTATTATATAATCAAGAAAGTAACACATAGTTGCCACATTTATCTGAGCTATTTCACACACTCTCAGTGGAACTATGCAATAATCCATTCCTGCCCAAGTTTCATACAACAGTCCCACATTCTCAGATAATTAAAGCATATATATTTTTTCACACACTTCCTATCTCCTTTCAGCTTCAAGTTTCACCTGGCACTCACGTGTACACATACATGTAAATACATAGTTTAATACTAAGGTGTAAACATCCATGCACTTTCCGGAGTTTCTTCTGGCCATTCCCTCTTTCCTTATACATATGCATGTATTCTCCAGTAACAAGCCTCATTGTGTCTACTTGTTCATTCTTGTGGTCCGAATCTACAGGGTTGCCAGCTGCCTCTCTTATTTAACACATACTACACGTAATCACCAGATAGTAATGTCTCCAATTTAAATAGCCACAGGTACTATTTTCATTGTCCAATTTCTATGCTGCAGCTTTAACATATAAACAATCTATTTCCCCTTCGTTTGATATGGTCTCCACCTGTCACTGTTCTGCATACATCTGACAGCTTTTGGCTTTTAATTGATTGCTACTGATTTTGTTTTCAGAATAGATGAGTCTATGGCCTCTTATCAGACTTAAGCAGTCCACCAGTCACAGGGAATCTGATGTCTGTTGAACTCTTTTTCTGCTTGAGTTTCCCACCTACGCTGTGCTGTGCTTTGGCCATCACATCCGTCCCTTTGCCTGGAACGCATTTCCTTTCTTCCTCCCTTGACTAGCACTTACTCATTCTTTTAGACTCTCAGGACCCTCCTCTTCCAAAAATGTACCGAGTCAGGCCAGCTGTCCCTTCCATGTGCTCTCGAATCACCCTCCAGCTGGTTCTCTCACTGCACTTTCACACTCTATGTCATTATTGACACATTTTTATGATATTATTCGTGCTAATCTGTGAGCTCCCCGAGTCTAGAAACCACCTCATTCATCTTTGAATACTTGGCACTTCATGCAGTTTCTGAAATGTTGTTGGCATTTGATAAGTATTTGTTGAATAAATGAAAAATTAATGTGAATAAATGAATAGACTGCTGTATTTGAATAAACGATGACCCAAATTGTAGAAAATATATTCTATTCTAAACCAAGCTGAAAACACAGCATTTCTGTTCATCTTAATGTCCTCACTCTTCATTCATTTACCCTGAGGAGAAACTCAGGGTTATCTCTGCTTCATCTCCACTACGCCCCTCACTTTCCCTGGTAATGAAATCCCTCACAGAACTCTTGTATCTACCGCCTCTAGCTCCCCTTCCTAGTCCCGTCGGTACCTCCCTATTCAAGATCAGAATTTTCTCAACAATTTATTAACCACTTCCCTTCTTTCTCTTTCACAGTTCATTATAAAATAGTTTCTTATAGTCCGTGAAAGAGTCTCATAGTACATTGGTACCAGATTTTTTTCTTAAATACAGTTCTTGATATGTCTTGATGTATTGATATATCACTTCCTGGATCAAAACCTTCAATGCATCCCTATTCCAAATGTAAAGCAGCGATCCCCAGACTTTTCAAAAGTATCACCCCCCTTCAGCTAAAACATTTTGAGAGTGTGCAGTGTACAGATACATACATATTTATAACTATATATTTAAGTTTTGACTGTAATAACATGCTAGAGACAAATGGGCATACGTTGCATTCTTAAACAGGCACAAAAACATAAAAAGTTGAGATAAAGAGAAAATATAAATATTTTGAATAATTTTTATTTTATTAAGGTTCAAAGAACTTTCTAAATCTGTAAATTTTTATTATTCATATTATATCATACATGTTTACTTACGTATGCATACAATTTATAGATATGTCTGCTTAATTGTTTTACATTAAAAGATTTTGTACGTATTTATTCATATTTATGGTATGTATATATATATATATATATATATGCTTCATTATTTTTTAAAACTTTGGTTAATACTTCGTGATACAGCAACTGAAGTGGCTGCTCTCATTCCAAGTTCAGTTTATTTTAATACCTCGTTCAAGGGCTATCATGGAAAAAAACTCAAGATTTCGCAAAGGCACGATACTATTATACCATTGATAAGAAGGGTCATCATAAATAACATGGGGTCTATGCCTATATTTCAAATATCGCTTTTTCTAATACTATTTCTTATCACCTCTCATTAGATTATCCTTGGTTTTGTCTTGTAATGTAGGTGATGAACATCTTATACTTGGAGGATAAGGAATGTCAGCTCTGCCACTTTTTAATTTATCTGTGATTGTATTATTAGTACCATCTTCAATCTGTGGGTTCTCTGAAGGCATCTTTTTAGGCTGTTTGCCATTTTTGAGGATGTTTTGTTAAAATTAGATGACATAATCTGTAATCCACCAAACTGGACCCTAACATCTGCAAACTCACTGCAAGGTAGCCTGTTGGAGTGAGCAACACACTGAAAACTCGCAAAAAACTATGACTCCCTCCCAATCCTGGCATTATGGAGCACCCACCCCTTCCCTCAGGATGCCTCCCAGACTATACGTGACTTGAGATCTATGACCTTGAAATAGGGACAGTGAGGGAACTAGAGTCAACCCATAGAGTGCATTTCAGTAATGCATCATTTCTTTCATTTCTAACGTTAAAAATTAAAACTAAATAAAAGTTTTGACATCATCTTGCACCCTGTTGCGCCCTCCACTCTCTGACATCCATCCTGGGGTTACGTCCCATGTTGGAGCACACCCGTGTAGCGAATCAAGTCCATGGTGCTGTCTTTGGCTTCCGGCTGCTCTATAATTTGACCCCAACCCATCCAAGAAATATATCCTTATATTTTACTCTCATTGCTTCCCTATACCTATCTTATGCTGCACTGCAAGCATTTAATCCCTTGTTTCTAAACATGCCCGGTGCTTTTCATCCCCACCGTGCACGTGCCCACTCTTCTGCCTTATATGCTCTCCCCACTTTACTTCTGTATCCCCTCCTACCATTTTTCTCCTTCATGAAACCTTCCATTTGGGTATCATCCTTTTTACCTCATCTGAACAAACGTTCATAGAAGTTAAAGATTCTCTTTGGCGCTTGAATTAGAAAGAATTATGTGCGTGTATTATCTGTTCTATGGTCAGGTTATAAACACCTTCAGAAGAGGTGCTGGGTCTCATTAGTTTTTCTATTCCTAAATTATCTTGCAAATGTCTTGGCACATAATAGGCATTCATTCAGAGGCAGTGTGACACTGTAAAACAATACGGGCTTTGGAATCAAAGAGACCTGACTCATGGGAGAAGGATTAGCATTTTGGTGAAAATTTTAGAAAGGAAGAACCCTCTATCATTTCAAAATAACCGACAAGGGAATG
Source organism: Physeter macrocephalus (assembly GCF_002837175.3). NCBI lineage: Eukaryota > Metazoa > Chordata > Mammalia > Artiodactyla > Physeteridae > Physeter > Physeter macrocephalus. The sequence goes on along the minus strand of NC_041226.1, from coordinate 15,282,074 downwards.
GTCATACATTTACTCTCAGTAGACGGGGTGAAGCAGGCGCCAGCCGACAATCCCTTGAGAGGTGCAGAAGAGACTTCTTCACTCGGTGTGACATCAAATTGAAGTTCCTTTCAATGGCATGAGTCTATGATTTGGAGCAGAAAGAAAACACCAGATCTCTAAAGGCCACTCCCAAGGAGGATGCTGTTATATTTTAAAGTCATCTGCCATATCTCAATTGTATTAACCATTTCTGGTCTTATTTATTGACTAATACATGTATAAGACACCATTTTAAGAACAGGAAGGGATTTCAGGGTTTGATAGGTTTGCTTGTCCTTTTACAAGTTAACTAGCTCAGTAATTGATTATGTCCGAGCTTATTCTGGAGGACTGGCTGTCCTGCTGCTAACAAGAATTATTAAATCTGTTAATTCAGTCTGATATCATCCAGCCATGTTCCATAGGCACAGATAATGAAGGCAATTTAGGTAACGGAAGTTACATAATTTATTGCAGGGCTAGCTTTTCTATCTTCCACACCCAGTTTTGACCATGTAGCAATCAGAAGAAAGAGTTGCAAGCATTGTTTATGACTAGAAGGACTGTTACTATCCTCCCAGCACAAAAGTATAAAACACACACACACACACACACACACACGCACACACATGCATTCACACACACACTTCCACGGTGCTTGAAACAGCATTAGAGTCTCTTCCGGGAGATAATGTGGCAGTGCACTTTTTCACTGAGACTGCTGCTCCTGGAAGGTACCCCGTACCTATTTGTGGTGTTCTTATCTTCCAGTTTGGGAAACAGAAAGATGCGTCACTGGATTAAGGATAGTGAGAGTGAAAAATGACATGGGACCTTGAAGCAGCTTAAAAATAGGAAAACATCCGTGATATGGAGCAGGCAGAGGAAAGGTCACAGTAATTCAGTCATTCCTCGTGACTGCCTCGATGCAGCGCCACCCTTGGCTCCTAATGAGCCCCGGGCCTGGAAGTGCACAGCCAATCAGCAATCAGAACTGACTTTTTCTTTATTTTGGCCACACCGTGTGGCACGTGGGATCTTAGTTCCCCAACCAGGGATCCAACCCGAGCCCCCTGCAGTGGAAGTGCAGATTCTTAACCACTAGACCGCCAGGGAAGTCCAGAACTGACCTTTTAGAATGTTTTAAATTCTGCCACCTTTGGGTATCTGAGGATGCCCACTGGGTGTTTATATGGAGGGAAGTTTTAGTGTCTGTATGTGAATCAAATCGAAGAATGCAAATTCTCCGCTTTATTTAACCAATCCCTTTATACTGTGCTTACCTACCATGTTTACTCAATCCTCTCCCCTATTTAACTTTCCCCAGTACAGTGGAAAGGAAAATTAACTCACCTGGAATTCAGCAAATTATAGTGAAGCTTTTAAAAAGTGTTGACTTTTTAAAAATAAATTTATTTGTATTATTTATTTACTTTTGGCTGTTTTGGGTCTTTGTTGCCGCGTGTGGGCTTTGTCTAGTTGCGGTGGCGAGCGGGGGCTACTCTTTGTTGCCGTGCACGGGCTTCTCATTGCGGTGGCTTCTCTTGTTGCGGAGCACGGGCTCTAGGCGCGCGGGCTTCAGTAGTTGTGGCGCACGGGCTCAGTAGTTGTGGCACACGGGCTTAGTTGCTCCGCGGCATGTGGCATCTTCCCGGACCAGGGATCAAACCTGTGTCCCCTGCATTGGCTGGTGGATTCTTAACCACTCTGCCACCAGGGAAGTCCCTAAAAAGTGTTGACTTTTTATACTCGGCACAGACCCACTGAGTCTCTTAAGACTGAGGAAGAGGAAGATCTATATTAAAAAGGAAAGAAAGAAACGAGGAAAGAAGGGTGGGAGGGAAGAAAGGAAAGGAAAGGTTTTAAAAGGAAGAAAGGAAGAAAGAAAATGCTCCCTGCATATTTTCTTTTACTACTAAACAATTTTGGGAGTCTCTAATCCAGTGGCTTTTCAAAGTGATTCCTCAATGCAGAACTTCACCATCACCTGGAAACTTGTTAGAAATATGGATTCTCAGGCCCCGCCATAGGCCCACTGAAATGGAAATTCTGAAGGAGAGGCCTAGCAAACTGTGTTTTAACAAGTCCTCCAGAAGCTTCTGGTATGTTTTGACGTTTGTGTTCTACTGCTGTGTGTTTTTCAGTAAAAGCACATCCATATGTGATAGGCCCCAAAGAGAAGCTTCATTTCTATAATAACTTTGTTATTCTTTCTCTCTGGTTCTCACAAACCCAAGGAGGTTGTAATAAAATAAATGTGTAAAAAATGGAATTTGGGCTTCCCTGGTGGCGCAGTGGTTGAGAGTCCGCCCGCCGATGCAGGAGACGCGGGTTCGTGCCCCGGTCCGGGAAGATCCCACGTGCCGCGGAGCGGCTGGGCCCGTGAGCCGTGGCCGCTGAGCCTGCGCGTCCGGCGCCTGTGCTCCGCAACGGGAGGGGCCGCGACGGTGAGGGGCCCGCGTACCGCAAAAAAAAAAAAAAATGGAATTTGTATTATGGTTATTGCATACATGCTTCATTAATTTCCTAGCTTATGGTACAATACATGTGTTATTTACCTATATACCTCACAGCAAAAATTAGTATAATGTCTCATACCATCAATTAATATTTATTGATGAACAAATAAACTTTTCTCTTATAAAAAGCAAGTTTTCTGTTTGGAATTTACAAACGCACCCAGTTAGGACGGTGGCTCTTTAATTACCATTTGGTGGGCGCATGTTCATCTGATGTTGCAAACATGATACATGTGTTTATAGCTAGGTGGAAGTTAATTACCACGATCAAGAAAAACCGTTCAAAAGAGCATCCTACTAATTTGGGATCAACAGCATCCTTTTTTCATACTAAGGAAGATCAGTCTTAGTTCAGTCCCAGGTCCTGAAAATATACTCAGTAAATCATGATTGATGATGACCATATTGATATCAGCGTTATCATGCCTTTAGATACAAATCTCATTTGGGAAATTTTATGTCATTCCTGGCAACCTAAAACAAATTTTTGCTGGTCAGAAATTGGAAGATAATCAAACACAGACAGTTATGAGCAACTTCTCTCACGATTACAGACTTGTGGCTCAGTTCATCGATACTTGAATTACACGTGTGTAGCTCAATGGTTGTTCGACCACTTCTCGACAAACGACAAATTCATATTAACGAGAAAGGCAATGGCATTCGGCAGCAGCACTCTGTCACTGTACCAGAGCAAATCATTGATTTTTATTTGAAATATTAGTGCAATGCAACCTTTGTCAGCTTAAAGCAGTAATCTCACGGAAACAGCAAGACCCAAGTCAGGTGAGACTCTGTTACAGGAGGTTTGAAAGCAAAGCGGTCAGCGGTGACTGGTTAGCAAAGTTGGAATTGCTCTCCAGCAATTGGCATATGATTATGAACAATTCTCTCCTAATGAATAGCTGACCCCTGGGGTTATTTGGTTTGCAGTTTGGGGCCAATCTGTTTCAAGAGCTGCCTAGCGTCAGAGATGGAGTGGTTCATTCTGAACAAGAAATTCAGTCGTGAGGCCAAGGAACAGAGCCACCGACTTGTGGCTCAGTTCATCGATACTTGAATTACACGTGTGTAGCTCAATGGTTGCAGAGATGGAGTGGTTCATTCTGAACAAGAAATTCAGTCGTGAGGCCAAGGAACAGAGCCACCAAAACCCAGCTGGCACTTTGTACCAGAGGAGAGAAGAGCAGAGAGAAGAGCTTGGGAAGGTGTGACGATAGGTGAACGGCAAGCTTTGCGATGAACCAACATATTGGTGTGAGAGGCCTGATGAATTACGGATGCGTGTTATTGAGCCAGCCCTGTTCTTTACGTCTGAAGGAGCAAAAACGGTGTGCCCTAATAATCTCAGAGTAAACAGATTTTTCCTAAGGGGAGGTTCTTTAAATCAAAACATGATTCCAAAGCCTAATTAGCAGAAACCACACCCAATCTCTCTTTGGGACCTCAGACCAGAAAACATACCAGATGAATGATGATATAAAAGAAATCTGGGGCTTCCCTGGTGGCGCAGTGGTTAAGAATCGCCTGCCAATGCAGGGGACACGGGATCGAGCCCTGGTCCGGGAGGATCCCACGTGCCGTGCAGCAACTAAACCCGTGCGCCACAACTACTGAGCCTGCGAGCCACAACTGCTGAAGCCCGCGCAGCTAGAGCCTGTGCTCCGCAACAAGAGAAGCCACCGCAGTGAGAAGCCCACGCACCACAACAAAGAGTAGCCCCGGCTCACCGCAACCAGAGAAAGCCCACGCAGCAAGGAAGACCCAACGCAGCCAAATATAAATAAATAAAATAAATAAATTTATTTTTAAAAATTTTTTTAATAAAAAAAGGAGAAATGCTCTCTTGCACAATTCCAGGTCTATCCCTTGAAGTCCTATTTCTAAAGCTTATTTTCCATTTTTAGGGTAAAGGATAGGCACTGTTATTAATTTTGTTACTGACACTAAAAAGCTTATAAATCACCTGCCTCTGATAGGAAATTGACATCAAAATAAAAATTACTGGTGAAGTATATGTCTACATACTTTGCCATGCCTGACACAAATTTACAATGATGGATTTTTAAATTGAAAATTCCTTTTAAAGTCACTGATGTTCCTCGTTCCCATGTAACTTTATAAAGCAATGTAAAAGTTTTGTAAGCTCTTTTTCTTAAAGAAAAAAATGAAAATGCCATAACGTGCCACTGCATTTGTTTTAATTCCACATGTTAATTAACCTTGTTTTCTGAAGCAATAGATGTCAATTTACAGGGTGATTTACTTAAAAAATAGAAAGCAAATTTAATTATTTGTTGAAATTATGGTATCCTGCAACAGATAAGGGATAATTTAAATTAAGTATAACAAAAGAACAGCTAGTTAGCTTATAGGCAATGACATTAATGATTTAATAATGAGATTTTTTTTTCCCCACCAGAGATAGGAGATTAAAATGCAGATACTGGACAGAAAAATTAGTGCATGTTATTGAACCTAATATTTCCATTTGCTTCCAGTTGGTGTAAACAATACACCCTGGTAAAGCCTTCTGTTTAATTCACAGAAGGTACTATTTGCTCAAATAATCGAATTGTGATGAAAAGTAAAGCTAGTCACACTTTTTTTACCTTTAAAATGCCGTATTTATAATAACTATGTATGTTTGTGTATTTTGAAGGGCCATACACCATGTGGAGCTTCGATTATTACGTAGGTGAAAGTGCTACATTAAATGTATTTTGGGAACAAGATAGAGTAGAAATAGTAAACAAAATTAATAAGTTTGAGATTATGAATATGAACATATTTTATACATTTGTATATAAATTTTCATTTTATATACATGAATGGTTAAATACACAAATAATTCATTTACAAATGGTATTATAAGTAGGGGGAAAAATACCAGATTTTTCAAGAAGTAAGAGAGATCATGTGTGTGGGGGGGATGCGTAAAAAAAAAGGCTTCACTAAAAACAGACAACAGTATATGTACTTATCTGTGTAAAATTACAGAAGTGTGGGTAGAAAAATAGACTAAAGGTTCTAACTATAGCTATTGACTTACAGAAAGTCCATGACAAATTGTCAAATAAAAATATTAGAGTTTAAAGTCTATAAAGTGTATTACATAATGGATAAAAGCAAAAAAAGAGAAAGCAGAGGTATTTGTATATACATGGTTGTATTTGCTTGCTTACTTAGGAGACAATATAACAGGAGGCATACTGGTCTATTAAAAACAGATACCCCAGGAGACTAGGAAGCTGGGAAAGTTATTAGCATTTCTTTCACACATCTTTATATTATTTCACTTATATAAGCATATGCACTAGCATTCTTTTCACATTTAAATCTTTAGTTGAAGTAAAAACATAGGAAACTGCACATATCATGAGTGTTCTGCTCAATGAATTATCACACAGTGAACCCAAGCATGACACCACCGCACAGATAAAGAAAAAACAACTGCTAGCATCTCAGAAACCTCCCTCAAGCCCCTTCTAGACACTACTTCCAGGACCCCATCTCTTTTGACCTCTGTGTCCCATAGTTTTGTCCATTTTTCAGCTTTATACAAATGAAACAATATGCTGTATATTTTCTGTGTCTGAATGCAGTCATTTAACCTTCGATTTGTAAGATTCATCCATATTCTTTTATGGAACACTAGTTCATTCCTTTTCCTTCAGTTCTGAATACACCGTAATTTACTTAAGTACTATTGATGGACACTTCAGTTGTTCGTAACCTTGCAATAGTAGGAATAATAGCAACACTGCCACAGAAATGCCTGTGGCACACACTATTCCTTGGGTATGTATCAGGGTTCCGTTTGCAATGAGCAACATTGAGGGATGAGGCAATGTTCTGGGCAAAGATTAGGCTTGCCGTTTGCTATAAAACAGCAGGTTCCCCAAGGTCAGTGCTTCTCCCTGTATTGCAACCCACTGCATGTGCAGGTGCCACGTGGGCCCTCTGTGTTGCCCCCATGGGACTTTGAGGGAACGGGGACAGGTGCAAATGATGGTGTTCATACTGCTTCCTGTGCCGTGAATAATAAAATACTTCGTCTCTGACCCAGGCCTCTTACGTCTTCTGCCAGCATCCCTGAAATGGTAACAGGCTAACTGATCGGCTTGTAATGAGGTAAAATCAAATCCCAACCTGACCCCCATCGCATCAAATACTTTAGTGTCAATTTCCCACAAACATAACCACAATAAAGACATCAAAATCAAGAAAATAACTTTGAAAATTTACTGGCTGTGTAGATTTCCCAGCTCTGTGTCTTCACCATCAGCACCACCAAGTCCTCTAAGGACACCCATCAGTACAGGGAGTAGAGGTGAGAGTTCCCAGGTGAGAATTTGGGAGACTTGCCCAGGGTGCTGGCGGCGAGCAACTGTGACCTGGCTGGGCGCACCGCAGCTACGGCAGCCCCTACATCCTATGTCGAGACCTTGGCCACGAGGCCCCAGGGCGGCCGCCCTGGCTCCAGGTCCTCGACCCTCCGGGACCCCCGGCGACCCCTGGGACCCAGCGGTGGCGTGGAGGGCGCCCTCTACAGGCTGGTGCGCAGCTGAGCCCTCCCAACCAGGGCGCCCGGGCTGCATGGACGGCCAGTACCTGCTGTCCTGGCCGCTGCGTCCACTGTGAAGTCCCTGCTCGTCGCTTGTTCCACCCACCCACTTCCCCACCCCCTACCTGTCCGGCCCAGGCGCCGGGCCTGGAGCAGCCGGATGCGGGGAGGAGGCACAGACACAGGAGGGAGGAGGGAAGGAAGGAAGCCCCGCAGGAGGCCCGCCAGCTCGGGAACAGTGGACCCAGGTGACCGCAGACCCTCCCACGGATGCTTTGGGGAGACCGTCATGAACTGTCCCGGACGCCACTGGCACCCCAATTGTTTACTCTCTTCCCAACCCTCTCCTGGCCCTTCGGGCACAGCTGAATCGCAATAAATTATTTGATGGTCTTAAAAAGAAGTCCTCAGATCCCATTAATTTCACCAAAGACATAGTTCGGAATCACGTGATGTCTTTATGTGTCACATCTCTTATTCTCCTTCAGTCTGGGACAGCTTCTCAACCCTTCTTAACCATTTATGCCTTTGACACTTTTGAAGATCGTCGGCCAGTCATTTTATAGAATGCCCCTCAATTTCACTTTCTCTGATTTTCCTCATGAGATTCAGGACGCCTTATCAGTAGGAACATCACTGTAGTTGATGCTGTGTTGTCATTGCATCTTATCAGGTGGTACAGAGTTTTAATTTGTCCAATTACTGGTGGTATTCACTTTTATCGTTTGATTAAGGTGGTGCCTGCCAGAATTCTTCAGTGTCATATTATGCCTTTCTCCTCTCCATTTAATAAGTGTTTCATGGAAAGTAATTTGAAACTATGTAAATATCCCATTTCTCATCAAATAAGTTTATTTATTTATTTTTGGCTGCGTTGGGTCTTCGTTGCTGCGTGCAGGCTTTCTCTATTTGCGGCGAGCGGGGGCTACTCTTTGTTGAGGTGTACGGGCTTCTCCTTGCAGTGGCTTCTCTTGTTGCAGAGCACGGGCTCTAGGCGCGTGGGCTTCAGTAGTTGTAGCACGCGGGCTCAGCAGTTGTGGCACGTGGGCTTAGTTGCTCCGCGGCACGTAGGATCTTCCCGGACCAGGGCTCGAGCCCGTGTCCCCCACATTGGCAGGCGGATTCTTAACCACTGCACCATCAGGGAATTCCCTCAAACAAGTTTAAAACTTGCTTGTTTGTTTAGGACTCATAGTTTCTTATCTTATTCAGTGAGTCATAATCTATTGCTCTTGTTATTTATTTTTATGCTCAAATTGTCTCAGACTTGACCAGAGGGAGGCTAGTCCAACTGGCTTCTGTGATGTCTTAATACAATTCCATCATTGAGTATTTGTTTTCTTTCTGTCATAATAATATATTCCAGGCTTATCTCGTACTTTTCCCTGGCTACACAGATATCTACGTATCCACCTGTGTATACCGAAAACCATGACCTCACTTCAGCCCTTCTCTTTCCAATCAACAACACAGGATTCATTTTCATTTTCTTCCTTTCTGTGATTGTAACTCCCTTCTCAAACAGTAAGAAACTTAGTTTTCATTAGCCCTAATATACTTACTTATTTGTTTAATCCCCTCTATGGAACCTAATAGAAATCGGGCAAAGGATTTGGGCAGAAATTTCACAAAAGAGAATATACTTAATTGTCAAGAAGCATAGGAAGAAGTGCTCAACACCGCAGACGTAGAGCCCTACTTAAAATGCATCGAATGAAAGAGGTAATGTTATTCCAATAGAATTTCAGCTGCGAGAACTTGGAAGAATGGGAAATGGCCCCAAAGAATGGGAGATGGAAGGAGCTGGACTTGCCTGAGAAGGCTTGAGCATAGCAGGGGCAGCCCTACCTCAGAGTAGTGAACGTTTTATGGAAACAGAGAAGCCCCAAACTAGACGTGGAGAATTGGCAAGGTTAGAAAGTATCGTCTTTGTCATTGTTTTGCCCATAGTTAGCCTTGTGAGTCGACATGACAATGTCATGTCTTTCCCTGGAAATTTGTCCTCAGTTCTCCCACCCCCTGTTACCCAGCTACTTCTCTGCTGGACCTTTAAGTGCTTGACAGCATTTCTGATTGCTTCTATATGGTAGACTTAAGGAATAATCAAGGCAACATTTGAGTCTTTCAAAGGACCTTCCATAATTCTCAGAGCATCTCTAGTTATGCAAGCATTAACTTTCCTATTTGCCACAATTCAGATCACTCCCTCTTTTTTAAAAAAATTATTGATTTATATATTTATTTATTTATTTATTTATTTATGGCCGCGTTGGGTCTTCGTTGCTGCGCGAGGGCTTTCTCTAGTTGCGGAGAGCGGGAGCTACCCTTTGTTGTGGTGCGCCGGCTCCTCATTGCGGTGGCTTCTCTTGTTGCAGAGCACGGGCGCTAGGCGTGCAGGCTTCAGTAGTCGTGGCACGCGAGCTCAGTAGTTGTTGCACACGGGCTTAGTTTCTCCGGGCCATGTGGGATCTTCCCGGACCAGGGATCGAACTGTGTCTCCTGCATTGGCAAGCGGATTCTTAACCACTGCGCCACCAGGGAAGTCCCCAGATCACTCTCTTGTTCCCCTACAAATCCTGAGGTCAAATGTCAGTTACCATGCATCATCAAGTACCATTTTTCTTATAGTAGAAAAATATCCATTTTTGTTGGTTTTTTAAAAGTGGGAAAATAAGAGACACAGAAGGCCAATTGACTTTTCTTATGCTTGGATCTACTTTACCCATTTATACTCCTTCCCTGGTTCCTGTAGACATTTGAGTTTGAGACTTTTAACTTAAGGAATTTAACATGCCCATCCACAGTGAGCCATTTAGCTAGAAAAAAAAATGAGGATTAAATTAATTAAATTTGAGGATTAAATTTGGATAGAAAAAGTGGCTTAAGAAAAGGAGAAATGGGAGAGTCATTTTATGTGTAGCAAAAATATGAATGTATATTTCTAATATTTATCCCAAACAAAGAAACAAGCAAAAGAAGCAGTGAAAAGTGCTACAGAAGTACAGACTTTGCAGACGTATGCACCGTGAATGCAGTGGGGAGCCTGTAGGACAGACTTGCAAAGTAATTCCTGAGCCAATCCCTAAAGGATGACAGGGATTTTTCTTGGCGGAGGGAACTTTATTACTTCATGATGAAGTCTGGGAATAAATATTGGAACTCTGACTTATTCTTTCCCATTTCAATTTTTTTTCTTATAGCATTCATTGCTATTTTCCACACTCAAATCCTCACACAGAGGGGTCAGGATAACGTGAGTACATTAAATCTAACAATCTCATGTCAATCACGCCCAACAGAACCACTAGGATTAGAATTTATTTATTATTACTATTTTTTAAATTTGTATTTATTTATTTTTGGCTGCGTTGGGTCTTCGTTGCTGCATGCAAGTTTTCTCTAGTTGTGGCTTGCGGGCTCTAGAGTGCAGGCTCAGTAGTTGTGGCATGTGGGCTCAGTAGTTGTGGCTCGCAGGCTCTAGAGCGCAGGCTCAGTAGTTGTGGCTCATGGGCTTAGTTGCTCCACAGCATGTGGGATCTTCCCGGACCAGGGCTCGAACCCATGTCCCCTGAGTTGGCAAGCAGATTCTTAGCCACTGCGCCACCAGGGAAGGCCAGAACCACTAGGATTAGAATTTAGAAGTGAGGAATTTATGAGGTATAGAAAGAGTCTTGGAGGTGGAACCACCAGTCCTGGCTTGAGTCCTGGCTCTTCTTCCTCCTTGAGTGACTTGCAGAAGGACAGAAACTCTTAATTTCTGCTGCCTCATCTCTACACCGTCGACGGAAATAATCCCATCATGTGTGCCTTGCAGGCTGCCATGGAAATTTAGATGAAAGTACATGAAAACGTGTTTTCACGTGTGACATGTTCTTCAAATATGAAGCGTCGTCCTCAAGAACGTCCAGCGTAGAAATGGACATACAACAAATACTTAATACTTTAAAAAAATATAAATTTGTTATTTTGGACTACTTGGAACTGCACAGAATTTTGCAAAGATAGAAGAGAGTATTCCCATATACCCCTCATCCAGTTTCAGTTTCCCCTCAGACGTTTTCATCTTACATACTGTGGTACATTTGTCAAAACTAAGAAACCAACATTGGCATCTTACTATGGACCAAACTCCAGATTTTATTTGGGTTTCCCCAGTGTTTCTACTGACGCCCTTTTTCTGTTGCAGGATCCCATCCAGGAGACCACAATGCATTTAGTTACCATGTCTCCTCTGATCTGTGACAGTGTCTCAGCCTCCCCTGGTTTTTTCGTAACCTTGACAGTTCTGAGCAGTACTGATCTGGTATTTTGTAGAATGTCCCCCAATATGGTTTAGTCGGGTGTGATTAGAGTGGGGTGATGGGTTTTTGGAAAGAATACAATGGAAGTGAAGTGTGCTGTGGTCACATCATATCGGGGGAACCTGGAATCCACACGTGGCCAGTGATGTTCATCTAGGTCACCTGGTTAAGGCGTTATCTGTCAGGCTTCTCCACTGGAAAGTTACTATTTTTTTTTCCTTTCCATACTTTATTCTTTGTGAGACAATGAGTCCACCCACCCTCCAGGGAGTGGGGGAGGGGATAAGTTCCGCCTCCTGAGTGGGGATGGCAGGGGGTGTCTATATATATTATTTAGAATCCTTCTGTAAGGAAACTTCATATTTTTTTAAACCATCAAATAACAAAAACAATACTGATTGATGCGAGCTTCCTTTTTCATTCCCTGCTTACTTAACCTCTGGTAAGAATGCTAAGCTTAGCCTTTCAGCCAATGGCAGAGAATGGGTGTAAGAATGAAGAGTCATTAAAGACCTAGAAATCCACAAACCAGAAATATACTTTCATGCTTAGAGTTAACTATGTTTGATTTAAGCCAGGTCTACCTCATCATCTCCCTGCATATAGTTGACAACTAAAAAATGTCGTTTGCCATCTGGTTCTACAAGAATGAAGTCACTGGCCCCGGCAGTCACTGACCTTCAGCACACCCTGAGAGGAGTTCAGGGCGGAGATCAGGAGTGAGGCACTCCGTGCTCTGGGAAAACTGGTAGAGCAGGCCTTCAGGTAGTCAGAGATTTTCAGGAGAAATTTTGTGTGAACCTGGATTCTTGCATCTTCCCATACTTAGAAAAGCACTAAAACCGTTAACTAAGATGTCTATTCCTTGTGACTAGCAGCAAACTTCTACGGAAACGTGCTTGGTTGTATGTACCCCCTTTGCCCAAATCACGTATACACTAACCTCCCCCCTTACCTCTTCAGAGCAGTTCCCCAGAGCTCTCTGAGAGGCTGTCTCCTGGTCTACATAGTCCTCAGAAGTCCCCAGATAAACCCGAAATGCACAGCTCTTCCATCGTGCGTTTTTATTTCGGTCGACATAGTGAATGTCCCTTTGACATTCCAAGTGGACATGTCCTCCTCATGACACATTAATGCCCTCGTAGGAGCAATTGCATCATGGGATCCATATTTTTCCCATCCTTCACCAGACATGGCAAGTATCCTATGTCTGTGCCTTCAAGGTAGAAGAGACAGCACTGTTCTTTATCCCTCCCTCCCAGGAGACAAAGCAAAACAGAACCGAAACCCAGAAACAGAACACCTGTCTTCTATCTGTTGGTCTCCCTCTCTGTGTGGCTCTCTTTCTGCCCCTCTCCTCCCCCTCCTTCTCCCTCCTCTGTCTCTGTTACTCTCTCCCTCTCTCCCCTTCCCAGCCTCTTTTCCTTCCTCTCCCTCTCTCCTCTCCCCAACTCTGCTGTTTATTACCCCCATCACCACTTCTAATGTCTACCTGTGGACATGGTTGATGTTGTACACTGCTCTTAATTCTATTTTTATTCTTATGTCTTCTGCTTCTTGTCACCTTGCCCATGCCCTTTTGCTTTTAACACACTGAGACACTGATCTTTCAGAGACATGGCTAGCAAAAAAGCTTCCTCTGTTCATCCACCCCGTCCCTCTAGTTGGCGACTCAACCAAGCACAGCATTTAAGAGACAATCTTTGGCCTTTTGACTCAATGCTAACTGCTGAAAATTAGTTCCCTTCTTTTCTCCTTCATCCCTGTTAGTAAAGACCTGGTGTTGCTGGCATATTGGTCACAAAATAGTAATATTTAAGCATGCACACATTCAATTTGTGATAGTTCTTAGTGGGGTCTCTCATGGGGGCCCATAAATAGCACTTTTCTTTCCCAGCTGCAATCTGAACAAACTGAGGGGGAAAAAGAGGCAGATGGAGACTAAAATATTATGATTATTACTGATAAAGGCTAAAGTGGAGGATGTGGCTTAGTGAGGGGCAAAGGGTCTGCTAATGGAGCCCAGAACTCAGCAGATTCACCCACCCTCTCTTCTCAGCAACGTGTTTGAGGGCAGGTCTTCCATGTGGGAGATTTACCCACAAGAGAGGAGCAGCCCTGACCACGCACACTGGCGGGTAGTTTCTCCCTGGAGACACCAGTTGCCCCAAGGGTTTGAATGAGTGGAGAGAGGCCGTGTACATTTCAGCTCGATTTCTCCTGAGGAAATCCAGGGAACTGGGGAAGACGCATTTCCCCTCTGCTGTTTCACAATGGCTGTAATATGAAATTATTTACTTTAGAAAAATCAGTGTTTGTTAACCCCTCTTAGTATTATAATACCAAATTCAGCATTTAAGTTTGGCTTTCTTCTGTTAGACTGTTGTATTAGTATATTCAATCCTTGCAATGCATCTTATTTTGGTGAAGGAGGGTGGGATTTAAGATTTTTAAAATACTGTAGTACAAATCTTTGTGAATTCTCTCAGAAGTTATGACACTGGTGGAAAATATTATTATCTACATATACACAAAATTTTTATCTGTTTCTATGGAGATTGTTATATTCCTCTTTCTACATATTCTGGGAAAATTTTTAAAAATCAGAAAACATAGCTGTAACACTGAAAAAGCCTGAGATGACTTTTGATACTAGAAGAAAAAAGAAGCATAATTTGAAAGTAGCAAAAGCATAACACTGATTCAGTATTAAACATAATTATGCACTGCTTTAAAATGCATACTGGGTCATGTAGCAAAAATATATATATTATGGACATTTCCCATTTCAATGGTTTAATGTGAAGTGTTTGCTGTGTTAAATGTGATTTAACACTTCACATTTTTTTCTTCTTATGAATAAGTTATTGATTTAAAATTATGCTGCTTTAATTCATAAAAGAATAACATAGAGAAATTATATGGCAGTTTATATTTCCAAAGTAATTCCCAAACTTTAAATGAATAATGCAGACAGCACCTCTGGAAGCAGGTCACAGACTGTATGCATCTTATTTCTATGAGAACTCCTGGGGAATACAGTCATACAAATCACTATGTTTAGAAACTGTACATAACGAGACATATGCAATTTCTACAGGGAAGAGCGGTCTTGAGTCTATCAAACACATCCTATCCTATCCTATTTCTATCCTAGAAAATGAAATAGGCAACCTTAAACAGGATGTTAGGATAGCTATGGTAAATGTATGTATATACAAACGGAAGAATAAGCATCCTAAAAGCAATCCATGATCTCATCCAGGACTACTTGAAATGGAAACCAGGAAATCTGAAAGGTCACTTGTCCCATGAGATTTTTTTTTTTTCCCTACAAATAAGATGGACACCATAGCAATACCTCGTTAAATCTGTTTTAAGAAGGCATTCATGAAGGGAAGGGGTAGTTTAGGAAGGAAGGAAATGGCAAAGAGGAAGAACTTACCATGGTCTCTACTTATTTTAACCGTTTGCTGTTTCTGTGCTGAAAAATCTGATTATAGTTTTTTAGCTAGTGGAACATTTCTTGGCGTATCTCCCAGCATCTGTTGAGGAACAAATGATCCATTCTGATAATAAACTGATAAACTCCCCAGCCAGGAACAGTTAAGGAAAATCTCTCTTCCTTGGCTCTATATGGAGTCTCTCCTTTCATTATCCACTAGTTCTCTTTTGCATCTTACATCTCCCTGCATCTCTGTCTTGCTGGTCTGTCTTTGAGGTGTACCTCCTTGTATCAGGCCATTTATAATGCTTAGAATTTCAGTCTCCTTGAATTTCTCAAAGTTAAGACTTTAAGGGGAGACATTTTATCAACTATATTCATAGCTATTCCTGTTTCTATTGCCAAGTTGTAAGGAGGGTCCATCTCCTCTAATAGATGCTATAGATGAGGAGTGCCTACTGCAGCCACCAATTGCTGGAGAATGAATTCTCCCTTGACATCGGTCTGCCCTCTCTCTTCTCTGCTCTGCTTAGTGTCTGTGCTCTAATCCACTTAACTGTGGTGCTAGCTCTTGGACTTCAAGAGAACAGTTAGTTTGAATAGTCTAGCAGGTATTTATTTATTGCTAATCACGGATTTAAACAGCTAAGGGTTACTGGTCTCACCTAAGAGAAGTCTGAGAATAATGTAGCGGCCTAAGGAAGATACCATGGATTCAGACTCACCATTTTACTCCATCATTCTTAGTATGTGGGCTTTGTCCTCATGCTTTTCACCTCATGGCTGAAAGGTGCCTGCTGTGCTACAAAGTGTACCACATCCATTTTCTAAGGTTGAAGAAAGAGGATGTGGATGTGATGGGACCAGCATGCTTCCACTTTCCTCTCATTGGCTAGCACTGTCACATGCCCCTCAAATTTCAAGACCAGCTGGGAAATGGAGATTTTAGCTTTCACTGCTTCGATTGGAGAGAAAGGTATGGAAGAAGAGGGTTGGGAAAGGACACTGTATCAGCCAAACTATAGTGATTGCCACATATGTGAACTGAAGAAGCCCCTTTTCAACCAATCCCCGATGGTCAGCAGTGATTGATTCCATGGTGTTTCCTATATTTCCCTATCATACTCCTTCCCTAATTTCACATAGCCCACTTTCTCTGTTTAAAAGTTAAATACCCACTCTGTAGGCCGCACTAGAACAGGAAAATAATCACAATAATATTGATTTGTTGATGAATTCCCTCAGTTAATGTTCAAATTATTGAGTATCTATCTTCTATTGCCAAGCACTGGGATACAATGTTGACTAATGTGTTTTTTTTTAATCATTGAGCAAATGTCTTATCTGTACAGTGCTTTATCAATTAGAAATGCTTTCAGATACCAAAAAGCAGAAAATTTAAATAACAATGACTTAAATCTACTTACAGTCTATAATTTACTTCTAAAAAATTCAAAAGGAGGTGAGTAGCTCCACAACCTTAGGGTGCTAGGATTTATTTCTGTGATTTTCCTCATAGTTACAAAAAGGCTGCCACAACGCTAAGCATTTTATTTTTCAATAATGTGTCCAAAAGGCGGCCAAGATGGTGAGAGAACTGTTCTCTCATGCCTCCTTCTTTAATCAGAGAATACAGTCTTCCCTAGACAACTCTTCAGCTGATCCATTGTCTAGAACAGGGTCTTGTGGCCACCAAAAGTATCTAGTGAATAAGAAAGAGGGATTGGGAATTAATATTTGGTAGCTAACCAAGAGTGCATTGCTTTATAGCTTTCCACATATTTTTACATTCATGATCTCATCTTATGACTTAATGGGACTACCATCTAAACATGCTAGAAACTCAAACCTGGAATAAGAGGTGTAAGCAGCATTTGCTATGTGAGAACTTCTGGCTGGGAAGTAATTTAAAGATCCTTTTGAAGGTGCAAATTTAATGCAAGGGTTTAAAAAAATAGTATAATGCATTTTGCCTATGAAGTATGCATACAAGAACTCAAGGAGTAACTCAGATGACTCGGTAGTTTGGGAAGATAATTACATGGTGGAATGAAATGAGAGATCAGGATACATGGATTCAAGGCTCAGCTCTGGGTAAGACACTGGAAGGATTTTGAGCCTCTGCTTCCTCATCTGTAAAATTATATACTTGAACAAAATTAGATGACCCTAAACTTCTTCTCAAATATAACAGTATCTATATAATCATGATGCTAGAAGTCATGAGGTAGAATCATCTATTTCCAACCTCTTTTTACAAATGAGAGAACTTAGGCCCAGAAAGGGCACCACTTGTCCAAATTCACTCCTCTAAGTCAGAAATTTGAGTCCCAGTATGTAATACACTATGCTTTCATGAGTGATTGATACTGCTTCCCGATAGATTAACAAAGAAAACAACCAGCATCCTCCTCTATCTTCATCTTCATCTTAGGCAGAATCTCTTCAATAGCATTTACTCTGTTTAATAGAATGCAGATAATGAGATTTTTTTTGAAGTCCACCTTTTAGCTGTAAGGTCTCAGACAAATTACTTAACCTCTCTGTAAAGTAATAATTGTCCTCCTTCATATTTTTCCACTTTTATTTTGAGGACTAGATAAAATAGTCTATTAAGAAGACTTAGTGTAGGGACTGAGACACAGCCAGGACTTAATCTCAGCCAGCCATCTCGGTGCTTCAAACTCCAAATTGAGAAAGTGTCCTAGACCAATATCCACAGTGGGTGTGTGGAGGGTGAGTCCAAATCTCACTCTCATTATTTTGTCTTTATGGAGTCATACCTTCTACCTATACATGATACAGATCTGAAGGCTCTGTGTAATAACTAGGTCATGATACATAACAGAAAGTGAGGCCAAACATTATTACACAGTCACTGAACTCATTAACCAGTGACTTGTACAAGACAAATAAAAATAACTTAAATCAGAGCATTTGATCGGGGATTCTGATCACGGATGGGATGCAGGGAAACAGGGAACCATCTGACATTTTATTGACACAGGTTTTCTCAATCTCAGAACTACCGATATTTGGGGCTGGATAATTCCGGGGGTCTGTCCTGTGCCTTGTAGGCTACAAAGTGTACCTTTGTACACTTTGTAGCAGCATCCCTGACCTCTGCCCACCAGATGCTAGTTCATGATAATCAAAAATATCTCCAGACCTTGCCTAATATCCCCTGAGAGGGATCATACTCTCCCTTCTTCTCTCCCTTGAGAACCACCGTGAGAAAGCTTGATACTACTGTGCATTTTTTTCTTTTTCTGGGAGGCTTATCAGTTTCACCATTTTTTTTTTTTTTTTTTTTTTTTTTTTGTGGTATGCGGGCCTCCCTTTTTTTTTTTTTTTTTGCGGTACGCTGGCCTCTCACTGCCGTGGCCTCTCCGGTTGCGGAGCCTGACGCGCAGGCGCAGCGGCCATGGCTCACGGTACCAGCCGCTGCGCGGCACGTGGCATCTTCCCGGACCGGGGCACGAACCTGCGTCCCCTGCATTGGCAGGCGGACTCTCAACCACTGCGCCACCAGGGAAGCCCTCACCATATTCTTAAAAAGGTCTATGACCTCATAAAGGGTTGGAACTAATTACACAAAGCCTTTCAAAATAATAATGAAAGAACGCACATCTCCAGCTGTGATTTAAAAAAAAAAGTACTCCACCATGGCTAATTAAAAGGGTACAATTTGAAAATTTACTATGAAATATATTCCTACCCAGTTATTAACTTTCAACTGCTTTGAAAAAGCACAAACTGTACTGAGGAAGTAGCTACTTCACAAACTGCTATTCCCAGATGGCAGGATTCTTAAAATACCGTCTTCAGCAGAGACCCAGTCTACTGAATGTAGCTCTAAACTTCCAGAGAGGTTAGCGCTAATGACAAGAAAAAAAAAAAAAAAAAATAGACCTTAAGTCCAGAGGGGAAATCAGAATCCGTGTTTCTCAGTAAAGAAATTCAACGGCGGTATTGACTGCAAGATTGATTGGAAGGAGGGATGGAAGAGAAAGGGGGGAGGGGAAGAGAGAGGAGAGGGAGAGAGCGAGAGAAAGAGACAGAGAGAGAAAGAAGAGAGAGCGGGACAGACAGGGAGAAATGCTTTGAGAGAGGTTCCCGAAGAGGATGTTTCTTGGGGGAGGCTCGCTGTCATCTCCCCCTGCTTTCTCCCTGGCTTGGCTGGAAAGGCGGCTGCCTGACGGAATCCCTGAGCCTCGGGCTCTCCGCTCTCGCCTCTCATTCCCACGCCCACACTGGCCTTGTTCACCCCCTTCCAAAGTGACCACGTGCCAAGAGCCCCTGAAAGCTCAAAAGGGTCACTGCGCCCAGTCTCTAAGGCGCTCCTTTCCATCTCCGACTCCTAAAGGCGGTCGGAAACCGGAGCTTAAACCCCAAATACCAGACCCCCGAAAAGCGAACAGGGAGCGTGTTTCATCTTCCAGGCCCCTGGAGAGCACCCGAGAGGACAAGCAACTTTCGCCCCTACTTCTCGGTCTCTCTGCCTCCGCCACTCTCGCGTTGGAAGGAGTCGCGGGGCCAGGAGGGCGGGAGCGGGCTCGGGTCTGGAGGAGCCCAGACAGCCGCCCGGGGGGTGGGAGGAGACCCCGGCGCTCGGCGGCCGCGCCCCCCGCCCCGCCCCGCCCCGCGTGCCGGGAGGGTCCCCGCCTCGCAGCGCCGCGCCCTCGCCGCGTCCGCTCCGGGTCCCGGCGGGCGCGAGGGGAGGGGACAGGAGAGAGAGGAGGGCCGGGCGGCGGGCGGGGAGGAGGCGCTGCGTGCCTCGCCTGCCAAAGGCAGATCCGCCCCTCCGCCCGCGAGCCACGGCGCCCCGCGCGCGGCCACAGCGCTCCGCCCGAGCCGCCGTCGGAGAGCCGCGGGGAGCGGGGCTGCACGGGCGGCGGCGCCGCGCGTCCTCCCGGAGCCCTCCGCCTGCTGCCGGCCCCTGCTCTCCCTCCCGCGTCGGGCCCGGGGACTCCGCGGCTGTTAGGGACTGCGGCGAAGAGGGAAGGACTGTCTTGCGTGCCGTGGATGCTCCGCCCGGGAGAGACAGCAAGTTGTGAGTGCGGGAGAGAAGGTGGCCGCCGCCCGCCAGCCTGTGAGTCCCGCGCGCGGCTGCCCCGGGGCGCGGGCTCCGCTCCTTTCTCTCCGGACGACGGAGTTGGGCTGCTCCCGGGCTCCGGACTTCCCGAGCTGGGCTGCCGGCCGGCTGTCCCTGCCCGCCGCGTCCGCTGCTGGCGTCTGCCTCCGGGGGGTGCTGCCTGCCCATCCTCATCCGCTCGCTCCGCGCGGGGCCGGCTGGAAAACGCCCCTCTCCCGCTTTGGGGGTTGAGGGATCCTTGTGTGTCTTTGGGGTGGGGTGGGGGAGGCCTTTGCCGGGGGCTGGCTAAACCCGGGGCGCCTTACCCCAGCGCGAGGTGAGGGCGGTCTCCACCCCACCTCTCCGTGCCACGCGTCTTCCCCAGCCTCAGGGCCCAGCAGACCAACTTCAGCCGCTAATGTTCATGCTGACCGCAGGTGACAAGATTAAAAAAAAAAAAAAAAAAGTAGCCGGAGCTCCCCTGGAGTGACACACTGGGGTGGAAATGGGGTGGTGTGTGGGAAGGAAAGGGCAGGGGCGAAGGTTGGGAAAGGAGGGGGGTGGGTGACATTAAGCTGGAGTTAAGAGTCCAGGGGATGGAACTGGGGTGCGTGGCTCTGGGCTTCTCTGCATTCTCTCTGAAAAGTGTGGGAAGTGGTTCTGGAACTCTTTTTGAGAGGGAGGGGGGTTTGGAAGTGAATGCACGTGGAATCACTAGAATGACTGGGGTTCGATATAGAGTCCTGGCAGGTACGGATTCTTTTCCAGATTAGACACTGACACTCATTCAGCAGCAGAGATTGTTCCAATAATTTAATTGGAGGCCGTGAATCAAATTGCAGGTATGAAAATAAGTCGTACACAGGCTTTCTTTCGTTGACACTAGAAGATAGTTGAGATTGCAGGCATTCACAAACGCTACTGAATGAGGACTGGGGGTGCGTAATAGTCCCATCCATTCTGTATGCCTGGGCCGTCTATAATTGTGAAAGTGATGCTAATTATTTTGTTCGGGCTCGTGCAGAGTGTTAATGGACCTAAAGGGACACAGAGAAGTTGCGACAAGTTATGAGCATGAACTTGCAAGCCAGCTGAACAAACCACAGTGTGGTTCATTTTATTATAACATTCGGAATTACGTTTACTGCCGGTAAATATGCTACATTACTTGTAATGTGAGCATATGAAATGAATTCACTGGCTTGGCAAGTAGAAGTCATGCATTTCTTTAAGTGCATGAGTTAATTTGGGGACATTTATAGGAGAAGAAGACATGAAAAAGGTTTGAGCCAGTCTGACAACATTTGAATTACGGAGACGTTTATAGAGAGAAGGAATTCTTCTCACTTTCGAAGTATGGAGGCATCTTTGACTGTTTATTAATTGAAAGTTGTAGACCAACTGAATCGGTGTTAATCGCGTCTCTAAAAACATTTAACTTTTAATATTTCTTATGGTTTTCCCAGGGACCATCTTCCTTACTGCACAGGATGGGAAGTTGATGCCCAGTAAGACTGAAGATCCGGTCTGTTCATAGACGCTCCCCCATCACAGAACTGTGGATTACCTGTGGGTCCCCGGTGGATTCGCACCTTCACTCCCTCCTGCAGACCCAGAACGGTTACTTTGGGTCCTCTTTGCCCTGTCTGGTGAAAGATGGCATCCAGTCTGACTTGCACCGGGGTCATCTGGGCTTTGCTCTCGTTTCTTTGTGCTGCCACCTCCTGCGTGGGGTTCTTCATGCCTTACTGGCTCTGGGGATCTCAGCTGGGCAAGCCCGTGTCCTTCGGTACTTTCCGGAGGTGCTCGTATCCCGTGCACGATGAGAGTCGGCAGATGATGGTGATGGTGGAGGAGTGTGGCCGCTACGCCTCCTTCCAGGGCATCCCCAGCGCAGAATGGAGGATTTCTACCATCGTGACAGGCCTGGGCTGTGGCCTCCTCCTCCTGGTGGCGCTCACCGCCCTCATGGGCTGCTGTGTGTCGGAGCTCATCTCCCGGACAGTGGGAAGAGTGGCTGGAGGAATTCAGTTTCTGGGCGGTAAGTGACTTCGCTAAATTTATTACATTGTTTACTGGAACCCCAAAGCAATGTTGAAAGTTGTGTTCCAGTTATCTACTGAGATTATGGTAATTGACCCTTGGAACGCTCTGGGGACATAGGCTCTGGGGACAGATTGCCAAAGTCAAAGATGCTTTACAACTTCAAGAGCTCTTAATTTCTGTACATCCTTAAACATGTACATCATTGGCCTGCTCAGTACCACGTCTGTGAGGCAGTAGTGTCTAGGTTGTTTATAATGTAGTCCAGGAGACAGTTTGGATTTTATAGCTGCTGGCTCTTTGTGATCAACAACAATTAACACTATCTGTGTCTTTCTGGAATCCTCAGGTCTTAAGAGATGAAAACTTCATAGGAAATTAGAAAAGGTTTTTGATTCAACATTGTCATCATAAGCCTTTAATCCTTTTTGGTGCATGTAAAATTGAGCCCTGCCCCATCTTAAACTATATTTCTAAATAAATGATTACTGTTTTAAATGAGAGATCAGTTTTACATTAACAACTATGCATTTAACTATGCCACAATGATAGGCTTAATTACCTTGGTAGGGCTGAACTTCTCCCGGTGCTTTTGCTGTGAAGGAGAAAAAAAAAAAAAAAGAGTATGTAGCAAGTGATGTGTGTTTGTTTCAAAGGGACTGGCCAATCTCACTAACGCTAGAAAAGGTTTGATTTTTACTTGGGTTGCCTCCAACAAGTATTGCTTCAATATCTCTGGTCATATGGTTTTAATTATACTTCATGTATTTTCTGCTGTGCCTTTCACCTCCATTTTTCAACCTGACAGGCTGAACTTGTGTGATTTATAATCTGCCTTGGTGAAATAGGACAACCTCTGTAGATAGTACAGAGTTCAAGAAAACAGGAAGCCAGGAAAACGTATAAAATGTATTGGTAACTTCATTACAAAGTAAAAGTCTGTTGCTCTTTCGTTGGGTGTTTTCTCAGGGTCTTCACTGAAAAATGCAGGAGAAGAAAAAACGTTAAAAATGGAGAGTTCTGGAGTAGAGTCTATGTTGGAGAAACCCCAACAGATGATTTCAGATGATTTAATATAAAACCTTCAAGTAACGTTTTGAGTCAGAAAATTCTTGTGCTGAAAATTCAAGTGGCTGAAACTTTTGCGTTTCTGAGTCAGAGATACGTTGTTTGCAGTTCTTGATTTCCTTACCAGATGTAACTTTGTTCTCATCTGTTTTTTTCCCACTGGTTTTGCATCCCACTCTGCCCTAGGAGGCAAGCGGGGGCAGACTTACTATCCTTCCTTCCTCTACCGCTTCAGTGTTCAGCATTCAGCACAAGTCTTGCGTGTGATGTGTGGATTCCTACAGAAAGACAGTACAGTAAAGCTATTAGGCAGTATAATGAGGTTTTTGTAGAGAGTGGAAATACAAACCCAGAGTTAAAAACTTGTTGATACCACAGATTTGAAGAATAGGACTAATGCCAGGAATATTTTAAAGGTTTTTTTTCTTTAAGAATAAACTTGATTTGCTGTTTGTGTTTCACTTGGCTCAGGAAAAATGCTGGGGCGGTTTCTTTGTCTCCTCTTCTGGTAAATATTCCTTTTCCTTTTCTTCTTCATTTTAGGGCAGGGACTACTGTTATTTCTGGCAGAACAGGAAAGTGCTTACAAAGAGAAATCAGTGTTTATTGATTACCTTTAAACGTATAATGAAGGAAGGCAACAGGAAGTAAATCTGAGACTGGTGAGATTTATAGATTTGAGGGAATTATAAAGAGCTAAATGTTCTACTTTACATAAAACTCAAGGGGAAAGGCCATTAGGGAAGTTATGTATACATTTTAAAGGACTGTTTTTTCCTTAGTATATGCTTTTCATGAACTCTGGTGTGGTAAGAGTTACTGACATTGAGCTGAGGATATAGGTTATTATTAGCATTTCTCAAATCCTGGCAGAAAATAATTCTGAATGTAAAACCTAAGAGGGCTTTTCTGATTTGAACCTTTTGAGGGCCCGAGTAAGTAAATACATCCCTTTACCCAAGATAGTAGTCATTTTAGAATTAAAAAATAACTTGAATTACAGAAAAGGTTTTGAAAAATCTGCCATTAAACATTACCATTTAGTGATAGACCAGTTGACCAAAAAAATGCTTCGGAAAGAATTACTCCTGTTGTTCATTTCATAATTGTTTGAGTTTTTATTCATACAAAAAAAGTGCAGGGGACACGGGTTCGTGCCCCGGTCCGGGAGGATCCCACATGCCGTGGAGCGGCTGGGCCCGTGAGCCGTGGCCGCTGAGCCTGCGCGTCCGGAGCCTGTGCTCCGCAACGGGAGAGGCCACAGCAGTGAGAGGCCCGCGTACCGCAAAAAAAAAAGTGGTAAATAATTTTATTTTATGAAAGTTTTCATAAAATGGGTGGGTTTCGTAAAGACTGCAAAATACCAAACCACTGGGTTCTATGAATTCCATCAATGGCCATGCTTCCGAAATACAGTCAAAGTGCAGGGCACTCTGCTATAAGGCGGATTCACCCAGAAAGGTTATGTTTAGCTAAAGTTAGGATTGCTCCAGAACAACAGGAAACAGGATGATGGCAAAGTACAGAGGCATCCTGCTTAAACATGCCTGCTGTGTCTGGAGTTTGCACATATGGTGTAACATCAGGCAGTAAAACCCCTGCAGTACTTTGGAACTAGTTAAAGGACAAAGTGTCAACCTTCATTTTGAATTGTCTTGCTATGGTTGGTTAGAGGTTAAAATGTCACCTGTAAACGGGTGGAACAGCACAAAGTGGGACTGTTGTCCATGGACATTTACTACCTATAAAAGAAATACTTCAAGGAATCAATGATTTCTGCCTTTCTTGTGGTAACTTGAGCATAAACTTTAATTGCCACCATCTCCATCTTATATTTTAAGTCAAGTCTTGGTCATAATTTTTAAAAACCAGCCTGCGTTGAGTTTTACCCTCAATTGAATTTTTAAAAGGCATGTAGAAAGCCTTTGAGAAATATCACGTGTAATAAAAATGTTAACATGCAGAGAGTATGATAATGGTGTTATGAAAAAATAGAGGTTATAATGTTGTTTTTGTTTGTGGAACACAAAATCATGTGCTTTCAAATACTGTTGTAGTCATTAAGTACTTTAACAGAATTTTTGAAACTTCATACCAAACTTGTGACGTACGTGTTAGTAAAATATCTTAGTTGCGTGCTCTGTAAGTGAAGCATGTAAGAACACTGTAAAGACGTAGTAAGGCTATCTTAAGTTCTCCTCACTGGTGCTGGCAATTGTCAGGGTCTGAATTTGTAGATTTCATCTTTGGAAACTGCTGGTGCTCTAACGAGGGGGGTATGGAAAAGAGTCCCAAATTGGTATTATTCCACATTTAGTTTGGATGTGAGTCACATATATGTATAAAATGAGTGTAGACTACTAATCAGTAGCAAACAACTACCTTCCCAGTGTAGACACTGCTCTGTCCTGAGAAGCCAGGGGAGACCATCTCCTCAACTAATTGATGGTTAAGTGCTGCTCAAGACGGTAACGATGGCCAAGTGTTTCTTAGAGCATCCCTGTCTCTGTGCTGAAAGCATCATTGCCTCTGCAGGCCCCTCCCTGTAGGGCTCCACCTGGGCTGTCTTTCATCCCTTTGGATGAGGGCCTGGGACTTCTCCTCCCCTTGCTCCACTTTGAACCTGACCTGACATATGGTGTGTCCCATTGTACTTTCCTTCATATCCAGGCTCTGTCAAGTGACAGCTGAGGAATAAGATAAATACGTGTTGGTGTATTAATGGGCATGGTGGCTTTTTAGTGACAATGTCTTAACTGAAAGAAGTTGCTCTAATTTTAAGAAATCGAGGCATTTCTTGGGCCAGTTGGGGGAGCAGGCAGAGCTCTTTTTGTTCCTCTTTAAATTGTGCCTCATAGATCACAAACTACTCCTGTTTTCCTTCAGCTCCCTCCAACCTTACAATGTAAAGTCCAGGCAAGCGGCCTTGAGTTCTGAGCCAGTGGTTCTCAAACTTTAGCATACATCGGAGTCACCCTCAGGACTTTTTAAAACAGATTTTTGGAGCCCACCCAGGGCGGCTGGCTCCCTGATTAGTAGGTTTTGGGGGGTTGGCCAGGGGAGTTGATAATGTGCATTTCTAACAAGTTCCCAGATGATGCTGGTTCTGAGACCACCGCCTTGAGAACCCTGCTCTAAGTTAATCATTTTGTATTTTTTAAGATGTGACTTCTGGTAGATGGCTTACATTCAGAATTTAGTTAATGTTTAGTTTTTATCATGACCTTATTTACACCTCTCTGACTGGACTGTAAAAAGACCCCATCTCTGTAGTTTGGTATTGACTGAACACATCGATCTATCCTGGTTTTTGTCACAGAAAATTATCCTGGAATTCTCTCTCTTAATACATATTATATACACATCATAATGATCATGTATATATTATATATGTATTCTTTTACTTATCATTGCCCTGTACCAGAAACAAGATTTGACAGATGGAGAACTCAAAGTAAGACCTTAGTACATCCTCTGTAGTTCTCAGGCAGTGGGTTTGTGGTAAGGAATCGGCTAACTGAACGACATAAAGATCTTACTGCAGATCACAGAGATGGGCCAAGACAGTTCTTGGTCTGAACCCCCTAAAGCCACGCGTATCCTGGAAAAGCCCGAATGCTTAGGCCAGGAGGGCACTCAGGAACCAGCCACTCTGAGCTTCTGCTCCGAAGCAGGATGGTGCTTAAATCAGCTTTGACTAAGAAGTCATGGTCTTAAGCATCTCTGGGGAAGAAGATGATGCTGGCTGACAGTACTTTCTAGAACCACAGTCCACGTCTTCCATCACACTCAGACATCCCGGGCACACTGATACGACAGAGAGCAGGCTTGAGATGGAGACCTAAACAGTGCAAGGGTGTGAGTGGGGCTTGGCAGCCGGGAAGAAGGGAAAGGGAGATGCGGTGTGGACAGCGCAAACGAACAGCACAGATAGCATCTATTCCGAGCTCGGGATTTGTTAAAGGCAGGGATGTTGATGAATTAACTGGTCTTTTATAAGATCTAAAACGCTGAGTTTTATGTGTTTACATCTAATAATGTTCTAAAATTAAATTTCCAAGTAGTCATTGTCACCAGTTTTATCTATTTATTTTTTTTTTTAACATACTTCCCCACCACCCCAGAAGAACTTGTTTTTTGTCGTACTTTGGAAAGTGTTTCATTGTTCCCAGACTTTTCCGTGAAGCTTCCAAGTTCTCCACATCAGTAACTGACATCAGAATTCAGTGCAATATTCTTTTAGTTCTCTAGCGGGCCTGAAAGTTCCCTGACGGTTTATTCCACTGGAGGATCCAAAGCCCTGCCCCGGAGTGTGTGATTTGGTAGGTCTGGGGGCCGCCCAGGGGAAGAACTTTTAACAGACTCTCCAGCAGTTCTAGACATAGATGGTCCATGGATCACATTTTGAGAAACATGAACAATTTTATTCACTCAAAACCTTATATGTTGTTGGTGTGGGAGCACAGACTCTGTAAAGCTAAGTCTGGATTATCAGTCTCTTTCCGTGATAGTTGTTGTTTGGGGGATGATGTGATATAAGCAGCAGATGTCAGAATTAGTGTACGAACAGAGCAGTTTATAACCGTGTTTTCCTTCATATTAGTGGCCTTAGATGTTACTGGGATGGTCCGGCCTGTGTATACGCCCAGAAAGGGGAAGAACCAAATCTTTTCCGTGCTTCACGTAGATGAAGATGCTATTTCTGCCTATGACTCCAATTGCAAATTACAGACCTGCTCTCATTGCCAGTGCTGTGTTTTGTGTCATTCACCCTATATCAGTGAGCTGTGGCTGGTTCCTCTTCAGGTAGAGTGTGCCCAAATCCTTGGCTTCTTTTCTGCCAAGTATACTCAGTTTTTTCTTTTTTTCTGTTATTAGCTTTGACTTCCAAGATTGTATCACTGAAGTAAAACATAATAATGATACTAAATCTTAAAAATGGAGGAGCAAGGAGTTGTCCATTGAACTTGGGCATATCATATTAGCAGCTCTGACAGCGGCCACGGCCCACGGGCCCAGCCGCCCCGCAGCATGTGGGATCCTCCCGGACCGGGGCACGAACCCGTGTCCCCTGCATCGGCAGGCGGACTCTCAACCACTGCGCCACCAGGGAAGCCCTAGTTTTTTTTTTTTTTTTTTTTTTGGACAGGGTTCAAATCTTCATTTAATTTATGTGGAGTAGAGTCTTTCTAAGAGAATCATTTGATTTTTTTTTTCCCCTTTTAAAAAAAATTATTTATTTTTAATTGAAGTATAGTTGATTTACAATGTTGTGTTAGTTTCTGGTATACAGCAAGGTGACTCAGTTTTATATATATACATCCTTTTTCATCTTATTTTCCATAATGGTTGATTACAGGATGTTGAATATAGTTCCCTGTGCTATACAGTAGGACCTTGTTGTTTATCCATCCTGTATACAGTTTGCATCTGCTAATCCCAAACTTCCAGTCCTTCCCTCCCTCACCCTCTTCCCCGCCCCCTGCCTTGGCAACCACAAGTCTTTTCTCTATGTCTGTGAGTCAGTTTCCGTTTCATAGGTAGTTTCATTTGTGCCATATTTTAGGGGAATCATTTGATTTTTAACCTTCTTCCCTTTGCTGCCACCATCTAACACAGCTGTAGCCTGATCCTTCTGAGGCCAGGGTCCGTCTGGACTGGTTAGCTTCACTAAAACATAGATTGCAGACTGGTTCGTTGCCTTGTAAAAAACGTATTTTCAGTTACAAGGAAAACCGACTGAGGCATGTGAATTCACAACCAATTCTAAAAGAAAAACTTTAAACGCACACTCAAGAGAGCTTTACCTCATTCTGTATAGGTAGCATCAGGAAATGCATCCAGTTTGCTCTCCGAACAAACTCATCACTGTTACACTGTCGGTACTTGAGCTCTGCAGCTACCTCCAGCTTGGCAAGGGTGTCTTATTGTGTGTGTTACTTACAGTCAGAAAGAATAACAGCATTAAGTTCAAAACTTTTATTCCTGGAGGTCATTAAAATTCATCTTTTTGTTTTCATGAGGCATCACCCTCAAGTGTGTTCTGGGGAGGACTGGTTCCTGAGGGAGTACCAGTAGGTGTTGAAAAAGCAGAATCGTTTTGGGAACAAGTAGATTGGAGAAACACTTGGTTATGGAAAGTTAATAAATTTCATTACAGCAGAACTTCACAGGGCCTGGAGTATGTTAATGCTTATACCAATCTCCTGGGGGCATGGGGAAGGTATGGTATTAAGTGTAGTATTAAGTGTAGTGTTAAGTGTTTCCCTAACTAATTTGAAACTGGCTCCCTGAAGGGACCAGTGATCCTTGGAACATATTCAGTTCTCATTTCTTTCACCCCAGTGAGGCAGGTAATTTGTTCTCTCTCTCCTTTTTTTTTTTTAAACAGCTGTGAACGCTGAATTTTAGAGAGCGACACCCAGAGTTATCCCGTTAGTTACTTGTTGAGCTGTGAATGCTGTCATCATAATAGTAAAGTGTTAATTGAAATTCCACCTTGTATTATATGTAGAATTCAGAATTTCTGACCATTATGAATAATAAGTCTCTTAACATAGGTGAACACTTTTATTGTTTCTTTGGTCCCCAGTTTATGTTTGTAGTACCATAGAACCACTTGAAGTAATAGGATATAGCAACTTTTTGCCAATTCTCAAAACAGGTTAATGTTAATAAGGTAACATGCAGTAGAGAGGCCATTAGGGGAGAATGCCAAAACCTCCAACCAAAGCAAATACGCTGTCTTAAAAAAATTATGTGACAGAAGAATTTATCTCTCATTAATACACGCTGGCCAAGTTTTCTAGTGTAAGTTCCCTAGTGTGAGTTCCCCATTGTTAGAAGTCCTTGTAATAATCTTTTGTTAAGACGGAAGATAATGTTAATTTTAGAGGACACACTTCTTTATTTTTTAAATTGAAGTGTAGATGATTTACAATGTTGTGTTAATTTCTGCTATATAGCAAAGTGATTGACGTATACACACAGACACACACACACACGTTCTTTTTTATATTCTTTTCCATTATGGTTTATCACAGGATATTGAATATAGTTCCTTGTGCTATACAGTAGGACCTTGTTGTTTATCTCTTCTGTGTATAATGGTTTGCATCTGCTAACCCCAAACTCCCACTCCATCCCTCCCCCACTCCCTACCCTTGGCAACCACAGGTCTGTTCTCTATGTCTGTGAGTCTGTTTCTGTTTCGTAGGTAGGTTCATTTGGTGAGGACACACTTCTTAAGTAACAAAACCAAGGACCTTGTGTCTCTCTTTAGAAACGAAGGCTAATGTTCTACTTTGTCAACCTTGATCAATAAAATATTATGATAGAAACACAGAGAGTTCTAGCTAGATCCCTCTAAAGGAGTCTGGTGATTTCCCAGGGACTTTTGAATGGTCCTTTTTAGAAGGTCACGAGGTTGGATTCATACCCCAATACCCCAGTGTTGGTGCATTGATATTGCTGACTAATTATTGGGGGATCTAGTTATCCTTTGTTTTCTTTATATGATAGACATCATACCAGTTAGTGATTTTCTTTTTTTTTTTTTAAATAAATTTATTTATTTATTTATTTTTGGCTGTGTTGGGTCTTCGTTGCTGTGCACAAGCTTTCTTTAGGTGTGGTGAGTGGGGGCTACTCTTCGTTGAGGTGCGTGGGCTTCTCATTGTCGTGGCTTCTCGTTGTGGAGCAGGGGCTCTAGGCGCGCAGGCTTCAGTAGTTGTAGCGCACAGGCTTAGTTGCTCTGGGGCATGTGGGTTCTTCCCAGGCCAGGGCTCAAACCCATGTCCCTTGCATTGGCAGGCAGATTCTTAATCACTGCACCACCAGGGAAGCCCGTGATTTTCTTTTACAATTCATGAAGCTCAAGTGTTAACGTAAGGTCCAGAACTGACGTGCTTATAACTTCAGTGAATAATTTACCTTCCGTGTGCCTCATTTTCAGTAAGCAGGCAGCATCAGATACCATGATGTACTAAAACACGTATAAAAATATTGTTGGAGAAAAAGAAAGTACCATTTCATGGTTCTTTTTTTCTTGTATGCCCTATCTCTTCAAGTAGAGCAAGAACTAAGATTTACATTTTGTTTCTATCCCTACGGTGACTAGAATAGTAAATGACATCTTGTTTATTCAATTAATACCTGATATGTTAGTTTTAATTATTTATTAGCAACATTTTTATTTGAAAGGTGTGACCTTGTTCTTCTATACCTCACCGGACTATTTCAGAGAAGAAATAAAGTGTCACAAATGTGAAGACAATTAAAGCAATGACCCCTTAAGTGATGTCCCTGTGTAATGTCAGTCTTTTGATAAAAGTGTTCCATAGTCATATATGTTGAAAAGATGTTGCATAATTCTGCATCTCTGTCTTCAAGCACATTTTGAAACCTCTGAATGGACTGGACTATCTGCAATAAAGAAACAAGCTGCTGTGGTCTGAATATTTGTGACACCCCCAAAATTCATTTGTTGAAATCCTAATGTCAAATGAGATGGTATTAGGAGGCGAGGGGTTTGGGAGATGATTAGGTCCCGAAGGTGGAGCCCTCATGAATGAGATTAATGCCTTTATAAAAGAAGTTTGAGAGAGCATCCTTGCCCCTTCTGCCATGTGAGGATACAGGGAGAAGAGCGCCCTAACCCTACCACCCCGGCGCCGTCATCTTAGACTTCCGGCTCCCAGAACTGGGAGAAATAAATTTCTGTTGTTTCTAAGCCACCTTGTCCGTGGTCTTTTGTTACTGCATCTCGAATGGACCAAGAGACCAGCTTAATTTGTTTAACACTATGTTTCACAGACTTATTTGGGAATGGCGGAGTCCTACTTACCTGTTGTTTTGAATTAATGGCCAGCACAACAAACTTTAGGAAATGCTGAGTTAAAATATGTTATAAATCCAGGGAATTAGTGTCTATGGACATCTAGCAGTATTTATTGAGTGCCTACTATATGTCAAATACCATGCTAGGTGCTGGGATACAAGTTGAGATAAGGTCCCTGCTATAGCGGAGCTCACAGTCTTCTGGAGGAAACCACCATGCGAAGTAGAATTACAATCCAAAGGACTCATGATAGAGACGTCCACTCCGTTGCATACGGTGATCGGCTGGTGAGGCTTGCTCAGCTGCCAAGTGACGTGCTCACCAGCCTCACACGGTGCGCCAGTCATTTTCCTGCATCGCAGGAGGCTGCATTTCCCAGAAGCCTCGACACCTGGCATCTGGGTCGCTGCAGCCAGTGGGAGGCACTTCTTTTGGAGGATGGGAGGCAGGGAGAAGCCAGGGTCTTTCTCCCTCTCCAGCTCTCCCTTGGGCAGACTCTTCGGCAGCAGCTGTCTCTCGTCCTGGAAAGCCCAGCCCTGCATGGCCCCAGCTCCCATTAGGAGCCACTGTCACGATCCTCCGCTAGTCACACAGTCCGGTTCTTCTAGTCATCAGTAATGCCATCTTCCCCCCAACATCACTCCAGTCTCATGGATGGTAGCAGTTTTCTGCTGATGCCAGTTTCTGGGTCACCTCTTTAACTCCTGTCTGGCGTTGTAGCTCTTCTATCGTCTGTGTAACCAATTTCCTGTATTATATTAAATCCTCTGTGTTTGAAATACTTAGGATGGTTTCTGGTTTCCTGGACCCTGGCTAAAATACAATATATAATTCAAATTCCTACCTTAGCCAAGTGGCAGATGACGTCATACTGTGAACTTTGGGGGGGTTTTGGTGAGTAGGCATAAATCACAGATGTTTAAAAATGCCCAGGGTAGGGCTTCCCTGGTGGCGCAGTGGTTGAGAGTCCGCCTGCCGATGCAGGGGACGCGGGTTCGCGCCCCGGTCCGGGAAGATCCCACATGCCGCGGAGCGGCTGGGCCCGTGAGCCACGGCCGCTGAGCCTGCGCGTCCGGAGCCTGTGCTCCGCAACGGGAGAGGCCCGCGTACCGCAAAAAAAAAAAAAAAAATGCCCAGGGTCCATTGAAGTGTGCATAAAATGCTGTAGGGGCACAGGAGAGGGAGGAACCTTGTGTCTGGAGGGGTTTGGAAAGGCTTCATAGCAGAGGTGCTATTGCGCTGAGTCCGATGGATGAGCAGGGGCTCCCTGGGATCTCGAGCAGGGAAATGTCAAATTCTCAAAGCCAAGGAGTTGTAAAAAGATCTGATGGGAATTCAGGGAATGGCAGCATACTCTGAGGTAGGGGGCAGAGGTGATGTGACAAAGGATCAGGTCTGAAGGTCCCTGTTCATATTCTGTGGTAAGAATTCTACACTTAACTAAAGTTAAATGAAGTTTTTGAGTGGTTATGGGTGAAAGTGACTGAGGAACTAGATAATCCAGTAGCAAATGAGGAGTAAAGACTGATTTGGGGAAACGACCAAACCAGGGAAGGCAGCAAGAGTCTTGTTATAGCAGGCTTGGCCAGAGATGGTGAGAACCTCATCGAAGCTGTGGGAATACAGAGAAAACGAGTTTGAAGACATTTCTGAGATAGAGGCAAACGGGTTTTGCTGCTCCTATTTTTAGATGAATAAATGAGTAAATGAATGATGTCTCAGTAATTTTATATTTCCGTGTATATAAAAAACCAGGCATTTTTTCCCTAGTTCCTCAGAAAATTAAAAAACAAACAAGAAAACATAAATTATAGCAGCTCTGTTTTGATTTACAGAGTGAAACGTTTAAAAAAGTAATAAACATTGTTACCACAGTATGTAGATGTAACTTACTGTATAAAATTACAATGTAGACATCTCTAATTTTATAACTGTTTCACGTTCACCTGTGTGCAAATGAGGGTTACTGACTGCTCAGCACACCTGGGGGCTTCTAAGAGGAGCATTTTTGATGACACCTAAAGTGACTCTGGGTGTCGTGTCGTTGAACTTCACTGGCTTCTCACAAACAGATATTTTCCTATTCTCTCCCTAAAAGTGCAGGAAATAATAAGTGTGCAAATACATAAACATAAGTAGATGTAAGATTGATTTTATACATCTTATTTTCGTAGAAAATTTGACATTTTCAGTTATACCTTTATTTTATCTATAAAGAATAAGTGTTATTGTCAACATGTTCGTAATTGAACATTGCTGTCCATTACTTGTAGTAAAGGAATCTTTTAGTTAGGAGACCTAATAGATTCCTGTCATAGCTTATGTTAGTCATGTTACAGCTGCGTAATAAGGCAGAGCAAGAAAGGAAACTGGTTATCCCTTGGTTATTACCTATGAGTTAATATTATCAGTGATTATTATTTATGTGCCATGAGTCATTTGCATTAAAGACCATGAAACACAAAATGTCCTTGTGTCATTCCATTGGAAGTTACAGTTTCCATACGTTTGTCGATCAAATCTTTGAAAAAAAGAAATGTGCCTTTAAGCTCTAAAATAGTATGATTCTGTGATGAAATCCAGTCCTCATTTGATACACTCCTCCTTGGTGAGAGTTGCTGTGTATGAGGCATGACTTTCTTAGTGTTTGTTCATCTCTACTTCTGAGCCCCAGAATCTTCCTAAAACTCATGCCCCAGTGTTACCTTATGACAAGATTACCCAGTTGGTCCTCTCTGCAGTCTATGAACGTACCTTCCGTATGGGTAGCAGATTGTAGCTGATGATGTTAGGAACTGGGCACACCTGGGCAGACCAGGATTCCCTACGGGACCATGGCATTCCACTGTGCATGCAGCTGGAAAGGGGGACATGGGTTCATGGTCAAAGTCGGTATAGCCTTTCTCACTCCTGGCCGCAGTTGGCTCCCCGGAACAATCCAAGCCCCCCATACTATTTCTCCCCCTCCACATATGTGCACCGTTGTCTTGGATGTGGATGTAGGATTTCCCATGTTCTCTTTGTGTCTAGATTGGACCTACAATGGAGTCACTATATTCTACAGTTGAGTGTGCGGTAGGACATCGCTTTTGCTGCTGTTCATGTGTGTTGTATGTTTGTTTTGTTTTTAGGGGTTGCATTACCAGATTTAAATAGAAAATTATAATCCTTAGGTATTCAGGCAATTCTTTGATAATCTCTGTAGTCACCTTGCCTCATAAACCACGCCTCCTGGGGCTCCCCACTGCTCATAACCACAGCCTCCTTCTAGGAGGTACACAGACAGGGCTTGCCAAGTCACGTTGATTGTATTTCCACCCTATGTTTTGTATCTTTTGGGTTGGCCAAAAAGCTTGGAAAGATGTTACGGAAGAACCCAAATGAACTTTTTGGCCAACCCAGTACCTTTGTCTCTTCCATTTCCCAGAGTCTAAGGAGGGGACAGCAAAGCCCAAGCACTGCAAGCGCAGTTCGGTGAGACTTTATCTTACTGAGGGACTTGCAGGGTAGGGAAAATAAGGAAATCAGGGCAGAGCCAATCCCTGCTTTATCAAAAGGTAAAGCAAGGTGGGGGGAGAAGAAAAGTGATCCTCCCGGTGCTTAGACAAGGAGGCCATGTGACTCCCCAGCAAATGCGAAAGCAGTTTAGGAAGGAATTTGATCGGTAGTGAGACGTTCCAGAGGTCCTGTTGTGCCTATACCTGGCCCTTTTGACTTTGTCGATCAATCGGCAGTGCTGAGGACCCAGGAGAAAGGACTCAGGGTCTGCAGCCGAGTTTGGCTAAGGCAGCCTACTCAATACAAACATCTCACAGGGCCTGGAGGATATCCACCAAAGAACATCTCCTGAATCCACAGTTTGCGGTTCTGGGTCGGGGGGACTTCAAGGTGGAAGGTTAGGTGGGCAGGGGCAACACGGGCACAGAGCTCACGAGAGAGACCAGGGTTAAATATATAGATTTAGAGCGTCTTTGAGAACCTTCTATGGGACAGTATTACTTCAGTCACTCTTCAAAAGACACGGGGGCTTCCCTGGTGGCGCAGGGGTTAAGAATCCGCCTGCCAATGCAGGGGACACGGGTTCGAGCCCTGGTCCGGGAAGACCCCACGTGCCACAGGGCAACGAAGCCCGTGCGCCACAACTACTGAGCCTGCAAGCCACAACTACTGAAGCCCGCGCGCCTAGAGCCTGTGATCTGCAACAGGAGAAGCCACTGCAATGAGAAGCCTGTGCACTTCAACGAAGAGTAACCCCCGCTTGCTGCAACTAGAGAAAGCCCATGCACAGCAACGAAGACCCAACACAGCCATAAATAAATAAAATAAATAAATAAATAAATAAAAAAGACATGGGGGGCTTCCCTGGTGGCGCAGTGGTTGAGAATCCGCCTGCCAAGGCAGGGGACACGGGTTTGAGCCCTGGTCCGGGAAGATACACGTGCCGTGGAGCAACTAAGCCCGTGCGCCACAACTACTGAGCCTGTGTGCTGCAACTACTGAAGCCGGTGCACCTAGAGCCCGTGCTCTGCAACAAGAGAAGTCTGTGTACCACAACGAAAACCCAACACAGCCAAAAAAAAAAAGACATGGCTTTTATATCCTGACACTTTCTTTTACCATTTGTCCTGGTTGGAAGGCAAGCTCCTGGCTGTGTCTGACTCAATCAGTTTTGGGTTTTTTTTTTAAGATTTTTTTTTTTTTTTTTTGATGTGGACTATTTTTTTTTTAAGTCTTTATTGAGTTTGTTACAGTAGTGCTTCTGTTTTATGTTTTGGTTTTTTGGCCCCAAGGCATGTGGGAGCTTAGCTCTCCGACTAGGGATCGAACCTGCACCCCTTGCATTGGAAGGCGAAGTCCTAACCACTGGACCACCAGGGAAGTCCCTCAATCATCAGTTCTGAGCTTGCCCTTGGACAGTGACAGCTGCTCAACAGCTACTCTGCTGGTGGACCACGGTTACGGAGAAGCTTGTGCTTTGTAGGAATAGATTTTATTTTCCGGGAATAGATGGAAGAACACTCAAGGTAGGAGCAAAAATCACACTGCATGATGCTCACTAACATAAAGGCACCTTGAGGAAGGAAGAGGTTAGAAATGCAGAGAAAAAGCAGAGGTGTGAAGGATGAATATTTTAACTTAAAAAAAAATTTTTGGTCTCATGCATAAAGATGGCATTCTATTTTGATCGCCTGGTGGAAGAAAGTTGGTTAGTTCATTTATCTCATCCACCCACTGGTGGCTATCCTGATTATAGGCTCCTGGTCGGCACCATTTAAAATTCACTTTGGCTGCCTGTGACCTTGGTGCCCAGCAGGTTTCATGAAATTACACAGCAGTGAGCTCTTCTTCTCTGTGTGGCGCCATTTTACGTACATTTGACTTCAGTGTAATTTCAGACAGTCGTGCTTTGTGTGGTGTGGTTTTACCATAATCATCTTGCAGTCCACTTAGAGCAGATCTGAAAATCTGAATCTGATGAGACTTTAAGATGGTGGAAAATATTGGAGGAGGGAGATGTTTTCATTTCTCCATACTTTCCCTATTTAGCTTGTTAGCCTTGTAAGTTGTGGCTGCTTGTTTTTGTAGCATTACATATAGCCTAGGATTAGAATAACAGAAGTTTTCCCCACATGGGATGCTTCAGAATTTTGCATGCAATCAGATTGCAGAAGAAACTGTTTCTGTAAGACTGTAAGTAAAATGAAATGTTAGTACTTTTTTGTTCTTGTGTTTACATTTTTCTCTGTCTGTGTATTGTTGTGTAAAGCCAAGTGAACACAGGATCTGGACAGACAGGGTCGAATTCTGTCACTCATCAGCTTTGTGGCCCTGGGAAAGCAACTGACTCAGCCTCCGTTCCTTCACCTATTTACTAATAGTAATACTAACTCATTGGGTTTTTGTGAAGTTTACATATGTGTAAGTCATGTAATATCAGGCCTGAAAAGGTAGCTTCGCAGCACATGGTGGCCATTACCAATAGTTCATTTGACTTAAAATTTTACACTTTAACTTAAAAAGTTAATAAGCTTCGTTCATTACACAATTTTTATTGAATCCCTGCTCTCTGTTAGGCAGCATTCTAGATATGAGGGCAACAGAATGAATAGAAGCAAACCAAGAAAGATCTATAAAGAGCTAAAATAACTTTGATTATTCTTTCGTCTACTT
This sequence comes from Physeter macrocephalus, assembly GCF_002837175.3. Lineage (NCBI taxonomy): Eukaryota > Metazoa > Chordata > Mammalia > Artiodactyla > Physeteridae > Physeter > Physeter macrocephalus. Next base: position 15,244,026 of record NC_041226.1, on the reverse strand, counting down.
TTAGTTTGCTATTGCACTCCGCTGCATTTCCCAAACTAATTTTTGAACTAGTGATAGTCTTATCTGCAGGTGACTTACTTACTCAGGGCCTAGTAAATACACCTTGTCACTAGCTGTATTTGACCCCTGTGGATCATAATTTGAGATGCAATCTGAATAGATATTCTCAACATCTGGAGAAGTGTTTTTTGTTTGCTTGTTTGTTTTAGCTCATATTCCCATGTTGTGGGTTTTCTCCGTCTTGGTGGTATTTTTCTATACTATCTTTAGGTTTTGTGAAGTTTCTTCCTTTAACCCTCTATCTCTCCTCGGACGCACCCCGACGTATTCACAGCCTGATTACTACCTGTCCACGTTTTTATCCTTTTCAAATAACCACAGAGACCAACTAAAAGGAAAATTAGTTCTTTAGAGTTCCAGGTCAATTAATGTTAGCTACTTTTAATACATCATTTTATAATATACAGAACACTTTTGTGCAGATTTCCTTATTTAATCTTAAAATCCTGCTGCAGCTTCGTGCTGTGGGAAACAAAAGAAGTAAATATAATACAAGGTTGTGACCTCAAGGAGTTTATAAATTCATGGCTTTGGTCACTGGACTTTCCCTCAGAAAAATGTCATTGATATTCTACGAACAGCCAGCTTCAGTATTGTGTTCTACAGCTAGATCGTTATTTTATCTTCACAAAATGAACCTTGCCAGTGATATTTGCAGTAATGTGTTGCAGTGATGTTCTCTAAGATTAAAGCTCAATTCAGGGGTTTTGGAGCTTTCATTTCTGATCCTGGGGGGAACTGAGCAAAATAAAAAGAAAATATCTTGGATGCTTGTATAGAATTCTTTGAAAACTGTACCAAGTACATTATAAGAGAAAGATAAAATGTATTTTGAAATTGAGGCTAGAGAAGAACAGAAGAACATGCTGTAAAACAGTCATTTATTTTGATATCAGAGGCTGGCCTGTAGAAGGATGAGAAATTTTATTGTCTTGAATGTATTATGAGAAAGTTAATGTAATATGTAGCTGTATGTAATTGAACCATGTTCCTACGATAGTCATGATCTCTGAGTGACGATTTAAAAAGCTATTAATTATGAAAAAGCCATTAATTAAAAAGGCATTAAATTGTCTTCCAATTTAGTGTCATGGTGCCCTGTCACATTTATTTCCAACGGCTCAGAGGACTCGTGCTAGGTGGCTCGTGTCCATCTTTTGCCTGGGCTCCCTTCCTGCATACCTGCCTCCCTCCTGGCCATCCTGTGGCGCCTCCGTCATCATCTTCTTCCCTGGGGTCACGGCCCTTCCTGCTCTAGATTCCTCTGTTGCTCCCTGTAGGATAAAGACCATTTACCCTGTGCCCCACGTGCCCCATTTGTCACGTTACCATCCACTGGCATCCTTCCTGTGGGTTCCGCTTTGCCCAAACTGAATTTCACAAACTTTCTTCTGCATTCTCCACTCAATCCCACTTTTGTGCCTTTGCTGGCCCTGTTCCGCTTCCCCTGGACACAGACCCCAAGTTCACTTGCCTTTTAGGGCTTGCTTTGAATGTTGACTTCTGCATAAAGTCTTCTCTGATTGCACAGCTTGAAGGAATCCTGCCTTTCTTGAGCTTCCTTGAAACTTTATCAACTTTTTTTTTTCTGGTGGAGACCCTGGAGGGAAGAACACTGTCCCCTGTGTGTTGGCTGCCCACCCCTCAGCTGTAATCTCTCAGCGTACCCTGTACTTATCACAATATTTACATTCATTTGATGGATGATTTGCTAAAAATCATTCCGGAAAATTTTAAATCCAGGTATTCACGTGAGCAAGCTTCTAATTCGGGGTCCATGACGTGCTTGGCCTGTGTTCTTTCTGTTACACTGTTAATTACTACCCTTCTGCTTTTGGCTAGGTCACTTCCTCTGTCCGGTACTATCATACGTGATAGCAAAATACAGACACGGTGGAATTTTCTGTTTTGGATACCAATGGCCCAGTGCTTAAAATGGAGACCCGTTTAAGTGCAAATATTTCTGATCGAGTTCATTTCAAAAGATGATCTTCTTTTACCTGTTCCCGTTTCAGTTACATTTGAACCAGCAGACAGTACTGACATAGCCCAACAATCAAAAAAGTTATTGAGATAGTTCACAGCTATTTACTCCATGTTGATTTAGTCATTTTTGTCAGGGGTCTTGAATAGGGTTCTTTGGTCCTGTCACTCCACGGTGATTGATTCACCCATTTCCTTTATATAAAAACTAACTCGGTTGCTTCTTTCCCGGAAAGGAAAAGGAGAAGTTGTCAGTGATATGGGTTGAGACATGCTCTCAGGGTATATTTTAAAGGTGGTAAATGTGCTCAGCAGCCTTCTCTTCCGTTCAGTCTTTGTTGATGGAGAGCATGTCTTATCTGGCGAGCTGCCAGGATGTTCTTGCTTCCGTGTTACCAAACCGTGTTTCTGTATCAAAATGTTAGCAAATCCAGCCACCAGTGTTGGGGTTGTTGGAGAGATACCCATAAACCATGAGTGAATGTGGATGTCGTGATGTTCATTAGGGCCACCATGCCATACTGCCTCTGGTAGATCACAGTGGGACACATAGAGACACTAATGGGACAATAGCTCATGGGGGTGGCTGGGACTTGGTCCTTTTGAGACAAGTGGAACGCTTGAGTGTGTGCGCGTTGAGTTTCATTCCTTTAACTGGTCCTTGGAAGTACTTGTGCTCTTTTCCAATATACTAACTTTTCCAAATTTGTAAAATGACTTCCTGAAACTGTGAATTCAGTCGGCCCTCGAGTGTCCACTACCTCAGTTTTGCTCAGAGGGGTGCTGCCTTGTCACTCAGTGTGTGGCCTGGAGGAGAGAAGGAGCAGTAGAGGTGGGTGTATTTCTTCAGTTTGGGAACACATCCTTTTTAACTGCCACGTGGAATTTTTGTTGAAGTTTTAAAGGTCAGTTTAGCACTTAAATATTTTTCTTATTTAAATGTTATCGTTTTCACTGTTTTTTTTTCCTTTAGCCTGTTAACTCCATGAGGATAATGAATATACCTGTCTTATTAGAGTTTCTCCCATTAGCACACAGTAGGTCTCAGCAAATAGCCATTGAATGAATAAATGATTGAATGATTTCTATTCTGTTTGTCAGGAGGGAAGGACAATAGATTAATAATGTTCACACCTCTCATGCAGGACTGGTGACGTAATGCCAGTGCAAAAGGAAGATGCAGGGCCCCTTGCTCAAAAATTAAGAATCGCAAGATGGTGACAGCAGAGCATTGAGACCAGTGGTGGCCCTGTACGGTTGCACAGGTTGTGCACTGTGAAGCGGCCTTGCTGTAATGCAGGAAAGAGCCAGAAGTTCGAATTCCAGTCCTTCCTGTTTTTGCTTGTGAATTAAACATATTCTGTTCTTTCATTTCTAGTTAATAGTATGAAAGCTTTGCTTCTTTGATTCCTAATGAAACAGTGAGGACGAGTACCTAATACTAGTATCTGTCACACCGCAAATTTGAACTGATGCTTAATTTACTGTCTTTGAAGTCAGCCTGCGCCAATTTTCTTAGCATAAAATTTAAAGCAGTAAACTCCACCAACCTGAGCAATCTGTTCTGTTCCACAGCGCTAGTATTTATGTTACTGACTTTAGCTGTGTTGCACCAGTAAATCATTTTGACCCAAATTTAGTTGGTATGAGCTTTGGTTAAATGATTATAAATTAGAGCAGTGACAAATGAGCTTATTTCCTCTTTGGTTTTGGAGACATAGGAACAAGTTCAAAATGGAATTGCCAAAGAGTCACCGGTCCCAGGAAGAGGTAAGAGAAACCTTTCTGTTTAAGAAATCCCCTGGAGTAGGTTTCGTTTACAAGCAAAATTGAATTGTAATAAAGCAGAAGGAAGAGATATGTCCTCCAGGGCTGCTCGCACAGTACATAAACCTGAGTGGAAAGTAAATGTTGGCCCCTATGCGGTCTCCGCAGATTTAAAAGTAGATTGGTGATTTCTAATCAGACTTGTCAGCACAGATGATCCTCAGCCACTGAAAGTAAATCTGCAGATTGGGAGGAGCCGACAGCCGACAGCCTCTACCCGGGCTGTCCAGCCTCTTCCGGGCTGGAAGTGAGCCACAGGGAGAAACCGTGCACGTCGGACCCACGAGGAAGCCCCTCACTCCCACCGGAACCATCCTGGTGACCTCCCCGCCCCGGGACTTTGAACTTTCTGAAGGTTAAACTGCTACCAGCATCGTTTGCTGCTACTTATCTTATCCTCTAGTTGATGCCTTCATGGCACATCACTTACTACCAAAAGGTAGACCTTTTGGATTGAAAATTGATGCTAAAAATAAATCTGGCCGCTTGTACTTCTTGATTCTTGGACATAAAGATTTTGTAGTGAAGGAGGAAGATGTGACTAAAATGATAGGACAATCTGTGGATTTCCATTATACTAGTTTTAAATTTATATAGATAATGAAACTAGTAACCTGGGAAAAGTGTATTTAAGAAACAGTCATCACTTTAACTATGTGTTAAAGTGTGAAACGCAAGCAAACGTATCAGCAGCTTCTGAAGTGATGGCCTGTGGGCATTAGCTGGATCACAAACCAGGGCTTATCTTATCTTTCTGCCTTCGTATTTATGCTTTGTGCTCTGCTGCCCTCAGGAAGAGGAAGGAGAACGTAGCTCTCTGGTCACCCCTGTATATGGTCATGATTGTGTTTCCATTTGACGAGGCAGAGTGGGGAGGAGAGAATGGAATGGAAATGTGTTAGACCCTCCTCCTTTCCTGGTAAAGGAAGGAACCACATCCTGCTTGTACCCCTTCTCCATGCTTCCAGCCTCTTGTGAGAGTCTCAGCTCACAGGAACCTCGGCGTGTCATCATCCAGCTAAATCCTGGTACCAGAGCTTGCTCTGCAGTGGAGCTGGGAGGACAAGACCAGGCACACAAAAATGGGTGAATAATCTACATAATAGGAATTGTGATCTATTATATACTCACTGTCAGCTGCACGCTTTTGTTTGTAATCTTTACCACATTTTTGTAGGGGAGGGTTGGCCCCATTTCACAGAAGAGAAAGCTGAGGTTTAGAGAGGTCGGAAGCTTGGAGCACGCTCATGTCCCTCTACCTTCTGTAACGTGGTCCTCTGTCGCTGTGACACAGATGGAGTGTAGTAGAGCTGTATGTCTTCTGTCAAGATGCCAAACCTCAGTTTTCTCTGGGATGATCAGAGAAGGTGCCATGGACCCATATGTAGGTTTTGAACTAAGCCTGGAAACATCTATGGTTTGAATAATTAGAAATAGAGGACAAATATTTCAACCTTCCTTTTTATTTTTATTTATTTTTTTGTGGCCTCTCCCGTTGCGGAGCACAGGCTCCGGACGCGCAGGCTCAGCGGCCATGGCTCACGGGCCCAGCCGCTCCGCGGCATGTGGGATCCTCCCAAACCGGGGCGCGAACCCGGTTCCCCTGCATCGGCAGGCGGACGCGCAACCACTGCGCCACCAGGGAAGCCCCCAACCTTCCTTTTTAATATTTTATATGTATTTTTTTTTTGGTTAGACATTGACTTTTTTATTGAAGTATAGTTGATTTACTAATGTGTTAGTTTCTGGTATACAGCAACGTGATTCAGATATATATATATATGTATATATGTATATATATGTATATACATTCTTTTTCAGATTCTTTTCCATTATAGGTTATTACAAGATATTGAATATAATTCCCTGTGCTATACAGTAGGACCTTGTTGTTTATCTGTTTTACATAGTAGTGTGTATCTGTTAATCCCAAGCTCCTAATTTATCCCTCCCCCCTCCCCTTTCCCCTTTGTTAACCATACATTTGTTTTCTATGTCTGAGTCCGCTTCTGTTTTGCAAATAAGTTCATTTGTATTGTGTTTTAGATTCCGCATATAAGTGATATCAAGTGATATTTGTGTCTGTCTGTCTGACTTCACTTAATAAGTAAGTGAAGTAAGGTCCATCCATTCTCTAGGTCCATCCATGTTGCTGCAAATGGCATTACTTCATTCTTTTCTATGGCTGAGTAATATTCCATTGTGTATATGTACCACATCTTTATCCATTCATCTGTTGATGGACATTTAGGTTGCTTGCATGTCTTTATTGTAAATAGTGCTGCAGTGAACATTGGGGTGCATGTATCTTTTCGAATTAGAGGTTTTGTCTTTTCTGTATAGATGCCCAGGAGTGGGATTGCTGGATCATATGATAACTCTAGTTTTAGTTTTTTTGTTTTTTGTTTTTTGTTTTTTTTTTTCTGTGGTATGCGGGCCTCTTACCGCTGTGGCCTCTCCCGTTGCGGAGCACAGGCTCCGGACGCGCAGGCTCAGCGGCCATGGCTCACGGGCCCAGCCGCTCCGTGTGGGATCTTCCCGGACCGGGGCACGAACCCGTGTCCCCTGCATCGGCAGGCGGACTCTCAACCACCGCGCCACCAGGGAAGCCCGAGTTTTAGTTTTTTGAGGAACCTCCATACTGTTTTCCGTAGTGGCTGCACCAATTTACATTCCCACCAGCAGTGTAGGAGGGTTCCCTTTTCTCCACACCCTCTCCAGCATTTATTGTTTGTAGATTTTTTGATGATGGCCATTCTGACTGGTGTGAAGTGATAGCTCATTGTAGTTTTGATTTACAATTCTCTAATAATTCGTGATGTTGAGACTCTTTCCATGTGCCTGTTGGCCATCTGGAAGCTTTTGCTTTTTAAAGAGAGGTTTTTGAGTAACAGGCAATGCACATAATGTGTAATAGTTTATTGAGCATAGGACTTGAACCTCCAAATTAGGACTTCTTCATTCATCATTCGTAGGAAATCTACATCTGGCCCTGCATTCGTGTGTATTGTAGCCATTTCTGGAAACAGGTATCATTCTTTCATCTGATTCCCAATGGACACTGTGACACACACAAAGTTTAAAAAGCAAACAATCCACTACTACAACTCTGAGCCTTAGATGAGTAACTTGTTAGATTGCTCTGTGTCTTAAATGTTTCATTTAATATTTGATTGTATTTCCTTTTAGGTGACTTTCAGGTATTTCTGTGAAAGCTTACTATTTTGCCCTCCGACTATTACTTACATAGGACACAAATACTACTTAGGAATTCCTTGTCCTATGGTAAAATATCATTGTCCAGTTCATATCTTTTCCCTTTAATAAATTAATTTTTAAAATTAATTTATTAATTTATTTATTTTTGGCTATGTTGGGTCTTCATTGCTGCACACGGGCTTTTCTCTAGTTGCAGCAAGCGGGGGCTACTCTTCGTTGTGGTGCGCGGGCTTCTTATTGCGGGGTCTTCTCTTGTTGCGGAGCACAGGCTCTAGGCGCGCGGGCTTCGGTAGTTGTGGCTTGCGGGCTCTAGAGCGCAGGCTCAGTAGTTGTGGTGCAGAGGCTTAGTTGCTCCGTGGCATGTGGGATCTTCCCGGACCAGGGATCAAACCCATGTCCCCTGCATTGGCAGGCGGATTCTTAACCACTGTGTAACCAGGGAAGGTCCCTCCCTTTAATATATATTTTTAATTAATTAATTTTTTCCCTCCCTTTAATTTAATTATTATATTTATAATGTTTTATGTATGTGATCACAAACATTGATTCTTAAGCCTGATTTATAGAATGAGGCATCTCTTGAGATTTCCTAAAAAGAAAGGCTTGGCTAAAATTTGGACTATATGAAATGGTTAATTTTTTGTTGTTAACACTTTCAATCGAATGGTTATATGGTTGCCCCGATGGGCATTAAAGATTCTTGTGTACTGAATTGGATTGGATAAGAGGATAAAGAATGTAAACCATGGTTAGAAGAAGTTATAGGGTTTTCCCCACTTTAAACGTTCCTCTTCAAGAGATAGCCTCATTTATTTTAGGCTTTTGCTTTAAACACTTAAAAGAGAAACAACACAGGCACACACACACACACACACACACACAGACACAGTTGTTATCAGACTGACTGTTGCTATTACTTAAAATGAAACCATCTTAAATCTGCCATAGCTTTTATCATGATTAAACCATTGTTGCCCACAAATGCTAATTACCTGACTATTTTCTTGTTTAGCCCTTTGATTATCATTCTGTCATCTAAGGTTCCACCTTCACCTGCTCTTTTCTTGCCATGACTTTTATGAATCCTGCTGGATATTTTAAAATTATATAAATCTTCTCAGATGAAGTGAGATTTCAATTATCTGGATTGTGTGAGTTTGTGGTTTGGAATGTAAAGAAATATGTTTCCTTTGTTTCAAGCCACCAGAGCTTTCCGTGATCATGTAAGGGAACCCGTGAGGCAAAACGAAGTCAGATTTGCTTGTGTTTATTGCTCATAGATCCAGATTCAACTTTGCCCCCTGGGTTCTGTTGCTAAAGAAGAGCTGGCAAACCCACTCCGAGCCACAAGGGATTTTGGTTAAGGAGGGCTTTGGAGTCAGGGCACTTTTAGATTTTCACCCTTATTTTCTCCTATTGAGCTTTGTGAGCTTAACTGGCAGACCAGGTCCTCCTTAGGCTGTTTTGAGGAACTTGGACTTCAACTTGATATGATGGGGAGACAGTAAAGGGTTTAAAACAGTGTGATTTTTGCCCCTTCTGTAGAGTAGGTTTATAAAGAGGTATGATCATTAGGAAATTAGTGTCCCATCTGTGTGAGAAAAAAATGAGGGTCGAAACTAAAACAGCAATCAAAGTGGAGAAGAGGACTTGGATTTGAACCTATTAAGGAGGTGAAATCATCAGGACCTGGTGTTGGGAGTGGATCTGTGGTCCTGTCAGTAACTCAAAAAAGATTTCAGGGGGTTAAGGTGCATTGAGGGATATGGATGCTTTCAATTTTGAACACTGTTGAGATGGCATTAGGGCTTTTGCGAGTGGTTGGGTATGTGATGGCCACATCTGAGGAGACATCATGGCGAGGAATAAACTTTGTACTCGTCTGTATATGGTGATCTTAAAGGTATGGGAGTCAGTGAGATAATTAAGAAAGCATGTAGAAGCCAGTAGACCGCTGAGCATAGTAGATGCCAAATACCAGTACAACATGCCTTGTAGGACTTACAAACATGGCATTACAAAAGCCCAGGAAAGGTCAAGCTAAAAAATTTTTTTTTGAGGGTGGATGGTATGAAGAAAAGTGTAAAGATAGCATATATGATGGGCCTTGAGGATGAAGATAATTTTAATAATGGAATACAATTAAAATATTAATGTAATTAATATAAAACATTGATGCTGTCCTTCAGGAAAAGAGAAAAAATCTGCAAAGGTGGGAAATTGTGGAGTGCGTTTGGGAAACTACACATAGTATGTTTTTGCTGGAGTGATGAATACCAAAGGAGTAACTAAAGATTAAGTTGGAAAAGCTTAATTGGAGGGAGAACCTCTACTTACGGTTTTTCATTGTACATCATCAGTCTCCTTCTATACAGACACTTTGCAGACTTAAAAAATTTTAAAACGAAAAGTACACAAGAGTTTATTTATCTCTCACCATTCTACAACATCCTTTCTAGATAGTCAGAGCCACCCTGTGCTTGAATAGGTGCTTAAGACTTCTGGAAGTTGATTTATCCATTTTATAACCTTTCGAAGTGTTAGTATTTTCATCATTTCATTATTTAAGCTTGCGCTTTCCTCTGATTTCTGTTGTTTCTAGTTGGACCTTCTGTACAGACGAGGATTAAGATGCGAATTTATTAATAACACTCTTTAGTAATAATTTTTTTCATCGGTTTTGAATCCACCTTACCATCCTGCCATCCAATCTACATTTTTTCTTTTTTTTTTTTTTTAAATTTATTTATTTATTTATGGCTGCGTTGGGTCTTCGTTTCTGTGCGAGCGCGCTGCGGAGCACAGGCTCCAGACGCGCAGGCTCAGTAGTTGTGGCTCACGGGCCCAGTTGCTCCGTGGCATGTGGGATCTTCCCAGACCAGGACTCGAACCCGTGTCCCCTGCACTGGCAGGCAGATTCTCAACCACTGCGCCACCAGGGAAGCCCTACATTTTTTCATTTTGACGATAAAGAACATTAACATTGTCAAATATCTTGCAAAAATCAAGACACATCCTTAATTTATCAAAACTAAAGGCGGTGGAGGGACTTCCCTGTGGGTCCAGTGGTTACGACTCGAGCTTCCACCGCAGGGGGCGCGGCTTTGATCTCTAGTCTGGGAACTAAGATCCCGCATGCTGCTCAGGGCGGCCACAAAAACAAGCAAACAGAAAACTAAAGATGAGGTGAATTAAATACAGTTTATTCTTAGTGATATAGCACTGCTTTCTGGTAGTCTTTCTCTTGAGTAAATCTTTTAAGACTATATGGTTAATAATTAAATCTGCATTTTTTTCAGGTTCTCAATATAAAATGATTGATCTATGTTTCCAAAAACTAAAGTTTTTTTTTCCCTTTTGAAAGTGAGTAGTTTGAAAGGTTCCAAGATCTGGCCAACTAGATAATTTATGTTTGCTCATATCCTGGTCGTCAACTCATTGCTAGTTAGTCTCCCTATATTTATAAACTCCTAAATCACCATGTTTAACAATTACTCAGATATGTTTGCAAATACATGTATGGATAAACATAACATAGTTTAAGAACCTAGGGGCAGGACAGGTATAAGGACGCAGACGTAGAGAATGGACTTGAGGACACGGCGAGGGGGAAGGGTAAGCTGTGACGAAGTGAGAGAGTGGCATGGACATATATACACTACCAAATGTAGAACAGATAGCTAGTGGGAAGCAGCCGCATAGCACAGGGAGATCAGCTCGGTGCTTTGTGACCACCTAGAGGGGTGGGATAGGGAGGGTGGGAGGGAGACGCAAGAGGGAGGAGATATGGGGATATATGTATACGTATAGCTGATTCACTTTGTTATAAAGCAGAAACTAACACACCATTGTAAAGCAATTATTCTCCAATAAAGGTGTTAAAAAAAAATCAAGCATGATTCTGATGTTTGGAATTTTCATCCATCCATCTATTCATCCAACGATATTTATTTATATTTACTGTGTACCAGGCACTGAGCTAAGGACTGAAGATATATTGGTGAGCAAGGCAGACATGATCTTGCTATACTGGGGTTTTCGATTTTCAGGCCGTAATGAAAACCAATATGGAAAATGGTTTCAAGCACCAGTGAAAATGGTTAACTCCCCAGGTTGCGGAAGGGTGACTGAAGAGAATGGGTGAGGGCTCACCAGAAAACCCTCTCGGTGTGTTGAATCCTCTATCATTCCCTGATCTCCAGAATGGAGGTCGCTGAATAAAGTCAACTCAGATTCTGGTCTGCTGCTGGGCGGCAAAGCAAGAGTCCTTCCCTGAAGGCTGTGTCGGCCCCTCTTTAACTGGACAGGGCAAGCAGTGGCAGTGGCTGGGGGGGAGCCGGAGTCTGGAGCTTCTGAGATGGGTAGGAAGGAGCTTTGACTTCAGCATCATGCAGAGGGAAAGTGAAATGCAGAATATGAAAACCATTTCCTAATGTTTTCCAAATTTAATTTCTAGGATAAAAGATTCTGTTTACAGAATTGAGAGACAGCTGAGAAATGCAGCTTTTGAAAATGATCTGATTTGAGTTAGATAGTTGTATTCATATAGGCAGATATGTATGGTGCCTTGCCCTATTTACACTGTTTTGTGCATTTTTCTAGGCTGAATTGAAATCGATAGGTAGAAGTGACATTTTCAGAACTGAGCAGGTCATTGTCCTGAGTAACTTGAGCAACTGTTTTCTAAAGCACCATGCCAGCTCACCCAGTGTTCATGTACCACAAAAGGGTGTTTTTCTTGCCTAAGTTTATGTTGTATATCCTATTCTGGGCTTTTGGACAGGCTATTTCAGCTTCATATTGTTTTCTTTCAACATTTCATAAGAGGCAGTATTTCCCATTCTCTGCTACAAAAACTATGAAACTACATGCCACCCATTTAAAGAAATAAATGGATACCCAGAAGTTTTCTCTCCCCAGCTCTGGTTTCGTGTATGAAGTTTATTGGCTTTTATGGTGTTTTAACAGTAGCCAAACAAACAAACAAAAACCCCTCTCAACTAAGAAACTAAGGCTATTTTTTATAGTTCTTGCCATAGTGGAAAGGGTGAGAGAAAAGTTTTATTAATGAAGCACTCTCATTACTGCAGCAATTTCTTAAAATAAGACAATGAAGTTTGCTGCATCAATTGACTCTTCCTTTCATGAATGATTTCTCTGTGGCATGTAATACCATCTGATAGTATTTGCCCATAGTAGAACTTCTTTCAAGATGGAAGTCAATCCTCTCAAGCCCTGCTACTGCTTTATCAACTAAGTTTATGTAATATTCTGAATCCTTTGTTGTCATTTCAACAATCTTCACAGCATCTTCACCAGGAATAGATTGCATCTCAAGGAACCACTTTCTTTGCTCATCCATAAGAAGCGACTCCTCATCTGTTATCAGGTTTTATCATGAGATTGCGTAGTTGTGGCTCACGGGCTCTAGAGCGCAGGCTCAGTAGTTGTGGTGCACGGACTTAGTTGCTCCGCGGCATGTGGGATCTTCCCGGACCAGGGCTCGAACCCGTGTCCCCTGCACTGGCAGGCGGACTCTCAACCACTGCACCACCAGAGAAGTCCCAGGGCTACACTTCTAATTCTACTTCTCTTGCTTTTCCACCACATCTGCAGTTGCTTCCTCCACTGAAGTCTTGTTCCCTCAAAGTCATGTGTGAGGGATGGAATCAACTTCCTCCAAACTCCTGTTCATATTGATATTTTGACCTATTCCCCTGAATCATGGATGTTCCTAATGGCATCTAGAATGGGGAATCCTTTCCAGAAGGTTTTCCATTTACTTTGCCTAGATCCAGCAGAGGAATCACTATCTATGGCAGCTGTAGCCTTATGAAATATATTTCTTAAATAATGAGACTTGAAAGTCGAAATTACTACTTGACCCATGGGCTACAGAATGGATGTTTTGTTAGCAGGCATGAAAATAACATGAATCTCCATGTTCATCTCCATCAGAGCCCTTGGGTACCCAGGTACATTGTCAGTGAACAGTCATATTTCGAAAGGGATCTGTTTCTCTGAGAAGCAGATCTCAACAATGGGCTGAAAATATTCAGTAAACCATGTTATAAACAGATGTGCTGTCATCCAGGCTTTGTTCTGTTTAGAGAGCACAGGCAGAGTAGATTTAGCATAACTGTTAAGGGCTGTAGGATTTTCAGAAGGGTAAAAGAGCACTGGCTTCCACCTAAAGTCACCAGCTGCATTAGCCTCTCAGACGAGACTCAGCTTGTCCTTTGAAGCTTGGAAGCCAGACAGTGACTTCTCCTCTCTACCTATGAAAGTCCTAGATGACATCTTCTTCCAATATAGGGCTGTTTTGTCTCTACTGAAAACCTGTTGTTTAGTGGAGCCACCTTCATGAATGATCTTAGCTAGATCTGGATAACTTACTGCAGCTTCTACATCAGCACTTACACCTTGTACTTTTGTGTCATGGGGACGGCTTCTTTCCTTAAACCTCATGAACCAACCTCTGCTAGCTTCAGACTTTTCTTCTTCAGCTTCCTTACCTCTCTCAGCCTTCACAGAACTGAAGAGAGTTAGTCTTGCTTTGGCTTTGATTAGGCTTTGGCTTAAGGGGATGTTGTGGTTTGGTCTTCTCTTCAGACCACTAAAACTTCCTCCATATCAGCCATAGGCTGTTTCGCTTTATCATCCGTGTGTTCACTGGAGTAGCACTTCTAATTTTCGTCACACTTTCCTTTGCATTCACAATGGGGCAATGGCCTGCTGGTGGCGTAGTCAGAGCACACACAACATTTATCAGTTAAGTTTGCTGTCTTATATGGGTGTGGTTCATGGTACCCCAGAACAGTTACAATGGCAACATCAAAGATCACTGATCACAGCCCGGTGCTTTGTGTCCACCTGGAGGGGTGGGATAGGGAGGGTGGGAGGGAGACGCAAGAGGGAGGGGATGTGGGGATATATGTATACGTATAGCTGATTCACTTTGTTATACAGCAGAAACTAACACACCATTGTAAAGCAATTATACTCCAATAAAGATGTTAAAAAATAAATAAATAAATAAAAGATCACCGATCACAGATCACCAAAACGAATATAATCATGATGGAAAAGTTTAAGATAGCGCAAGAATTGCCAAAAAGTGACACAGAGACGTGTAGTGAGCAAATGCTGTTGGAAAAATGGAGCCCGTAGACTTGCTTGACTCAGGGTTGCCACCAACCTTCGATTTCTAAGGAAAATGCGATTAAAACAGGTACGCCTGTATTGAGAGTCATGGAGATACCATTTCTGCTTTCTCAGGATGTATTATCTCAAAATGGTGCTTAAAGTATAGCAAGTAGGAAAACAAGTTGCCTTCATATAAGCGAAAAGGAGGTACTAGACTATCCGTGGTCAGATGCTCCTTTGCTCCTCTCCTGCTACGTAGTTTCCACCTTCTTAAAGAGGTGGTGAGCGGTTCCCTTGGAAGACTTCCTCCTCCTCCTCCTTTTTTCTAGTCTTTCCAACAGGAGAAAATCATGCCTTGACATTTGAACTTGAGAGACACATTCTTGCTCTAAAGAGTATGTACAGTTTCTCATGTTCCCAGAAGCCCTGTCTGCATTTGTTTGTGTGTTTCAGATATATTTTTGGGTGTAATAGTTTAAAAATCGAGTTAAAATATAAACCAAATGGCCTTGTGGCTTTTCTGTTGATTGGGCTCTTTTTTATTTGGCAGTCAACTTTCTTAATCACATCTGTTATTCTCCGCATGACTCTGTGAGCTGGGTTGGTGCTGGAATCCCCACAGACAGTGGGCTGGAGCCCCTTTGGGCTGGGAGCCCCAGTGTAGGTGGCCTCTCGAGACAGTGAGTCAACAGGCCTGGAAGTTGCACGCGTCACCGTGATAATTCTCATGCAAAGAGCAATCAGATTGTCAAAAGAAGGGCTTGTCAGCCTCCTACTTTCATATCGACCCTGCCCCAAATTTACAGATTTTTACTAGATTATGCAGACTGTTCTTTTATAATAATCAGTTTTCATTCAGAAATAACCCAATTAATCCAGACTGAATAAACCTCACCTTTCCCATCAAAATCCCTTTCCAGCTGCACGTCACTTTCCTGCTCTGTTTCCTTGGCCATTTCCTCCTCATTGTTTTCTGTTGTCTCTGCCAGCCTTCCAGCTTATTTTAACAACTACATAACTAGAAAAACCACGACACCGAAATACAGTTGGAGCTTCATTTTGCACTATTTAAGAGCTGTATTGTCATATGTAATTTGCAGTAAACTTGAACTCAAAATGAAATTTAAAAAAAAACAACAACTCTCTTTTTGACTAGAGTGTTCAGGAATGATACTCTCTGACTTAAACTGGATTGGAATTGTGTCCTTAAAAGAAGAGTTTTATCACCCTGTGATGGGATGTATTATAACTCGATTTGACGGCTCTGCCCCCTGTTTTTTCTCCCTGGGTTCATCTTCCCTCTGGATATGGGATGCGCTTGATGGCAAGCTTATTTCAGGACTGTTTAGTTTTTATTCTAAGCCAATGGTATCTTTAAACAGTATCGATCATTCTGGTCTCAGGGGTGTTCTCGGGACTCTGGAATGTGGAGGAACGTTTATGCCTTGGGATTGCTATTAACCCAGTGTGAGAAAACAGTCTTTAATTTGTTGCCCTTTATATTTATTTTGCTTACTATTGAGGGATGCTAGCTATACAATATCAAGATATGCTACGATATGTAGACAGGTTTATAGAACCTTGCCCCCATCAGCAATTTTCTCATTTTGTTGCATGAGAGTTAACGTACCGTTCCAATTTCCAGATGAGAATTGTTCGCTGGCAGAATATAGAAGTGGTATTCTTGACCCTTTATGCATAAAGCCTTTATATTTAAAAAAGCAAACATTCTTTCATCAGCATTTCTGTTTCCTAGGGTCCAAACTCAATTCATTTTCCCATGGTTAGATGTTTCCGACCTGTTTATTTCCCAAAGGCAACCGAAATAATGTGATATCACAGTGCACTTTTATGGGAGTCTCTTTTGGGGCCATAGTAATTCTTTTTAATACAGTGTTCACCCCTAGGTGGCGTGGTTACAGGTGACGTAGTACAAGCAGAGAATGGAGGATCATTATTTACTGTTCTTGAGTTGGTACTGCATGGGTCACTTCCTGCAGTTTAGAAATAGGAAGATGCACAGATACAAGTTGCTCTCGCCCAGTCTGGATGCCATAGTCTGGATGGATTAGGGATAGATAGATAGGTAGGTAGGTATTTAATGTTCACATTTTCCTTAACTGCCTCCATTTGGAGGGCATCCAAAGAGGTCACCTCATTTAATCCTGGCGGGAGACTTTACCATTTTTATCAACTACTCCCTGTAGGTAACCACACAGCTACATTAAGCACTGTGTATTTATAACGGTGTGCTAGGTCCTATATTCAGAGTATACTAAATAGAGTTTATCCTTAGCCTTGGCAATTTACCTGCTGATTTGGCTAAACCTGTGCTGAATTTCTTTAAAAAAAAAACCAAAAAACTCTCCAGAGGAAAACAGCTCAGAATTTGCTGGGTTTAATGACTTTCAAGGGCAGGAAGCCTACCAAGGCAGTGATAATAGCCCATGTTTACTGAGAGCTCACCATGGTCCTGCATGGTGTTATGAGACTTACATACATATGACACAATTTTGGTTGCCTCTGGGGACTGCACAATGAGTGTCTGTCCTCTTCCTTGACATTCCCAGGGGAGAGTGGCTGTTAGCCTCATTTTACAGGGGAGGAGGCACAGGCTCTGACAAGTAAAGGAACATGCCATTCTTGAGTCTTAATTTCGTTTCCAATCCCATGAGTTAGCAGTTAGAGTTTATGATCTGAAATCATGACTGTACTCTGTTACCCTGGTAGGAATAATAACGTGTACAGAGACATGGCAATGAATTGATCAAGATCTGATGAGGAGCAGAAACCTCCAATCACCTTAAGAAATGCTGCTCCCAGGAAAGTAGAAATGATGTTCCAAGTCCCATACCTCCCCTTGGCCTGTCTGATTCTTATTAGCGAAGAAGGCATGAAAGTATGCAACCGTGCTGCTTTCCAGAATTCCTCTGGACTGCTGACTTGTATGCTTTTACCGTCGATGATTACTTCTGGTCCCTTGTCTCATTCTCTGACACCCATATTGAGCTGTATAAGTCACTTCGCAACCCACCGGACTCATTTATTCTGGTCCCTTGGGAGCGTGTGTGCCGTTTGCCTCTGCACAAAGATATCGCACTATATCGTTTCTGTCCTCAGCAGATTTAGTGACTTCAGGGAGAATGGACTAGCAGAGAAGGGGTTTTCTTATTTGCTCCATCCTTCTACTTTTTTTTTGCTTTTTATATGGCCTTTGTAATTTAAACTTATGGGAAATTACACTTCCTTTTTATTGTCATTTTTATTTTTAATTTATTTAGCCCTGTACTTAAAAAAGCAATTTTTGTTATCATTGCTTTGTTGGATAATTCAGAGATGCTGTGTGTGTGTGTGTGTGTGTGTGTTTGTTTCTAGTATTGCCCTGTGACCTTTACGACTCATTTAATGAGGAATTAAAAAAAAAATGTTATTACTCCTCCTGCATTCATTACCAGCTAGCAGTCATCAGCTTTCTGCATAAAGTATTTTTTCTTTGAATACCCTCTATTTCTTCCCTTGGTGAGAAATTTATTCTCCCCTTGGTGCTTGGGGACAAATTATGTTCATAACAGCCATTAATGATAACAGGAAGAGTGTGTGAATCTTTGATGCATTGAAAACCATATGGCGCCCTGGTGGGTCTTTTTCTCTATCCTACCTTACCAGAGTTTGTTTGGCAGCATGTGCCATAGGTTGTTTTAAGTGCCTGTCCTCGTATTTCCCTCTTTTTTGTATGCACGTTGTGTACACACAACGTGCACACACTCACAGGTGTGGTCTTAGAAAATGCAGAGATAAATGAAATAAACTAAGTTCTAACATGTGATTTTCATTTTCATAGAGAGCCTGACTCTGTGTCTGAATCCTGGGTCTCTCCTCCATGTTTCTATCACACCCTGGACTCCCAGCGTGGCACCTCTCACACTGGGTGAAGGCTGCTCTTTATTTGGTGGTGTCCCCATGAGGGCAGGAATAGATGTGGCAAGACTCTACGTCTTTGATTCTGACTACAATGCACGGCACATGGTGGGTGCTCAGCAAGCTTTTACTCCATAAAGGAGTGAATGAGTGAGAGATCAGCTGCGATGGAGGAGGCGAATGACCCTGAGCTCACCTCCTCTCACGGGCACACCAAAATTACAACTATTTCTAGAGCAACCATTGATGAAAATGACCGGAACCTACCAGGAAAGATCTTCTACAGCTAAAGATACAAGGAAGGAGTTAATGGGTGCATGAACGTGAAAGCAAGGTGTCTGCCAACCCGACCTTGGCAAAATTCGAATGCTAAAATAAGTATCTTGTGAATTACGGGATAAATATTTGTTCTTATTTATAATGCATGGGATATAGAATAGGGAAATGAAAAGAATACAGAATTAGAAGTTAGTAGATTTGGACCTAATCAACTGGCTATGTGTTTTAGGAAATTTTCTTAAAGTCCCTAATGTCAGTTTTCTCGCCTGGAACACAGAGAGTGTAATTCCTGTCTTAGAAAGTTGTTATAAGAATCAAATGAGATCACATATGCACTTTGATTCAACAAACATTTACAGAGTAGTCACTCAGTACTGGGCCCTGTGCTAAGTTCGGAGAATAATAGAACTGCACCATTGCTATCCTGAAATTCACAGACTCTGAGAGAAGTTCTTCTCAAAAGGCTAACGTGTACCAAAGTCAGGGAGATCTTGTTAGCTATGTCTGTTCTGGTGCTGTGGGTTTGGGGAGCACCTGAGAACCCCCAGAGATGTCAGTGCTGCTGGTCCACGGACCACATCTTGATTAATTAAGGCTTTAGAGAGAGGTTGGCAAACAGGTCCTAATGCAGGGTGGTAAGGGCTGCAATCCTGGCATCCCAAAGTATGCTGAGAGCGTAAAGAGGGAGCAGTCAGTTAGTGCTGGGGAGACGGGAAGAGGCAGGCAAAGCTTCCGTGAAGTGGGCCCTCTGGGTCCTGAAGTGCTGCGTCAATTTACCAGGCAGAAAAGTGGGAAAGGCCTTTGGTCAGAGGGGGCAACAGGGACGTGGACACAGGCTGGCTCCAGCATAGAGGGTTAGGAAAGCAGAGGAAGGGGGAAGGATGGCAAGAGAGGAGGCTAGAATGCTCACCTTGGGCCAGTTGGTGAAGGGCTGGTCCCGTTTGCCAAACTAAGACCTCAGGCTCAATGCTGGAGCCAGTATGCAGTCAAGAGGTTTAGCAGAACCCCGTTGCATGATTCATGTAAAACTGCTCTGGAATAGCCCACTGCCATGTCATTTTAGGTAATTTGCGTAACTTAAAGTAGAGTGCCCTGGAATATTCCCGGGTAGTAAATGGAAAGATTAAGACTGTAGGTGAGAAGTGGATATTTAGGCTCTACAGGCTTTGGAGACAAACAGCAGGAATTGAATTTTCCCCCCACTAGGAGGATTTTACTTTCTAGCTAATATGTTGGGAACATTTATTTGCTTTCGGAATCTTAGTTTGTTCATCTATAGAGTGGAAGTAATGAAGACTATCTCACAGAATAATTGTGAAGATGACTCATTTATTTCATTCATCGAAACACCATTTTTTGGTCAAAGTATGCAGTTCGGTGCTTACCGGAGGTGTTTGCTAACTTCTCATTATTAGTGATGTCAGTTTTGAGCTCCTAAAAACTCCTGCCTAAGAAATAACCCAGCGGGTTTGGACAGCAGCCCTACTGATGGATTGTCGAGTGCCTTTTCTCCCGTGTGGTATTCCAAGGACTTCTTAAACCGTCCTAGAAGCTCAGTTGGTCACGCAGGTGGCAAGGATCACTGGTGGTCTGATTTGACAGGACTCTGGGAGAATTTAGAGGATGTTCAGTAAAGAGTGGGAAGGATTTCCTTAAATGTTTAAAAATAAGAAAGTCAAAGAAATGGTTCCGTCTAAGGAAGAAAAGATAGGGGTTTGCTCTAGTAACTGCCCAAGGCTTTAGTTCAATAAAACATACTCAGTCCATTTGAGAAGGTTTTCCCACCTGAAGCAGATCTGGGTTAGATGGCTCGGCCGGTGTTCTGCAGCATGTAGTAACCATTGGCAGCGCAGTACCCGTCCCATTCCACCTCCTTTACCGGACTTCGGGCTTCTTAAGGCAGAGACGGTGGTCTTCCTCATCTTTGATTTCCCACCGCCTGGAGCAGGGACACAAAGGTGGCTTTCGGTAGATGCTTCCACCTTCACGGTTCTTCTCCCGAGACGTACTGTGCTCACTAGAAAGGAATGACACTGGAGGGGGCGGGGGGAAGGGCCCTTGGGGCTCAAGGAGCTCTGGGGATCTGCAGTGTCCTCTTCAATGAGTCCCGTCCTGGCGCTGTGCCCTGTTTCGCATATTGCTTTTGAGATACAAGTGCCTCTCTTGAACCCTGTCTGCATCCACATCTGGTTTTCTGTTCATTTAGGCCAATCACATTAGAATAAAGACCTCGTCTCCTCCGTAACTCCCCTTCCCAGAAACCCTACGCTGTCTCTGAATCCCAGCCTGGGGGATGGAGCCAGAGGGCCTCCACTAAGTGTGTCAGATGTCGCTTTCCTGGGAGGACATCCCGCCCCCGTCCCTGGAGGAGAGGCACTGAATGCTGCCGTGGCCTTCCACCTCATCTCTCCCTTGCTGCTCACTGTTGCTGAGACCTCCAGCACCTGCCTGTAATCGTCTCCTTGGATGCTGCGTTCGGTCTGATGGGCTGGACCTCATCTCAGCACCCACACCAGCATGTCTCCAGTGGGGAGCTCTGCTTCCAGGCTCTGGCCCCTCCTAGTCTGTTTTGTCCAATTAAACTTGAGTGGACCGGGATTTCCCTGGTGGTCCAGTGGTTAAGACTTCGACTTCCAATGCAGGGGTTGCGGCCCGGTCCCTGGTCGGGGAGCAAAGATCCCACCCACATGCCTTGTGGCCAAAAACCAAAACATAAAACAGAAGCGATATTGTAGCAGATTCAATAAAGACTTTAAAAATGGTCCACATCAAAAAAATCTTAAAAACAAAACAAAACTTGAGTGGATCAAGACCCAAAGCATGATTACATTAAATGAATAGGGATTTTATAGAATGGAGTGTTTCATAGAATGTTCCTCATTTCCAATAAGGATTTTTTAAAAAGGTCAACTTTGGTTTAACACATGTAAAAAGGGTGGCATTTAAAGATTAGAAAACATCATTTAAGAAAGGAACAGGTACTTCCCTTCCTAAAATAGGGTATCCTGCCTAGTACTGGGGAGAAAGTTAGATCAAGCGTTTTTACTCTCAATGGTATTTCTCCTAACCAAAGTTACAGTCAGATATTCCCTGACCTTCTTTCATATGCCAGCATACAACTTTAGTAAAACTTGTGTCAGACCTGTTCTTATGAATAAATTTATTGTGGCTCTTTTTATGGCATTCTCATCCTGCCGTCTAATAAACAGGATTTTGAGGCAAGTGGTATTGGTGAGAATAAAATATTTCAGCATCATGAAAGAATGCTGAATGATGGGGAAAAAAGAGCATTACACAGCTGAGAGGTAACTTCCAATCATGCATTTTATTTTATTTTTTAAATAAATAAATTTATTTATTTTTATTTATTTATTTTTTGGCTGTGTTGGGTCTTCACTGCTGCATGCGGGCTTTCTCTAGTTGAGGTGAGCAAGGGCTACTCTTCGTTGCGGTGCGTAGGCTTCTCATTGCGGTAGCTTCTCTCGGTGCGGAGCACGGGCTCTAGGCACGCGGGCTTCAATAGTTGTGGCTCGTGGGCTCTAGAGCGCAGGCTCAGTAGTTGTGGTACATGGGCTTAGTTGCTCTGTGGCATGTGGGATCTTCCTGGACCAGGGCTCGAACCCGTGTCCCCTACATTGGCAGGCAGATTCTTAACCACTGTGCCACCAGGGAAGTCCCAGATGATGGAGCATCTTGAATCGCATGCTAAACTGTTCAGAACATTCTGGAGGCACCTGGGGGCCATTAAACTATCTAAGATGGGGAATGATATGCCCTGACATGCATTTTAGTAAAATAATGATTTTGATTTAGTAAGAAAATTTCTTTACTTTAGTGGCTAAAGAATGTATTAAAGGACTTCCCTGGTGGCACAGTAGTTGAAAATCCACCTGCCAATGCTGGTGACATGGGTTCGATCCCTGATCCAGGAAGATCCCACATGCTATGGAGCAACTAAGCCCATGTGCCACAACTACTGAGCCTGCGAGCCACAACTGCTGATCCTACATGCTGCCAACTACTGAGCCTGTGCTCTCTAGGGCCCGAGTGGTGCAACTACTGAACCCACATGCTGCAGCTACTGAAGCCTGCATGCCTAGAGCCCATGCTCCACAACAAGAGAAGCCACTGCAATGAGAAGCCTGCGCACCGCAATGAAGAGTAACCCCCTCTCACCGCAACTAGAGAAAGCCTGCGTGCAGCAACGAAGACCCAATGCAGCCAAAAATAAAATAAAAAATTTTTTTAAAAAAGGATCCTATGATTAGAATTGGCCAACCCAGCCAATCTCCCTTTAAAAAAAAAAAAAAAAAAGAATGTATTAAAGAAACAAAACAGTGAGGAGGAAAGGAGAGATTTTAGAAGACAAGTGATTCCAGCTTTAGCAGATAGATTTGAGACTCACTTCTGTATTGAAGCTGCAAGACTAAGAGACTGATTATGGGAAGTACAGGAGAGGCAGAGGTCAAAGTGGACTGAATAATCAGGAGTCATAGGACTAGTAATGGTGATATTGGTAACTTTGAAAACAGAAGGGCAGGAAGAGAATGGTATAGAATGAAATTCAAGGAGCAACTTGCAAAGGTAGGTGATAGTATCAGTTAGCTTGTACCATGTAACAAGCAACCCCCAAATTTCATGGCAAAACAATTACATATTAATTATTCTCATGAGTTTATATGTTGGCAGGACAATTCATCAGGCCTGGGATGGCCTAGGATAGTGTCACCTGCTCTCACTCATATGTCTTCAGTCTGCAGATAGATTGGCTGGTGGCTGGTGTGGGGTGGTCTCAGCTGAGATGGCTCTCTCTCTGTTTCTCATCATCCAACAGGTTAGCTCAGGCTTGTTTCAATGACAGCAGGGCAGGATTCCACGGCATGCCTGGCCTTTTGAGATCTAGTCTCAGTACCAACGTAATATCAGTTCCACTGCATCCTTGTGGCCAAAGCAAGTCACAAGGCCAGTCAAACTTCAGTGGGTCAAGCTGTAAATTTTCACTGCAAGGAGTCTAGGTATAAGGAGGGGTGAAGAATGGGGCTATTTTAATCAATTTACCACATGATTCATCGTTATTAAGTGATTATGGAAATAATTTAAAAATTGTATTTCACGAATTACATTCATTTGCTTCCTCATGAAGATTAAAATAAATGATTTTCCAGTGTGAGCATAAAAATGTTGGTATCTATTTAAATTTCTCACTTTGTTGCAGTTATAGGGATATGATTCTGGTTTCCCTTTACTTGGTTCTTGCTGCTTTACATTTTTGCCTTTAACTCCATTCAAAAACATTAATAAAGTTTTCCTCTTTTACTTAAAATTACCCACAGAAAAATAATAGTTAAGCATCCAACCAGGCTTACAAGTGTCAACCCCACTCTGCGTCAGCACCTCCCCCAAAGCCCCCATAAATAAAAGACTTGAGTAAATAAGTGATTATGTCCTCATTGTCTCAGGGAGCCCTTCATTTCACAGGCTTCAGAAACTGCATGGGCTGCTTTGTAAGATGTCACCAGTTGGCAAGGTGTGCTTTGTCTCTGTAATTCTTCTGTATCATTCCTATTAATGATGTTTTGCTAGCTCCTTGCAGAGCCTTTGAATAACTTTCCCAGAAAGGACCACCCACAGGGAAAATATTAAGCCTATCCAGTGGACTTGAATGCATCCCTTATGAAGTGGAATCTTTATGTAAAATAGACACTTGGGGAGCAATTATTATTAATTGCAAGCCCTTTCAGCACAGTTTTTGATCCTTGCACGCACCAGTACTCACCACTATTGTTCATATTGGTGACAGTGGTATAGCCCAAGGATGGTTTCGATGCCATTAAGAACAACGGGGCTTTTTGCAAAATACCCAGTTTACCATTACTGTCACAGTCACAGACTTTCAATGTGGCTGTGTGTGTTCCTCTCAGTTAATGGATTCTGCTTATGTCTTAATGGATTCTGCTTATGTCAATGCTGGCGCCTGCCTCTGGGACAGGCTTCAAGGGTACATGTTTAAGCTGGCCTGTTAACTTTGGGTTTAGATTACCCATGTGTACAACTTATTTTGATCAAAAAACCTTGTGAATGAGATAATCACATATTGTTTCGGATTCATGAAGGGAATGGTACGTGGCACAGAGGGTACTGATTTAAAAAATTTTATGTTCTCATGAATTTTTTTCTGATGTTTTAATAATTACCTTGTCCAATAAAAAGCCCAGGTCAACTGTATTTACCTTATTCACATATAATTAAGGAAGTTAGCCAAGATGTTCTGAGTCATTAAGTGGAAACTTTTAGGTTCAAGGGACTATCATTATGTCAGTAACTGAAAATTTAAAAATATAGAAGTATCCATGTCTTCAGCACATTCTCTAATGTGTCAAAACTTGACTTTGGGGAATGGAGTGAGGGATATGTAGGGATGAAAAAGAAGATGCTAGAATTAAAAACTAAGTCTCTCCTTAGGGAAAAAAAATCAAGGAAGACCTAAATAAATGGAGAGATAAAATAGTCCTTCATTGGAAGAGTCAATACTGTTAAGATGTCAGTTCTCCTCCAAGTGATTGATAGATTCAGTGCATTCCTAATCAGAATACCAGCAGGACTTTTTGTAGTTATTGACAAGTTGATTCAAAATTTTAAATGAGAAGGTAATGGAACTAGAATAGCCAAAGGTGGGACGAAGTGAGAGAGTGGCGTGGACATATATACGCTACCAAATGTAAAATGGATGGTTAGTGGGAAGCAGCCGCATAGCACAGGGAGATCGGCTCAGTGCTTTGTGACCACCTAGAGGGGTGGGATAGGGAGGGTGGGAGGGAGATGCAAGAGGGAGGGGATATGGGGATATATGTATACATATAGCTGATTCACTTTGTTGTACAGCAGAAACTGACACAACATTGTAAAGCAATTATACTCCAATAAAGATATTAAAAAAGAAACAATTTTGAAAAGGAAGAACAAAATTGGAAGATTTCAAGCTTAACTGGAAAGCTGCATTAATTAAGGCCATACAGTATTAGTGAAAAGGTAGACACATAGATCAGTGGAACAGACTAGAGAGCCCAGAACTAGACTGATACATATGTGAGAAAGGAAATGACAACATTTAGGGTAAAAAGTCAGAAATAGGTGAATCTGGGTACTTGGTATATAGATATTCTTATTCTTTAAAATTTTCAGGGTTTTATTTCAGTTTTTTTAAGATTTAAAAATATTCTAATTCCTTAGTAGAAAAAATCTAACATACTTTGTAAGAAAATATCCGGGCTTCCCTGGTGGTACAGTGGTTGAGAATCCGCCTGCCAATGCAGGGGACACGGGTTCGAGCCCTGGTCTGGGAAGATCCCACATGCCGCAGAGCAACTAAGCCCGTGCACCACAACTACTGAGCCTGCGCTCTAGAGCCCGCGAGCCACAACTACTCAGCCCGCGTGCCACAACTACTGAAGCCTGCACGCCTAGAGCCCGTGCTCTGCAACAAGAGAAGCCACCACAGTGAGAAGCCTGTGCAGCACAATGAAAAGTAGCCCCTGCTCGCTGCAATTAGAGAAAGCCTGTGCGCAGAAACGAAGACCCAACACAGCCAAAAATAAATAACTTAAATAAATAGATTTTTTTAAAAAAAGAAAATAATCCAAAAATGAAATAATTCAATTTTGGAACATTTCTCTTAAATAGGCAATTAAATTTCCCTTTGTCTATGCTTCTCAAGAATCTAAAGTCCATTTTTAATATAAAAAGCACATGTAAACTGAATTTATCTTATACCTAAAACTGTAATAAATAGAATCAGTTTTTGCAGTTGTGACTGGAATTGCATATTACTGTATTATCCCTTGTATTTATTTTTAAAAAGCGTTTAAAAGATGGGATAAAACCACTTCGGTTTAAAAATGTAATGACAAACCGTATATTCAAAGATGTTTTGTTTGTGACAGACCACTGATTATATGGTATCTGGGGGAAGGTGAATTATACTATCTCCAATATAGAAACTGTAACAGGGAAGAGCCAATTTTGACTCCATGTTGGATCTGTTTCTTTGACTTTAGCCTTTGCTTTTTGTTGCTTTTGTTCTTACAATCATACATAATGGCCTGCCTCAGGGAACCCTACCCACCTGTGAATGGCTGCAGGAAAGAAGAAATTAACATATCCCCTCTTGGAGGCTGGCCATTCCAGGAGACGTTTTGCAAGACTGATGGCCCTTTTTACTTTGCTTCCTCCCTGACTCTCCCTCTCTATTCTGCCTTTTTACTTTGCTTCCTCCCTGACTCTCCCTCTCTATTCTGCCTTTTTACTTTGCTTCCCTCTCTGATTCTATAAAAGAAACTGGCATCCAGACCCCCAACAAGATGGCTTTGGGGGGACCCTGGTCCATGATCTTCTCGGTCTGCCGGCTTTTTGAATAACGTCGTTATCCCTGCCTCAACACCTCATCTCCCGATTTATTGGCCTGTCGTGCAGTGAGCAGAGCAAGCTTGGACTTGGTAACAAAACTAAAATCCGTAAAGCTAATGACTATTTTTCTGATAGGAGATATAGTTGTTTTTTAATTTTTAATGTCAAATTTATTGAGGTATTATTTACTTGCAGTTAAATTCATCTTGGTAGGTTAACTCTTGCATGAGTTTTGACAAACACATTCAATTATGTAACCTCTGCCACAATCAAGACACACAAGAGTTCCATCACCCACCAAAAAGTTCCCTCAAGCCCTTTGTAGTCAAACCCTCCACCCACCCCAGCCCCTGGCAACTAATGATCTGCTTTCGGTGCCTGTGGATTTTTGCCCTTTGTAGAATGTCATATAAATGGAATCATACAATATATAACCTTTAAAAAAAAAAGCTTTATTGAGAAAATTTACGCGCCGTGCAACTTATCCATTTAAAGTGTACAATTCAGTGGTTTTTAGAATATTCACAAAGTTGTGCTACCATCATCATAATCAATTTTAGAGCATTTTCGTTACTCCAAAAAAGAAACCCCATACCCATTAGTAGTCACTCCCTGTTACCCCTCAACCTTCCCAGTCTTGGGGAACCATTAATCTGCTTTCTGTATCTAATGTAGCCTTTTGTGTCTGGCTTCTTTCACCCGGCATAATGCATGTTGTTGCATATAATACCTGTTTTCTTGCTGAGTAATATACCATCGTAGGCATGTACCACATTGTAGTATTATATATCCTAGTTACAGGATGCTTGTTTTCCTTTCTTTTCTGTTTTTAGTGATTGTGAATATAGCTACCATAAGCATTTGCCTAAAAGTTTTGTGTGAACATTGAGTTTCCATTTCTCTTGAGTAAATGACTAGGAATCAGATTGCTGGGCTGTATGGCGTATGTGTGCCCAACTTTACAAGCCAAACTGTTTTCCTAAGTGACATACCATTGTACATGCCCACCAGCAGTATGTGAGAGTTCTAGTTACTCTGCATCCTTGTCAGTACTTTGTATGATCTGTCTTTCTAATTTTTGCTATTTTTATGCGTGTGTAGTGGTATCTCATTGTGGTTTGCGTGGCGTATCTAAGAAATCTTTGCCTAACCCAAGGTCACAAAGATCTCTTCTATGTTTTCTTCTGGAAGTTTAATTGTTTTAGATTTTGTGCTTTGGTCTATTGTGGAAGTCAAAGGGTTTTTTTTTGTTTGTGTGTTTGTTTTGCCTATGGACATACAGTTATTCCAACATCATTTGTTGTAAAGATTCTCCATTAAATTGCCTTTGCCCTTTGGTTGAAAAATCAACTGACCACATATGCAATTTCAATTCGCATTTTCCTACTGATCAGTAAGCATTATTTCATATACCTGCTCGCTGCCATCTATGTATCCTTTCTGAGGAAGCATCTCTTCAGAATCTTTGTTCATTTTGTAATGGGATTCTTTCAGCAGGATTAAGGTTTGAGAGTTTCTTATATACCCTGGATAAAAGCTTTTTTTAATCAGATATGTATTTTGCAAATATTTTCTCAGTCTGTGACCTGTCTTTTCATTTTCTTCTCAACAATGTTTTTCAAAGAGCAGAAGTTTCTGATTTTGATGAAGTCTAATTTATCAATGTTCCCCTTTATGAATAGTGCTTTTGATGCTTTCAAGCTGGCTCTTGCATCCTCATGGCATACTGTCATCTTTTTTTCAGGCATTTTTTTTGTTTTCTGGCATAACAAGATGTCCCAAGTCTCACCTTGTACTTTCCCTGCCCATCCTGGAATCACCGATCTCTGATTCCTTTTGCTGAGAACATAGTATTAGGGGGCAGAATTTTGATAATTAAAAAAAAATCTCTTTCCTCCCCTAACACATAACATAGATTTATGAGTAATTTTGCATAATAATTTTGGACATTAATTTTATTCTGAAGTTAGGGGTGTGATTTGCCAACCAAGGAATAATAAGAAAGTTTGGCAGTGACTGAGTTGGCTTAAGACAAGTCCTTAGATGTCCCAAACCTAACCTACCATGGGGAGATGTGCTGTCATCCAAACAATGGGAAGACAATAGAAAAGATTACTGGTTCTTTCTATAGTTTACAATTATGCAGATGGTCCTTTAATATGAGATTCTACTGTTACTTGTAGAATCTGTCGTTTTTCAAAGATTTTCTCCTGACATTATCAGAATAACAACAGTCAAACAAACCATACAGGGACACAGTCTTTGATACCTAAATTTACCCATTGGTTTGTTATTGGGGAGGATTATCTGCTTCGAATTCCTAATATATTCTATTATTAAGTCCTTTGTAGTGAGTAATTTCCCAGGTGATATTTCCGTAATATTCTATTTAAGTTAATTTAATTACCTAGACGTACTCTTTGGAAGCAATCTTTCATAATACTTTGCGAACATCACCTAGCCCTTCTTATCTTGCCTTGATAATTGTTTTATCTGTGAAGTAAGACCTTTAAATTGTGTTGCTTTTCTGGGGATGAGGTAGAATGAGTGGGGTGAGGGTGGGTATATGTAGACTTGTTTTTTAGTTTGCATCTAAGGTACAGCATTGCATACTGTTCCCTACCTTGGGGCATTTTGGCTTCACTTAACCTATTGTTTCTGACAAATGAAATTAGTAATTTATATCAGAATGACACTTCATTCTTAACAATGTCAGAAGACAAAGGAAGGAATAAATATTGAAAGAAACTTGGAAACATTAGGTACGTTCTTTGATTCATAAAAAAATTATGATTTCAAAACTGGCAGAACCTTTTGCACATGGATTTATTTCACGTTTGGCAGCATTCACTGGAGAAGTGCCATTTCTCAGTGGCTGGTACAGATCAGGAAAGAAGTAATCCTCGATTAGCTAAACTGAGGTTTGACAATTTCAAATTCTTTGAAAGGAATGTAATTTTATTATTTCCCATTACGATAGTTTTTTCAACTTGGTTAGGTAAACATTTTCCAATGGGAGCGTGTTTTATAGAAGGACACATCTATTTTATAATTACGATATTAATTGCTAACCCAAAAAACTCCCACAATGGGATGAAAACTTATTATATTAAGTAGATGACATATATCCCTGAGGACCTTATTTCTCATCAGAAAATCCTTTCTGTTGGGTTAGGGCAGAGACAAATCTCCCCTCCTCTTGACAAATTTGCATAAATTTCAGGCCATAAATTATTGTAGAAATACAATAGTATTTCTAATAATGTATGTATTAGGTCTTGGGTGGGTACAATGCTTAAAAGCAGTTATTTTAAAAATAAATAACATGTTTCAACAAACAACTTTCTAATAAGGCTTGACAGCAGTAACTTTTTTCTTATGTCATTTCTGGTCAATTTAAATTCAGAATCCCCAAATAATACATAGAATTAATTTGAAGCTTCAAATGTGGTATTTTTTCACAAGTCTCCTACTTTACTGCCAGTTTGAACCATAAAGTATATTACCATGAAAAATGTGGTTCTATATATAGCTTTGTATTTTATTTCAACTCCTTTTATGACCTTGCAGCTTGGCAGGGGTTTCACTCCTCCACCCCTACCCCCGCTTTTCACTTCCGAAGAATTTATATGCTGTCTTAACTCTGTGGATTTTTTTCCCCCAAAATCTAAATCATGATTTAGATTTCTTTTCATTAACAGAGAATCTATATAACATGAATTTTCTCTCAGTTTTTACTCATTATCTCTATGAAACTCTTTTAGGTACTAAGTCTATTCAAATTTCATGACATGCCATATTCCATGAAAGTTAATGACATACAGTTGTTTCTTTTTAATCTTTATTGGAGTATAATTGCTTCATAATACCATGTTAGTTTCTGTTGCACAACAAGGCGAATCAGCCATATGTATACATATGTCCCCATATCCCCCCCCTCTTGAATCTCCCTTCCGTCTTCCCTATCCCACCCCTCTAGGTCATCGCAAAGCACCGAGCTGATCTCCCTGTGCTATGAAAGTGAATCAGCCGTATACATACATATATCCCCACATCCCCTCCCTCTTGCGTCTCCCTCCCACCCTCCCTATCCCACCCCTCTAGGTGGTCACAAAGCACAGAGCTGATCTCCCTGTGCTATGCGGCTGCTTCCGGCCCACCAACTATTTGACATTCGGTAGTGTATGTATGTCGATGCTACTCTCACTTTGCCCCAGCTTTGCCCTCCCAGCCCATGTCGTGTCCTCAAGTCCATTCTCTATGTCTGCCTCTTTTTTCCTTCCCTGCAACTAGGTTCATCAGTACCATTTTTTGTTTTTTTTTAGAGTCCATATGTATGTGTTAGCATACGGTATTTGTTTTTCTCTTTCTGACTTGCTTGACTCTGTATGACAGACTCTAGGTCCATCCACCTCATTACAAATAACTCAGTTTCGTCTTGAGTAATATTTTTTTTTTATGGCTGAGTGATATTTCATTGTATATATGGGCCACATCTTCTTTATCCATTCATCTGTCCGTGGACATTTAGGTTGCTTCCGTGTCCCGGCTACTGTAAATAGTGCTGCAGTGAACATTGGGGTGCATGTCTCTTTTTGAATTATGGTTTTCTCACGGTATATGCCCAGTAGTGGATTGTTGGGTCGAATGGTAGTTCTATTTTTAGTTTTTTAAGGAACCTCCATACTGTTCTCCATAGTGGCTGTTATCAGTTTACGTTCACACCAACAGTGCAAGAGGGTTCCCTTTTCTCCACACCCTCTCCAGCATTTATTCTTTGTAGATTTTTTGATGATGGCCATTCTGACTGGTGAGAGGTGATGCTTCATTGTAGTTTTGATTTGCATTTCTTTAGTGATTAGTGATGTTGAGCATCCTTTCAGTGCTGGCAATCTGTATATCTTCTTTGGAGAAATGTCTGTTTAGGGCTTCTGCCCGTTTTTTGGATTGGGTTGTTTCTTTGTTTGATATTGAGCTGCATGAGCTGCTTGTATATTTTGGAGATTAATCCTTTGTCCGTTGCTTCGTTTGCAAATATTTTCTCCCATTCTCAGGGTTGTCTTTTCGTCCTGTTTATGGTTTCCTTTGCTGTGCAAAGCTTTTAAGTTTCATTAGGTCCCATTTGTTTATTTTTGTTTTTATTTCCA
>NC_041226.1:15211012-15211877 GCF_002837175.3 Physeter macrocephalus | reverse complement strand
TTCCAATTTGGATTCCTTTTATTTCTTTTTCTTCTCTGATTGCTGTGGCTAAAACTTCCAAAACTATGTTGAATAATAGTGGTGAGGGCTTCCCTGGTGGCGCAGTGGTTGAGAATCCGCCTGCCATTGCAGGGGACATGGGTTCCTGCCCCGGTCCGGGAAGATCCCATATGCCGCGGAGCGGCTGGGCCCGTGAGCCATGGCCGCTGAGC
Organism: Physeter macrocephalus; assembly: GCF_002837175.3. Taxonomy (NCBI): domain Eukaryota; kingdom Metazoa; phylum Chordata; class Mammalia; order Artiodactyla; family Physeteridae; genus Physeter; species Physeter macrocephalus. The sequence goes on along the minus strand of NC_041226.1, from coordinate 15,211,665 downwards.
CTGCTCGTCCGGAGCCTGCGCTCCGCGACAGGAGCTCCATCGATTTGTATCATCTTTAATTTCTTACATCAGTGTCTTATAGTTTTCTGCATACAGCTTTTTTGTCTCTGTAAGTAGGTTTATTCCTAGGTATTTTATTCTTTTTTTGCAGTGGTCAATGGGAGTGTTTCCTTAATTTCTCTTTCAGATTTTTCATCATTAGTGGTTGGCTGTGGGTTTGTCATATATGGCCTTTATTATTTTGAGGTAGGTTCCCTCTATGCCTACTTTCTGGAGAGTTTTTATCATAAATGGGTGTTGAATTTTGTCAAAAGCTTTTTCTTCATCTGTTGAGGTTATCATGGTTTTTATTCTTCAATTTGTTAATACGGGGTATCACATTGATTGATTTGCATATATTGAAGAATCCTTGCATTCCTGGGATAAACCCCACTTGATCATGGTGTATGATCCTTTTAATGTGCTGTTGGATTCTGTTTGCTAGTATTTTGTTGAGCATTTTTTCATCTATGTTCATCAATGATACTAGCCTGCAGTTTTCTTTTTTTGTGACATCTTTGTCTGGTTTTGGTATCAGGGTGATGGTGGCCTCGTAGAATGAATTTGTGAGTGTTCCTTCCTCTGCTGTATTTTGGAAGAGTTTGAGAAGGATA
>NC_041226.1:15177296-15209741 GCF_002837175.3 Physeter macrocephalus | reverse complement strand
GATCCCTTGATCGTTATGTAGTGTCCTTCTTTGTCTCTTGTAATAGTCTTTATTTTAAGGTCTATTTTGTCTGATATGAGAATTGCTACTCCAGCTTTCTTTTGATTTCCATTTGCATGGAATATCTTTTTCCATCCCCTCACTTTCAGTCTGTATGTGTCCCTAGGTCTGAAGTGGGTCTCCTTTTTTTTTTTTTAGAAGATGTTAGGGGTAGGAGTTTATTAATTTTTTAATTTATTTTTGCTGTGTTGGGTCTTCGTTTCTGTGCGAGGGCTTTCTCTAATTGTGGCAAGCGGGGGCCACTCTTCATCGCAGTGCACGGTCCTCTCACTATCGCGGCCTCTCTTATTGTGGAGCACTCGCTCCAGACACGCAGGCTCAGTAGTTGTGGCTCACGGGCCTAGTTGCTTCGCGGCATGTGGGATCCTCCCAGACTAGGGCTTGAACCCGTGTCCCCTGCATTAGCAGGCAGATTCTCAACCACTTCGCCACTAGGGAAGCCCTGAAGTGGGTCTCTGTAGACAGCATATATATGCTGTTTTTGTATCCATTCAGCAAGTCTGTGTCTTTTGGTTGGAGCATTTAGTCCATTTACATTTAAAGTAATTATTGATATGTATGTTCCTATTACCATCTTCTTAATTGTTTTGGGTTTGTTATTGTAGGTCTTTTCCTTCTCTTGTGTTTCCTGCCTAGAGAAGTTCCTTTAGCATTTGTTGTAAAGTTGGTTTGGTGGTGCTGAACTCTCTTAACTTTTGCTTGTCTGTAAAGGTTTTAATTTCTTTGTGAAATCTGAATGAGATCATTGCTTGGTAGAGTAATCTTGGTTGTAGGTTTTTCCCTTTCATCACTTTAAATATGTCCTGCCACTCCCTTCTGGCTTGCAGAATTTCTGCTGAAAGATCAGCTGTTAAACTTATGGGGATTCCCTTGTATACTATTTGTTGCTTTTCCCTTGCTGCTTTTAATATTTTTTCTTTGTATTTAATTTTTGATAGTTTGATTAATATATGTCTCGGCATGTTTCTTTTTGGGTTTATCCAGTATGGGACTCTCTGCGCTTCCTGGACTTGATTGACTATTTCCTTTCCCATGTTAGGGAAGTGTTTGACTATAATCTCTTCCAATTTTTCTCAGACCCTTTCTTTTTCTCTTCTTCTTCTGGGACCCCTATAATTTGAATGTTGGTGCATTTAATGTTGTCCCAGAGGTCTCTGAGACTGTCCTCAATTCTTTTCATGCTTTTCTCTTTTTTTCTGCACCCTGGCAGTTATTTCCACCATTTTATCTTCCAGCTCACTTACCCATTCTTCTCCCTCAGTTATTTTGCTATTGAGTCCTTCTAGAGTATTTTAAATTTCAGTTAGTGTGTTGTTCATCACTGTTCGTTTGCTCTTTAGTTCTTCTAGATCCTTGTTAAATGTCTCTTGTATTTTCTCCAATTTGTTTCTGAGATTTTGGATCATCTTTACTATCATTACTCTGAATTCTTTTTCAGGTATGTTGCCTATTTCATCTTCATTTATTTGGTCTTGTAGGTTTTTACCTTGCTTCTTCGTCTGTAACATATTCTTTTGTCATTTCGTGGTTTTTTTTTTGTTTGTTTTTGATGGGTATTTGGCCTGAGGCATCCAGGACTGGAGTTTGCAGGCAGTTGGATAGAGCCGGGTTTCGGTGCTGAGATTAGGACCTCCAGGAGGCTTCACTCTGATTAATCTTCCCTGGGGTCTGTGGTTCTCTGTTAGTCTAGCGGTTTGGACTCGGAGCTCTCACCACAGGAGCTTGGACTTACCTCAGGCCTGGGAACCAAGATCCCCACAAGCCAGTCACTGGCGGTTCCTCCTGTCCCCTTAGGTGACCGTTGTCCCCTACCGGTGCCTGATAGGTGCCCTAGTTGTGTGGAGATGTGAATTCCGTGTCCTCCTAGTCTGCCATCTTGACTCCGCCCCCCAGCATCTATTTTTAAATGAAGGAGTAGATCAGAGGTCAGCAAACAATGACCCGTAGACCCCTTGTTTTTGTAAATAAAGTTTTATTGGAAACAACCATGCACATTCATTTATGCATTGTCTATGGCTGCTTTTGTGCTACGACAGTAAAATTGAGTAAATGCAACAGAGTCCCTATGGTCTGTGAAGCCTGAAATATTTACTGTCTTGCCCTTTACAGAGAAAGTTTGCCAAGCCCTGGGGTATACGTGTCACCCTATGGTAGATGAATAAATCACATTTAATTTAACGATTTTTAGTATATATTACAGATATCCTCACTTTCTACCTCTAATTTCTTCAGTGGATATCTCAAAAAATAATATTTTCTGTGCAGCCAAATTAAAATTGTTATATATAACAAAACTGATAGTAATTCCTTAATGTAATTTGATACCAGCTCATATACAAACTTCGAATTGTTTCCAAAATGTAATTTACAACTGGTTCGTCCTTGCCAGGAGCCAGTCAGGGCTGTGCCTTACATCTGATATCTCTATGGTCTCCTTTTCTCAAGATATGTCCCTTTCTTCCTGACACTGACTTCCTGGAAAGGCCATGCCATTTGTCCTGTAGAATGGCCCACCTTCTGCCATGTGTCTGATTGCTTTCGATGGGTGTAAACTAGTATGTTCTTCTCTACCCTGGATTTACTCTAAACTGGAAGTTAGGTCTCCACTGAATTCAGGTTACATATCATAGTCCAGAATCATGAGACGTGACCCTCAAATCTGCATCAAATCTGAAGACTGGTGCCCCCATTGGTGACATGAACACTGACCATCGGCTTAGTCAACAGATTCTTTTAAAAATGGGTAAAATGGCATGGCATCCAAGAAGTGAAGACCTAGTACAAGAAATAAAGCGTTAGAAATGGAACTCGCAATCCGACATTAATTTCCTTCTTTCTGTACTGTTCCAGGCTGCCCCTCATCATGGTAACCTGATCTTGACTCTTATTGCTTTTTTAAGTGGTGTTGTCCCTGGATTGTGTTCTGACTCAATGAAGTTCTGTAGTAATGGTTTAGAAGAATGGGCCTAGACCTATTTTCCTGATAATTGTGCCTTGTTTGGGTTCTGAGTTGTTGAGGGTTTTGCTTTTGTTGTATTCCTTTCTTCTTTTTTAAGTAACATGGGAGAAAACCAAAGACTTGATTAAAAGTTGTAATGATTGATAATGAGATGTGGAGGTTGTGATTCCAATTTAGATAGAGAAACTCAAGGTATAAGGTAATAATTGCATTTAAGTAATTACAATCATTGAAACATTTGAATGAAATTTTAAAGCATTGAAATTTCTTTGCGTGACAGTCGCAGTGGCTCCTTCTCTGGCACGAAATAAACTGTGTGTATGGAAGAATAAATCTCCCTGAGGCAGACACAGGCTGGAACCTCCGAACTTAGAAGGTGGACTTTCATTGTGTTAGTCTAAGTTTTCTATTTTGACTTGTAACTCTGATTTCCTTGGTTCATAAACCTGCGTTTTACAGTCCAGAGGTAGCATTTTATGTCTCAGCTAAAGCCACGTAGGATTGTTTTGTGTGTGTGTTTAGGACTGTGAACATAGAGCTGCCAGTGACCTCACCTGTCCCCTTATTTTCAGACAGCAGTGCATTTATGTACCTTGCAGGAGGAGGGATAGAGTGAGAGGCAGGAAGACACTGCCAACAGAGAACAGTGAACATGAGCTTTAAAAATTCCGGCAAGGCTCAAGGGGCTCCCATCAGTAGGCAGCCAGTTTATCAAAATGACAGGTGCAGAAGTAGAAGCCTGTCAGAGGGAACGTGTTGCACAGCCTTGTAATGACCTCAGGGAAATGTCGGAGCTGCTCCTGGAGGGTGGATGTGTTAGGATAGGGACCGAGAGGGGATGGTCAAGGCTCCGGAGTTGAAAAATAAAGAATTACGCTTCATGGTTTTAGGAAAAGTGACTGCCTACAAAGACACTACCCATCACTTGCCCTTGAAGTCTTAAGTAGACAAAAGAGAAATCTGAACTGGATTAATTACTGACTGATTCACTATTATAGTAGTTTAAGTAGAATTTTAAGTGCATTCAGTTGGTCAGACATGCAAGAGATTGGAGTTGGGGGAAACACCGGTGAGTGATGGGGGGAATTGGGGAAAGGTGGAGAGAGCTACTGGACTGGGCTGGAGGGCTGACCCCTGTGAAATGAGAGAGGAAGGAAGAACAGTTGTGTGGGAAGAACTTCAGACTTCAGTGCAGAACTCGACCAGCCCAGTGGCAAGTCTCTGAGGATGGACTGATTGCCCATGGGAAGAGTCCACAGTTGGGCAAAAATGGCTACACTTAGTGTTATGCCCACACTGCTCAGTCATTGGCTGGGACAACCTTGGGGGAGGCGTGGCTTTGGCATCGTTGTTGAGGGACTGAAGATGCCCACACTGCTCAGTCACTGGCTGGGACAACCTTGGGGGAGGCGTGGCTTTGGCATCGTTGTTGAGGGACTGAAGATGCAGTGACTGGTGTCCACTCTGGTGACCCTGCTCCGCTCTGAGTGGTGCAAGTTTATGGCTGCCACAGACAAGATTGTCCGTGAAAGCAACCTCTGTCACTCCTGCCCCTCTTCATTCTTGGTTTCCATGCCCTTGTAGCAATCACTTGGTTGTATAATTCAAAGATAAAGACACTTCGCAATGCATTTTTTAAAACATTTTAGAGATTGCTGCTATGTTTTTTTTGTTTTGGTTTGGTTTTTTTCTTCTGTGTTTTGATAATGCAAGTTTACTCCTTGCTGCTTGTGAACTTCGGGCTGTGACCTGAAAAACAGATAGATCTTTTATTAACTCGACCGTGAAAAAGACACAATGCATTAGGAGAGGAGTGAGATTACCGTGTCTCATTTTTCCTTTCCTATAGATTGTCAAGTAGAGGGCTGAAGTAGGTGATCAATTAATATTAATTAATGCTTTGTGAATGGTTGGGTAAGTTTATTCTGATCTCGACTTACTTCAGTCATTTATTTAGAATGCTGATGGTCTCTGCCTAGCCCCTTACCCCTTCTTTCTCCTGTCCTGTCATAATTGTTTACTACCTGTAATAGCTAACAACAGGTGATTATGACTCTCAAAGGAAGAGGTAAAAATCACAGCAGAAGAAAGGTGTTTTTGTTTCTAACAAAGCTTCAATGTAATTTTGTATTTGCTTCAATTTAGCTGTAAAATTTAGCAGCACACATATCTATGTAGGTCAACTTCAACCAGAAAAAAATTGATTGCTAGAAAAACAGCGTGTGTTCACTATCCCTGAATTCACAGAGCAACCTCATCAAGTGCCTGAAATTCCCTTTAGTGGTATATAGTGACCTCGTTTCCCTATTAATAGAGCTAACAAATATCTACTCTTCTGTTCTTCTGAACTTTTATTTAAATTTCTGCCACGAAGGGATACATTTTCGTTTTTACAATGCCAGCCAAATCTTTAAAAGGAAGACATGTGAGCCTTGGGATCACCCAGGCACTCTGCTGTATTGAGCTCCCACCAAAAAGAAGGGCCAGAGAAACGAGGTCTATAGAATGTAGGGAATGATCACCTGGATGACGGTAGTGTTATGAGCTGACTTGTGTCCTCCAGAAACATATGTTGAAGTCCTAACCGCAGGTACCTTGAATATGACCTTGTTTGGAAAAATAATGTCTTTACAGATGTAATCAAGTTAAGATAAGGTTATACTGGACTAAGGTAGGCCCTAAACCAACATAACTGATGTCATTGTAAGGAGAGGGAAATTTGGACAGAGAGATAAACCCAGAAAATGCTATGTGGCCATGGAGGCAGAGATTAGTTATGCTGCCACAAATCAAAGAATGCCTGGGGCCACTGAAGCTGGAAGAGGCAAAGGAAAATCCTCCCCTCGAGGCTCCACGGAGAGCATGGCCCTGCCAACACCTTGATTTCGGATTTCTAGCCTCCAGAACAGTGGGGGACAAATTTTTGTGATTTTGCGACACCCAGTTTGCAGTACTTTATGACAGCCCTAGGAAAATAATAGAGGTAGTATTTTAAATGGTAAGAGAGTGAAGGGTTACGCTCTCTTTTTACAAAGGAAAAAATATATAATTTTATATATATGTATTTAAATAAGTGATGCATGTATATGGTCCACAGTTATAAAGGTATAAAGTACATATAGTAAAAACATGTCTTGCTACATTTTCCCACACCTACCTAGGTCTCCTCCAGAGGACATCCACTGTTAACACTTTCTGGGGTATCATTCAAAAAGTGTGTGATGCATGTACAAGCATGTCAGAATATCTACTTTCCTTTCCCATCTCCTCTCAACAAACGACAACATGCTATTTATGCTTTTTGACCACTCAGTTTTTCATATACAATATCTCTTTGAGATCTTTGCATGCTGACACTTGTAGAGCTACTTTGTAATAAGGAATATTTAAAATTGACATATAGATTCTATTTATGAAACCCAATAATTGTTTCTGTTGCTATTATCGTGTGAGTGTACCACACAACCGTATATGGAATGCTAAATACTACCACCTTTGGAACACTACCATCTACTAGGCACTGTGCAAAGTGGTTTACAGATTTCGTTTAACCTGTTCTTGGCTGGGAGCAGGAGGATTAACAAGAAAGCTTCAATTTCCTCGACCTAAAGGACATTAGAACAATACATATTTACTACTGGAACAGCATCAAGTTCCATTTGTACTGTAGGCTGCTGAAAAGAATAGAAATATGGAAATTTTTATAGGTAGTTCTGATTACTGCCAACTGCCTCCAGGTTAGTTTCATGTTAAAATCCTTATCTCTTGTGTTTTACTTGTCATTACTGAGAAAACATTATTTCTTTGGTGCTGTAAATCTAATTTTTCTGTTATAGAATTTATTCGAAGCAAAGCAGAGCCTGGTTTGGATGTTTCTGAGTGTTCTCAACTGGGATCAAAACAAGGGTACATATGTATTTTATACTGCGGATGAGAGTCAGTTACATGTACTCTCCAACGGGCCACCCTAAAATTACTGTGACTGTCACTACCACCTGGGGTTCAAATATGGATTCTTCATTGGAAACGTGACAGCTGGGAATTGGAAGGATGTGGAATGTTGTCTGTGGCCACAAAGAAGTGGGGAGGTATCTGTGGCATTATTGTCCAGTTTCAGACTTGGAAATAGAGAAGTCGTCCAATCTGCTGTAGAAACAGGGTAAAGAGACCAGTACTTTTGAAAGCACATTGGTGCCCCGTATCCATGGGGATGTGTTCCAAGACCCCCCATGGATGCCTTGAGGCCGTGGATAGTATTGAACCTTAGGTATACTCTGTTTTGTCCCATACGTATGATAAAGTTTAGTTTATGAATTAGGCACAGCAAGAGAATGTTCGAATTGCCAGCAGCGCTACTTTTGTGCTTTGGGGCCATTATTTAGTAATATAAGGGATACTTGAACACAAGCACTGTAATACTGGGACAGTCAATCTGATAACCAAGATGGCTACTAAATGACTCATGTGTGGGATGAGCTGGACAAAGGGATGATTCGCGCCCTGGGTGAGATGGAGCTGGAAGGCATGAGATTTCATCACACTGCTCAGAATGGCACGCAATGTAAAACATATGAATTGTTTATTTCTGGAATGTTACATTTAATAGTTTATGACTGGTTGACCGGGGGTAGCTGAAACAGCTGGAGGTGAAACTTCTGATAAGCGGGGGGGCTACCGTACACCAAAAAACTCCCCATTCTTGCCATGGACTTGGACGGTAGAGAGGACCCCCTTGTTTTAGTTGGTCATATCTTTCCTAGAGCTCTGTGGTAGCAGAAGCTGATGGTTTTCCATCAGCACCCCAGCTTGGGGGTTTATACCAGCCTCCTTTGCAGCTAGTATGGCAGGTAACCAAATTCTGGTCAATGGGATGTGGATGGAAGTAATGTGGGGTACTCCAGGCCAGGAGCCTGGAAGGAGTGGGTGTGCACACCTTCCTTTTCTGTTTACTGCTGTTCAGATATCCACATGCTGGTGGTGGAGCTGCTGCCTTCTACTCAAGAGGGAAGCCACCCTGCCACCATGGGGTATTCCTCAAGGGAGAAAGAGACCACTGTCTTGTGTAAGTTCCTGTAATGAGGGGGTGCTCTTTGTTTCAGCAGCTTAGATTGTGTCCTAACTGATACATCCATGTGCTCAAATATTATTAGTAAGGAACTAGACCACCCACATCTTTTAACTACCTTCTGGAATCAAATATACAGATTACTAGTCTCAGAGCAGCCTAAATCCCCAAGATGACAATTCTCTAGTTTCCTTGATTTAATTTTATGTTTTAGGAATGTTTATGGCATGAGATGAGACTAGTTAGTATCAAGTTGGTTATAGCAATATTTTCCAAGCTACTTTTCAGGCAACTTGTATTAATGGGTTATAGATTCAGGACCCAGTTCCAACATGAGGGTGGGGTTCCCCCACAGCGACAAGCAATTCTCTGACACCAGTTTGGTGTCCTATAATTCAACTGGATTCTGACACTATCTACCCAGAGGTGGCATCAGATTTCACAGGTTAAGGGCTCAGTCTCACAAGACTGCACTCCACTTCAGATGTAAATCACAAGTCTAGGTTGTTATCCGTGCTTCTGACCTGCTGGCTATAAATCAGAGGTTCCTATGACCCCGCAGCCTCCATCCTTAGTCAATTTGCTAGAACGGCTCACAGAACTCAGAAAACCTGTTTACTCACTAGGTTATTGGTTTTCTACAAAGGATGTTAAAGGATGTGAATCAGCCAGACGAAGAGATACATAGAGCCAAGTCCTGAACAAAAGAGGTTCTGTCCCAGTGGAATCTGGTGCTGGCGGCATGGTGGCATGTGGAAGCATTCTATTTCCCCAAACTGGAAGCTCTTCGAACCCCCTCCTTTTGGGCTTTTCTGGAGGCTTCATTACATAGGCATGATTGGTAAAATCACTGGTCATTGGTGGTTGATTCATCTCCAGCCCCTCTCCCCTCCCTGAAAATCGGGGGTTGGGACTGAGTTCCATCCCTCTATTCAACGTTGGGTTTCCCTGGCAACCAGCCACATCCTTAGGTGCTTTCCAAAAGTCACCTCATTAACATAAACCCAGCTGTGGTGCAAAGGGTCTTGTTATGAATCGTATGACACCCATTTCATCTTTATGGCTCTGAAGTGATTTCAGGAACTGAGGAACAGAGACCAAATATTATAACAAAATGTGCCCCCATTGCTGTTATCGCTCAGGACATTCCAATGGTTTGGGGAGCTATGAGCCCGGAACTGTGGATGAAGATCAAAATATCTATTTATTATAAATCACAATATCACATGAATGTTCTTCTAGAAAAGGTGTAGGGAATGATTTGAAGACAGTAAGTGTGAAAAGTTGTGGGTCGTATAACCAATTTCTTCAGAGCTATAATGAGAAACTACCACCACCAACCTGCCAGTGGGAGATATGGTGCAATGTTTCCAGTATTATTTGACCATGCATCTCTTTCTCTGGAACACCTATTAACATTTTGTGGAACTAGTGTTCTTCTGAAACATAGCTTGGGATTACAGTGTTACAGGGTTACAATTGTTTGTACCTTGCTGGTCTGTAAACCAAGTCTCTCTGTTAAAGATGACTATGTATCTCATCCATCTTGTTGATTAAAACTTTAACTCATAGAGGGGAACCATATTTACCTTATTTTCAAGGTCTGGAGTTCTTCACATTTGGTCCCATGGGCTATATACATGGTACAATTAAAAAGTATTGGGTTGGCCAAAAAGATCATTCAGGAACAGCTTACGGAAAAACCCGAACGAACTTTTTGGCCAGCCCAATAGTAGCATTATGTTTTCATAAATGAAAACTATATAAATTTGAATGTATGAAATACGTATATTCTAATAAGAACCCGTTTTATCTGCTTTATCTTATTTGGATTGTGGGTAAGATGACTGGCAAAAAAATGGCGATGCTGCAGCAAAAATAAGTTGAAAAACCATTGTTGGTGTTAGTAAAGCTGTGGTGATTGTTAGATTGGAAAACATCGATTTAGGTTGTATGGTGGAGGGTGTGAATTCACACTTTATTTGGTAAGCATTTGGGGGCCACTGAAGGTTTCTGAACAGGACAGGAGTAGAATTAGTGTTCTTTACAAAGAGCAATCTGACATCAGAACAAACAAACATGGTTTGGGGAGGGCATATACTGGAGGGAGGCCAGATTATCAGGCAGGAGGTGGGATTATTCTCTACTGCAACCATCCAGGGTAGAGAGATGAACAGAAGATGGTTCAGGGATAATTTTCAGAATTTCTATGTTTCACGCTCCTACTAGAGGCATTATATTTTGTATACAGCTGATGTGTGGGCTTTTAGAAACATAAATCAATAATAAAAGATCAAAAAGTGAAAGCACACGACTGCACTTGAAAATATAAAAGCCCTATCAGTTTTCATGGTTGCCTTTTGACAGCTGTTGATAAAGAACCAACAAATGTATTTTCACAGCCTTTGCTTATGTCACGTGACCCTTTGTCCATAACTCTCCTTCCCTGAGCACGTTTGTGGCGGAAAGGTTGAATTATGAAATTATGTTCTGTAAAGTGTTATTTGTTGAGCCCAAGTTATTTACTCTTGAGTTGAATTTCCCGTGCTCTTAATGGGATGGTTGAACTTTTGTTAGGAGATTTGCAAAGCCTCTAGGCCACCCATATCCATTGCTTGGCAGTTGATGGGGCCCCTGTGGTACTTGCAAGAAATCTACAAGAGGTCCAGCTAGCTTTTGTTGCTTAAAGCTCAGGGTTCCTAGATTCCCAATTGAAATTTGGTACTTCTGTGTGGCACAGTTTTATTTCTAAATGTACGTGCCTGCTCCAACCCCACAACACGGTTGTTTTTTGTTTTTTTGTTTTTTAAGTAAAAGATAATTTATTCACTTATTTATTTCACAGCATGTTTTTGACTTGAGTTGTTTAGAATCTTACCAGAACCTCAAAGTACATTTTGTTCATTTAAAATAACTTTTCCCATTTTGTTTAGGTGGCTTTAATTTTTTCTTTATTTTTAAGTTTGTTGTGTCCAAAGGGGAACAAAAGGTAAGCACAGCTGTCCACAGAGACAGTGAGGTTTATTAATTCTCATTTACATAAAAGCCATTTCTACCAATACAGCTTCTTTTTCTATTACAAACTAGAGGCAATTTATCCAGAAAAATAAGGATGTTTCCTAATAGTATGTCACGAGGGGATGGTCCATGTCTAGATTGTTTTTAATATGCACTTTTAAGTTCCTCACACATGTCATTGGAAAAAGCCGCAGTTTGTTCATTAACTCTAATACATGATCCTGGCATGAGGTAACTTGCAAATAGTTACTCGGTGGAAAGCTGAAGCAGTTAAGTGTATATTGCTTATGATACTGTAGAATACCTGATGAATGCCACCTTTGTTACTATTTTTAATTAACTGAATGTCTTCTGGTCTTTAGCAAGTAGGAGGCAGTGGTTTCAGATGGAGTTTCTGTTTGATTCTACAACCGGCACTGTGGTTTTGACAGGGAATGTTCTTTGAGGAACCTTCTTTGTCTCTGATGTTATGTGGTTGGAAGTTTGGACTCTTCACTGAGATTTTTAGGCTCTTTTCCATCTTCTGCTTCCCTAGATTCAGTCACAGGTCTGCAGTGTCCATTATCTACTTCCGTTTGCCCAATAAAGGGGCATTATCCATATAAAATGTAAAGTGGATGGTGCCCTTTGGATTTGTGGGATGTGATAACTCCAATCTTGAGTACCAACATTGTGCACATCCCAGTGGTAAAATGTCCCATCGTCCCCAGTGGGATTCAGTTCAAGTTCTTAAACACAGGTAAGTACGATGCTCCACAGTCTGCCCCTGGCTGGTACCCCAGGCACCTCCCTTCCGACTCTTCTCCCACCCGCTTCCAGCTCCCAGAAGGGAGCTGGGCTTTTTTGAGGTCTCCATGTCTTACGTACTCTCTTCTTTAGTGATACTTTCCCCATTTGATGTTCATCTAAGGAAATCCTACTCACTCATTCAATAATTCAGCAGCTGTTTATTGAGCACCTACTTACTATGCGTCATGCATTATGTTAAGCACGTAGAAAGTGCTCAGGTATAGTCTCGATTTGGATAAACTGATCCTTGGAGAAGCCTCAGCATATACTTCTCTCTTTTATAAAACTTTCTCTTTCTTGGCAGTTTGTGCAAAACTTCTTTAAAATTATCGCTTTGTTTTCATTTACATCGTGTGGTGTTTACTTATTTTATCTGTGCATTTTCTCCATCTGGACCACAAGTACTTGGAGTACAAGATCGTAGTTTTTCTTTGTTTCCCAACAGATAGCTCAGTAAATTGCAAAAAAAGCAAAAATTAGAGTAGAATAGACTGAATTGCAACCCCACTTCTTGCTAGCTGGGCAGATTAATTTTCCTAAATCCTGGATTCCCCATTTGTGTATTGGAGATAAGAACGTCAAATTAGATCAAGTCAACAAGGTTTATTTGTTTTTACTGTGTCCGTAGACTTTAAATGAGAACATGTTCCGTACATTTCCAGTACAGAGCCCGACACCTTAGTATGAATGAAGATACGAAGGAATCTACCCATTACTAATCCTCTCCATCCTCGACGCCTGTGACTTTGAGCATAGTAGGGGCTCATGAATGTCTATTGAATAAAGAGACAGAGCCCACAAGGTTTCTATCATTAAATATGTTTACATAGAAGTGACAGAATTAGCATGAATATTATGTATTATTCTTCGGCAGTGGCATCCCTGCTAATCGGGTACTGGGAAGTAGTGGCCTTGCCCTCCAGCTGTCTTCAGCAGAAGCTAACTGGTACTGCCTCAGCCATCTTTCTTTCTGTTAACAAAAGAGCGTCATTATTTGGAAAACTAGTCATATGCATTTTTTTTTCCTTCCAAAGGGTCTAAGCAACACAATAAATACATTTATTATTCATTCTGTGTTAATTCTTCTTGCTAAAGTGGGGGAATGCATTTAAAAGGAATTCCTGGAAGACTATCTGGGGGCCTAAAAATAAAACTCAGGCTTTTATTTTAAGCTTGTCAACGGGGGTGACGAGTGCAAGAATTGCCGCCCAGTTGTACGGGAAGCAGCGCTTGAATTCCGTTTCTCACTACGTTTTGTCTTGCCTGCCACTTCCCCTAAAATGGAAATAATTTTTAATATCATAGAGAGAGATGGGAAAATTCCACTTTTATTTGTTATGGTGACACTAGGGTGAATGAACAGTCACGGAGACGCTTGTCTGTTTTAGTGGCTGGCTTCTGGGAGAGAGGGGGGACGCCCTGCAGCCTGACACTCAGGTGCTTCAAGATGCTGTTGGGCCTGTCATTACTGTTCCTGTCTGGGGTCTCCCCGCTGGGGTTAAAGGCACTAGGAGGTGACCGTGGGAGCTGATTAGAAGTCCTCCTTTACTTTCCCTTTCTAAGTCAGCCTGCACAGTATTCGGAGGCCTAGCTCTTTTCAGTCGGAGGGGAGAGGAAGGATTTGTAAGGTGAGGGGTGAGCAGCAGGTATCCCCACTGAGCAGCAGATTCAGCCCAGTCTGCGGGCACGGGACAGGACTGGACTGTGTTAGTGAGTGTGGAGCTGGCCTGGACTCTTGAGTCCCAGGGTTAAGAATGCGCCAAAGAGAGCTTCTGTCTGAGTTCTGGCTTGGTTCATAGTGTTGACCCCTCCTAGGTCCTTTTATGGTGACTTCACTTTTCGTAGGGTCATCTCAGGTGGAAGGAGGTGAGATTCTGTATGATTTAGAAGTAAACCGTGATCTGTAAGTCCGTACAGAACAGGAGACAGGCCAGATACGAAACCTCTATCTTCTAGCTTGAATTTTTGTGGCTGCAGATTTTACATCTAGCAGAAGTAACTGGAAGTTCTTAAACACGTAAGTCTGATAACTTGGTCAAACCCTTGGCACGTGCAGGGACGTTTCTGGGATGTAAATAAAGAGAAGTATGAGAGTATATCCCTGTCCTGCTGATTTTATCATCTCTTGGGGAAGTCTGAAAGCAAACACTGAAGCTAAGGAACAAGGACACAGGAAAATAACAACTGCATGATTAGAAGTGGGCCCCATTTGATACCAATCTTGGGAAGCTCTTGGGTTCAGTGCAGAACTTGAAACCTGACACAGTCTGTTCTGACCACGGAGCGTTAAATGGTTTTTGCTCCTGGGAACATTGTGTTGTCCTGTGGAATTGCTCTTGACTGAGCTAGGTCCAAACCTTCCAGCGTGAATCCATCATAGGAAGGAAGGAAGAAGCAACCCCGGACATGTCATCAGCCTCTCAAGAGGTAGACTTTAGGTTTCATTAGATTGTAGAATATATACTCTTGGGGCAACAGATGGAGCCATGTGGTCCATAGTTCAAAAATGGACAGTAGACAGAAATGTCTTACGAGCAGTACGTTAGCCCTAACTGAAGCTATTTATTGTCTCTTCCCTAAGAACCGTCCGTGCAGCCTACAAAGCTCCCCTTGCGTTTTGCATGATATAATCCATGGCTTTGGTTGAAAGTAGACCACTTCAGGCTATAGCCTCTTTGCTAGAGACGGGCACGAAAGCTTGGTGGGTTGGGATTAGCTGAGGGAAGAAAGACAGTGGGGAAAATGCGAACACCATCCAGGCATGATTTAGTGAGAAATGATCGGACAAAGGAGAACATAAAGTCTTTTAACCCAGCATCCTAATTTCTAGTTATTTATGCTGCTTAATGTATCAAAAGTCACTGAGCCAACAGAGTACCAGCACTTACTAGAATTTATTGAGCACGACCATATGCTAGTCCTTGTACTGGGGACTTGGGATCAATTGTAAATAAGTTCCAGGAGTGTCATTAGTCAATATAGGGGTGTTGTCTATTTACAAGATTATTTTTAGGTTTCTGTCTGTTTGGCGATATGATAATGCATGTATTTTTTTCTGCAAAAATAACATTATGAAACAATGTTAGAAGAGGAAGGTGAGAGTCTTTTAAACTGGCAAGACTTGGTTCTATCAAGGATGCTGCATTGGTTAAGGATTAGTGCCTATTAGACATGTTAAGTCCCTTTCTCTGGGACTGGTCAGAAGCATTTCATTTAACCTTCCTATATCCACTGAGCTTTATGTAAAATGAGAAAAAAACTTGTTGTTATGTATTAGTACCCTTGAGACTCTTTGTGAGGATTATGCTTTTACTGTGTTGGGTGATAATAAATGCCTCTTGCATGAACGGTGCACTGGTTTCTACCATACGATTCTAAGAGTTTCCTAACGAATTGGCTTTAAAAGTGTTAAAGCTTCTCTAATGCACGATATGACTTTTGGGTTTGTGTCTTTTACCTGGCCATCCTTACCTTTTTATCATCATTCTTCTTCAACGTCCGAGTGTGTAAAGAAGAAGATGCGAGGTTATGTCGGCACTTATCAGTCACCCTTCCTTGCCAGTGATATTTAAATTAACCCTTGAGTGGTTCATCTGGAATTAGTGAATAACATTAAACTTATTACGGCTGACATGAAGGCTTAAGATACTATTAAAAGCAGAGGAATTCGTTACCAAATTGGGTAATATCCTTCCAGAAATACAATACTATGAAAAAAATGTTTCTATGGAAATTAGTTATTTTATTATCTCCTTTCATATAAATTTTAAGTCAGAAGGAGAACTGTGTCACCCAACTATGAAACCCAAGTGTTATAAAGACAATATCCCTTTTCAGGCAGTGACCTCGGAAATCAACCCAACATGAGGGTTTGTAATGAAAATGACTTTTAAAAGGATCCGAGAGTGGGAATATGATTCACATCCCCAAAAATGAAAAATAAAAAATAAAAACAAGCCCTTGAAGGGTTACATCAAGATTGGAAAGAAAGCAACTGACATCTCCTTGGCCGCCTTCTGCCCATGGACCGTGGCTCTTCTCCGGCTCCTTGTACAGAACTCAGACGCCCTGAGCGTGTACCATAGGTCGTCCGCAAATGCATTTTTCTTTTTCTGTCAGTCGTGTTCTCTTTCATTTCTGTCTGCTGGGCTTATTTTCTAGCCATTATTTCATCAGTGGCATAGCCAAGTTGTCACTCCTGACAGGTAAAAGAATTATTCAAGAAGTTTTGTTTCCTTTGTTGATTTAATAGTCTCATCATTCCATATACCCCAGACTTGGGCAGAACCCCCAGTTATAGGTGATTTTAATGCCCCTTCCTTTCTGCTTACTCATAACATTTACAATGAAAATATTGGGTTGGCCAAAAAGTTCGTTCGGGCTTTACCCTAAGATGACAATCCCGAACGAACTTTTTGGCCAGCCCAATAGTTCATTATTTCTGTGCCCAGTTGTGTTAGGTCACCTGTCCTGATGGCCTGTGAGCTCCCTGAGAGCGAGAGACCCATCTGTCTCATCTCCCACTAAGTCCATTACTGCATCGTAGGTGCAGAGAAAGGCAGTCACATATAGCTGTTAATTATTCCATTCCTAAGGTGCCTTTAGCTAAAGAAGGCCAGGGTTTTCTCAAAGCCCAGGTACCCTTCTCCTTTTGCGTCATCTACACATCAAAACAGACCACTGCAAAATATTCCAAAGGGTTGAATCAAGATTTTGTTCTTTTTTCTTTTAGTGAACCTTTGAGTCAGGCAATGGTACCAGCTCCAAATATGTTCAGCTCCTGCAAATTACGTGGTAGAAAATTGCAATAAACTTCGAAAGTTGTATTAATAAATGTGGTTTTTAGGGACCCACTTAGAATCTCCCCCACCCTGCTTTCTTTCCATGTCCTGCCTGTGAATTGCGTCTTTCATTTAAAAACTGCTCATTAAACACTGCTTATTTGGATGAAAGTCCAGTCTATATAAACCAGTATACATTGGATTTTCCTCAGTGTATGTACGAAGGAGATATTTATTGAATATTTAATTCTCAGGTGTACAGCAGCGTTCCTGTATCCCTTAACTTCTTTCTTCCCTTTATCGAAGCATCTGCTTCGTATTTCATACCATCAGTACATTCTTTAAAGTATGATCTGTTTGTATATCAACCACCCTGTCATCGGCCCTTGCTTTGTATTATCCTTTATTTGTACGTGTGCCGTCTTCTCCTTTCCTTCCCTCGTATGACTATTCAAACGACCCTTTCTTTTCCATGTTAAGATAATGTTAACTCTCTTTTGAAGTTCACCCCGTGTATTTATGGAGTCTTTCTTTATTCTTCAAGCTCTGCTCCATTAATCTCCTCTCTGTTCCTTTTCTCTCATTGATTCTAATACCAGCCTTAATTCTGGAACTTATACTTTTTCATCTTTTGTAAAATAAATGGGTCTTGTATGGATATACCTGCTTAGAGAGCAGAGTTGCTGTGGTAGAGAATGATAAAAAAGTAAATTCCATACCTAGGATTTCTCTTTCAGGCTTTTTACTTTTTTTTTTTTTTTTTTTTGACGTCACTCTGGAATGTTCTCCAGAATCCAGTGCCATTGCTAAGTTCTCTGACCAATGAAGAGTCCAGTTGTTCCATTTCTCTTATGATCTGGGTCTTCGTGTCTATTAATGCAGCTTAAGCCTGTGCTAACCTTAGTAATCATGCCACATGGCTGGCTAGTATTGAGTTTCTGGAAACCTAAACCCTTTATAATAATAATGATAATAATAATAACAAGAAACTGCATACTTTCTGTATAACGGGCACTTTACATATATCAGGTCTAAAGTATAAAATTATATAGAGGATTAAATAAAGACTCAAAGTGAGTATGTACATTGTCCAAGTGAGCATGGATCAAGGCAGGTTTGGTTATTTTTCTTCTCTTCAAAGACTCCTGAGCTTGCGTCTCCCTCATCCTACATTCTAATGCTGTTGGTTTCAGGTCTTTATACTTATTCTGCTGATATTCTAATTATGTAGTTTCAACCCATTTTCTGAGCTGATTTTGTCCTGTTATCTATTTTCTATTCCTCTCGTATTTTGCCATCTTCCAATGACCTGAGAAATATTCATTCTGTGTCTGCCTGAAAGTTATTGACAGGACCAAGAACATAGGAGAGTTGCCCAGCGGAAACTTCCTATCAGAGTGACTGTCCATTTATCAACACATTTTGGAGAGAGTTGAGTAGCAATCTATGACTCCATTTAACCATACTGCCATTCAGCCCATATTTTTACATTGTTCGTTAGAATTTAATGCGACTGAAATCAACAAGAGTGAGGCACTACAACAGATCCTCTGCAGAGGACACACTGAACAAAACACAGTCTTTTTGTGATTTGGGAGAAGAGGGAATAGGCAAGTACACAGGTAATTATAAGCAAAACATGATGAATTTCCTCTCAGATGTAGAAAGATCAGGGAAATTTGAAATGGAAGAGAGTAGGTCTTGTAGACCTACTTGTAGACCTTGTAGAGAGAAGGCTCCATCTCAAGAGTAGTATGCCGGGCTTCCCTGGTGGCGCAGTGGTTGAGAGTCCTCCTGCCGATGCAGGGGACATGGGTTCGTTCCCCAGTCCAGGAAGATCCCACATCCCGCGGAGCGGCTAGGCCCGTGAGCCATGGCCGCTGAGCCTGCGCGTCCGGAGCCTGTGCTCCGCAACAGGAGAGGCCACAGCAGTGAGAGGCCCGCGTACGGCCAAAAAAAAAAAAAAAAAAAAAAAAGAGTAGTATGCCAGCTGAATCTTAAAGGGGACACAGAGGTCCATACGGGATAAGAGAACATTGCCTGTACATATGCAGATGGGCTGGCGCCGGCCATGTGCGTGAAACAGTTAAGTCGTCTGCTTTGACTTGTGAAATGGAATGGGGTGTGGAATGCATAGGGGGTGCGGGGTACAGTCGTGTTGGAGGGTTTGGTCATAGACTTCTGCCATGCTGAGATCTTGGACTTGGCCTGTCAACAGTGTACTGGTTAGGAGCACAGACTCTGGAGTCAGACTTCCTTGGCTTGAATCCTGCTATGCCCTTTACCAGCCATGTAACCTTAGGTAATTTACTAAAACCTGTGCCTCGGTTTCCCTAACTGCAAAATGAAGTTAAAACATCAGCTACCTTGTAAGTTTTCTGTGAGGATTAACTGAGTTACCATTTGTTAAGCTCTTACACAACGGCCTGCCAAATGGTAAGTACTAAGTGCTTGTTAAAGAGGAGAGATTTTTTGTTTGGGGGAAGAAATTGACATGACGAAAGTTGGGTGGCAGAGTGCTTACACTGGTGGCAGTGAGAAAGATGGGCTAGTTAGAGGCCGCGTGCGTGCGTGCGTGTGTGTGTGTGTGTGTGTGTGTGTGTACTGGGGGTCGGGGTGAGTGAAAGCAGTGAGAGCCAATGGGATAGGTAAGAAGTAAAGAGGAAGGGTCTAAAAGAGAGTATCAAGAGGACCACTTCATTTTAGTATTCCATTAATTTTCCCTTTGCTAATTGGCCTGTCCTTGTTGGTTGGTCAGATTTAAATCTCAGTGCGCAAGCTTCCTTTCTGTTCTCTTCCACCTTCTGAGAAAAGAAGTTATCAGCAAAGCTAGTCAACAGTCAAGAATCTTTCAGCTGCTCTGCAGTGGGCACCATTAGACATGTTGTCAGTACTTGGATAGATGATGACTCTTCATCACGACCACATTTTACTTCTGTAATATGAGGAAAGCATCCAGTTCGCTGCTCACTGTGTCGATGTGGTTAATAAACAACAAACACACGTAAAAACCCCCAGCACACAGCATATCTTATCAGCGGTCCAGTTGCTACGTAAAATCCTGCGTCTCTTGCCTCTGACCAAATGGTATGAACCTGATAATCAAGCCAGAAGTTCTTCATGTGGAGTAGAGGAAATGTGATTCTCATTTTTTAACCTCCTTTTCCTCACATGAAACGTATGTCATATCCAGCAAGTGATATGTTAACAGTAGAGCCTGGCTATATGTAATAATTGGTATTTTTGGACACTCTGAAGTTCTGCTTTCTAGGATTCAATTCGAGATAAAAGGATCACAAAAATAAGAAGGATCACATAAGTATCGTAGCAAGCAGCCCTGGATAAGGGAGGTAGTTTAAAAATCGGGAGTCGTTACTTCCAACTTGGAGGAAATATTCACTGAAGCCTGAGCAAGGGTCTTTGTTTCTGCCTCTCATTTGTCGAAACGATTTTTCTAAAAGGCTGCAGGTACCTTATGCTACCTGAGACCTATGAAGGTAAGAACGTTGTTAAAAGAAAGGAACAGAATCGGCGTCTGTGTAGACACAGGTTTAGGATTAGGTATCCATAGAATTTGATTACAGACCTGTGTTTTCAGATCCTGTCTGGGTCCCAGCAAGCTTTTGCTTATGGGTCCAGTTGCCTTTTCCCATGGCTAGGACTCCACGTGACCCAGTAGTCGTCCTTTCCCAGTCATTCTCCACCCTGGCTGCACAGTGAAATCACCTTACGCTCTAAAAACTACCGCCTCCCAGACCCCACGCCCGGAGTCTGATGTGTTGAGATTGGCATCAGTGATTCTAATGGGCTCTCAGGAAGCCCCGCTCTAGAGACCACCTGCACCTCAGGCAGGAGGGATCTCGGGAGTTTAAGGTGAACACTCTGGCTCAGCATCGCTGTGATATTTGCTGCTTGACCTTGACATGGGTACACTTTTGGAAGCTGGTTTCTCTACAAGCATCAAAGACCCAAATCCCCTTTGACCTCAACCCTCTTGGACCCCAGTTCTCGTAACTGGAGTTCAGCTTTCTTTCCCTATGGCTGAGTTTATGACTCGTTAATCTGCCTAGTTCATCACAGTCTTTGGAAGACTGGAACTCTTTATGATTTTTTATTTAATTTTTGCCCTTGGGAAATTGCCTGTAGAATCTCTTAGTGCTAATTAGGTGTTCCATTGGGGACACCATTCCTGAATGTCCCCTTTTCAGTATTCTCTCTCCCAGGACACACTCTTGTGTTCTTGATATGACACCTGGTCCCAATAACTACCAGACACCATATTCTCGGGTAGCCTCGTGCTAGGTCGATTTGACCTGATGCCCTTGAGGCTACGTCTTGTCCTGCTTCCCCCAGAGTTTGTTTTAGTTGAGAAGCTGTGTCTAATTCTTGATTCCTGCCCTTTCAAATATACTTACTCTGCCCTAACTGTAGCTCACTGAATCTTACAGAGCCCTTTACATGATGAAAGGCATTGGTTCAGATGAACCCATTTTGAAGACCAGGCTCCTGGGCGTTATGCTCCTAGACAGGGAGGGTGGATCAGAACCTTCGGGAGATTCTGATACATCCCACTTTCCACTGAGATCACTGATTTACAAGGCTAGAAGTCCTTTGTAGTATGGACCGTTCCTCTGAATCTCTCCATCTGGTGAGCCCAGTGGTTAGTGCATGAGCTGGGTCCCCACAGGTCTGGGCTTGAATATTAGTGATGTGCTTTGGGTAGCTTTAACCTCACTTCAGTTTTTTTCTTTGTTAATACCCAGGGTGCTTCATATATTACTTTATCCTCCAGAAATTGAGGTATTAGGGTTTGTAGATGCTCATTCTTTTATTGACATAGAAGGAGAAAGTATGGGATTCACCTAAAGGTCACAGGAAAAGTAAGAATGAATTCGAGCTTCCATTCTCAGCCTTGATGACAGGTTTCTCATATGTCTTGCTGTTTCACTGTTTTAGCTGGTGTAAAGGCTTAGAAAAAATTACCCATGAGTGTTGAATAAGTAAGGATTTGGTTTGTTGTTAAAGCCATGAAATGAGGAACTCCCCCTGGTCTAATTGATCTGACATCAGTTGCAGATGGAGCGGAAGATACAGAAGGAGAAGAACTAGTGTTTGATAACTCTTGTAATATTCAGAGTGTCTTGGGACTTTGATGCCAACCTAATCAGTAATTTGAGGAAAAAGTCCTTGCTGGCCTCATTGAAAATTTCTTACGTTCAAAAGCCAAACCTAAGGCAAATAAATCGGCAACGTTTTAGAAGTGGATTTATTGTAGACCTTCTATCATTAGCAAACTCTTCCAGTATATTTATATTTGCGCTGGACTTGCAAAATGTGTAAGTTTGTTTAGTTATGTAACATTACTACGTACATGCTTGTGATTGTGGTTTTGAGGCAGCTTAGAAGAAAGACATGTTCATGACAGTCTTTGCATTTTGGTAGAACGTTGCTGCTCTTCCAAGATTTGATTGGTTAAATGTAAGTGGTTTTGATGAGCAGGTTGCTTTTTGTTATTGCCGTGAGTTTGAAGGGGAATTAGAACCTGGTTATGTTATAGTTTGCAAAGAAGTCACTGACTAGCTTTGAGTACCCATTTGTTTGTCCCTTGATGCTTTCTGAGTGAAAGCCTCATTTTATAGGGATATGCATTGATTTGGCAAGTATTTTGCCAGACAGGTTGAACTGTGGCCCTGAGGTGAGAAACCCTGTTGAATCAACTTGTAGAAGCCATGGGTTTGGGAGGCTGGGGGATTTTGGATGCACTGAGAGCTGATTCAAGGGAGGACTTTCCAACTTCTTTTGCTTTATTTTTTTTAAATTAAATTGCCCTTAGTAGTGTTGTGTTTTGTGACAACTGCTTCTACTTTTTGGTAAGAACGAAGTGCTTCCGGCATACCTCGCTTTACAGATAGTGATGGATAATCCTACCTTATGTTTTTCAGCTCTTATAAGCTTAGCTATTTTCACCTTAATTCTTAGCCCTAAAGAAAATAGAAATGTTTTCAGGAGAAGAATATATAGTGCATGCGCGTTTGCCTGCCCCTCTCACTTTCTTAGTTATGTATATTGGCTCGCACGTTAACATTGCTGGTGTTCACATCTATGTCTTTAAGATTTACCCTGGACCGGTTGTATCACGATCAATATCATGAATAAACGTATATGCAACATGTGAAAACTTATATGATCACAGAGTGGATCACAGTTTGAACTCCACGTCCAGGTTTCTTTACTCAGCTTCTTCTGTAGACAAATTGACAATATGCTTACCTCCACTGTGCTCTTGGTATGTGTAGACATAGTTTTAGGGTTATGTAAAATTTGACTAGTTTGAATAGTATGAAGCAAGATTATTAGAAATAAGCCCCAATTAAAAAACATTTACATATTTTACATAGTTTCTCACATACTTGGGCTCCGATTTTCCCAGAAGCTACTTTGTTTATTGCTTGGTTTAGTCATTTATTTTCACATCGAAACCAAATAGGCTTTGGTTCTGCTGGTTTGTCAGTTCTCTGCGTGTCCCGTCGTGGACTGGATACTACTCATCATTGCCCAACTTCAGGGAAAGTCAGCAAACACACTGTTTGGGCTTCATCTCTGAAGATTCTGAGTCATTAAACCACAGGTGGGGTGCCCGAGCATCTGTATTTTTGAAAAGCTCCCCAGGTGATTCTAATGTATCCCAAAGCTGAGAAAGGCTATCTTAGAAGGACTGAAATCAATACCAGACAGGCATGCCCTTTAGAGACTTTTCCAACCCTGAGATTCCTTGTAGGTTGGTCCAACATGAGGTGTCAGAAAGTCTTGGAAAAATTTAGAAGTTATGAAAATGAGAAGTTCACCAACAGAAAAATATACATTAAAAGAGAATTCTTCATCATTCAGAAGGATTTTCTACGGGGCTGTTTCAAATAGAAAGCTTCTGTAGTACATTCAAAAGTTGCTACAAAATACGAAAAGACTGCCACAGATTTTGAAACACAGCTACTGGGAACAGTAGCGAGATTGTCTCAGGTCTCTTGTCTTTTACCAGAAAGAAGTTGTTCAGGACCTGGAATGTTGGTTCTTCAACACTTCAGGATCTGGGAAAATGAACTCTACATTTTGCGTTATTATTATTAATAGGGAGGTTCCCGTAGAGTTAAGTTCAACACGTCATACATTTTTCAACAAAAATGTAACAACCATGAAAATAATTTGTGCCATTGGTGTCCCCTCCCAGTTAATAGGGCTTTTTATGTAAGAAATTCCTTCAATTTGTGTCTCTTCCTTCCATCTGTCTTACCACTCACGTGTCGATGTGGCTATAGAAGACAATGTTGATTTTGTTGAATGAAGTCAGATCGTGGAGGACTTTGAACTTGAGCGCTCTAAAGCGTTGAAAACTTTATTCTGAAAGTAGCAGGGAGGAGGGGCAGTGAAGCAGCGAGGTGATGGATTAGATTTTCACTTTCGAGAGATCCACCTGTGCTGGATGAATAGGAGGAAGGGAAGGGCACCGTGGAGATGGGTAGCCCAGCTAATAGCATATTTCAGCAGTCTGGGCGGGAGATGGTGATCCAGACGATGATACACCATGAAGCTGGGGTGGGTGGAGTGCGGTAAGCAGGGAACGTGGATGTGGTGACCACGTAATTCATCCTTCCAATCTGGACCATCGTGCGTGTGAAAGGAAGCGCTGTTAATACTTACTTCAGGGCAACAGGCACCGACTGGAACTGTCCCGGACAAACGGGGACATACGTCAGTATTAGCTGTAGAGAGAACAGAGACAGCTTCTAAGGATTTGGGGCAAGCTGAGGAAAACTGGATAGAAATCTGGATCTGGAAAATGGGCTGGAGACGTATTGGGCCCCTTCAGTGTAGGTCATAGTGATGAAGGTTGCTGGCCTGGATTACTTGACGTTATTTCAGATTTTGAATAAAGAAAGGGGAGCCAAAGACCCTGTCTCTCTTTGTAAAATCAGAGCAAAAAAGCATTTTTGTCATCTGATCCTCCTGAAAATCTTGAATGCTTGGAGCAGGAGCGAATAGGGTTGTTGTTTCTTTCCCTCCCATACCGTGAACAATCAACTGGCTTAACTAGTGGTATCTTCATTTATCCTCTTTGAACTTCATTATCGCTTTTCCTTTCCCATCAGCAAAGTGCCTGTTAAATAATCTTCGGTACTCAGGAACTAATTATATAACTTAGAAGTGTAGAAGTTCCCAATACCCCCCCTACAGTCTACAGTATTTTTCTTTGTAATCCTTAGAGCACTTGGCAAGCCTTTCCCTTTAACACCATGGTAGAGTTTCTTTAAAGCAATTTCTAGGAAGAGGTTTTATTTTGGGATCCTGTAGGGAGATCAGAATGGTTTTATTTTTTTAAACCTTCTTCTCTCCTTAAAATGACATGGCACACTCTATTTCCAGTATGAAAGGTTTAAATTGCCATCACGTCACGTGCTTTCCATTAAGAGAATGCTGCACAGGCTGATTTAAGAGACAGTGTAATAAGTCGGACAGTTGAAGTGATACAACTCCCTCCCGTGTTGGCACTGTTGATGTTTGCTTCGTGTTTTGACTGTTGTCTTCGGGATTGTAACTTACTCCAGAAAGTTCATCCGAGTGAATTAAATTCAATGTCAAATTTTCATCAAGGTTTTGATTTTATTCAATTTTACTGTACAGCTCATTGAGGCTTACAGAGCCCAAGTGCCTTGGCCCAGGTAATCTAGCATGTCAGTGTCTTAGCGCAGAGTTTTCTTTTAGTTCCTTAACCTCCAACGCATCCCTGTTTGTCTCCTTACGAACTGGCTGTGTTTAAGGGCCTTCAACACCAGTGGGACCTTCTGGGAAGTCTGCGTGTTCATGAGTTATCTTTTATATGCAAGTGAGAAAGATACAGTGATCAATTATGATAATCTCTTGCATGGCGGATGCAGCTCTCTAGGGATTTGTTACCCCACGCCAGCAGAACCAGGCTCAGGTTTACCACTAGGATGCTTGTGTGGGGTGGAATGATAGTCACGTGCTGTCTGGTATTTGAGGCTGCAGTGGCAGAAGGCAGGATGGCCTGCAAATAGATGACATCATGTCAGGGGCACGGAGCCTTTGCCATGAGAGAAATGTTTTGCCTTCATCTCCTAGAGGCTGCTGCAAGTGTGGCATAGCTGCTAGATTTTTGTGGCTGCCCCCGAAGGGCTTTGTCTGCCCCGAAACCAAATGTGAAGCTTGCAGGAATCCAGCTAGGAGACCATTCCAGAAGGATTAGACAATAAGAACCCGTAATTAGCCTCCACAGTCTTGAGCCTTCTAGGATATGCTAGACTGCAAAACCCTTCAAAAAAATGCCTCGGGTGAAATTTAGTTTAAACCTATTAAGTGTGTAGCACGAATAAAGAGAAAGGGCATACTGTAATTATATGTAACTTTTGAGGTTTGAATTCATCTAAAGCTATATTCAAGCTACAGTTTTTGTCTCTCCTGTGGAATACCCAGAGTAATTTTTTTTTTTTTTAAGGAAAGCAGATGGTTTTGATTATTGGTTTTCCCACTCAGTTAATAATGCTTTTTATTTAAGCAATTTCTTCAGTTTGGGTCTCTCCCCACCTTCCCTCATCAGCACCCACGCGTCAGGGTGGCTGGGAAGGCGGCGTTGATGCTGATACAGAGGTAATCAGTGAGCCACTTAATCATCTGCCTCGGCACAGATAGCTCTGGAGCTGCTTTGCTGTCAGGCGGAGATACATTAGAAAGGGAGAAAGATGACTTAAAGCAATGCCTGAAAATGATTATCAAACAAAGGCCAGCATTTAGGACGCTGTTCAACCAGAGAGGAATTCCCCGGAAGGATGAGGCGACAGCCTTTATCTTGCAGTAAGGGCAAATGGTGAAAATAAAAGTGTCAGACCTGGCACGTTTTATGTCAGTTCGAGTGACTAAAGGCCAATATGGCACAGCATGTGTTTGGATCATGGGCTGTAAAACAGGTGACCTTGTTTCCTGAGGCTGATTTATAGCTTTTGTGTACTTCAAGCTTTATTTTGCTTCTGGAAAAAAAAGAAAAAATCATCAACCCTTGATGGGAAAGTGGGCAAAGCCTGAAGTGGGTGCAGAAGATGTGAGGTGCATCCCGTCTTGAAGGCAGCCGGGCTCATCCCTGGCTTGGATTGCTTCGAAGTGGAGCTAACAGGCAGGGACAATGTTTTGTCAGAAAAACCACCAGGGGTAAAACAGAATAAGAGTCTTTGCAGGCCAAGTGGGCAGAGCCGTTAGAAGTGCAACCACTCCATTTAAAGGGGATTCGGGTCTCATCAGGATCAAGTGAACGCATTTCAGCAGAAGTGGCTCAGAAGGCTCTCAAAGGAATGCCTAGGACTGATTTGCTACTTATTGACGGCTTTGGTCTATTCCTACAAATGCCCAGAAAACTCACATGTTCCTCATACACAGTCTTTGAGCTTGTTTCTAACACATGGCATTATTACATGGGGGATAGGAGTCCCTATCCTTTACCACGTCACTATTTTTCTTCTGATTTTTGGCTGGCTGGAATTAAAATTTTTACATCAATCGGTTATGTCCTGGGTTGGCTTCTTCAGCTTCGGGGATATTAAATTCCTTCCTTTCCACGTAAGTGCAGAAATGCATTTCACATTGGAGGCCGTGCCTTGCTGCCGGTTTGGAGGCTCTGCTGAGTTAACAAGGGGTGTGCCTTTCCCTCCTCCTGTCCCCTGGCACTCACTTAACCTCGGCTGAACAATAATGAGCCGCTCTGGGGGGTTTTGTGGCTCACATTTCTTTGGTAAATTTCATCTTCACACGGAGCACGCCCTTCCTGCTCTGACTGCTGCGGCCCCCGTTTGTAACTGGATCGACACGTTAACCTGCTGCTCAGAGTAGGTACAAACGTGGCGCCAAGGGACCAGTGTTGATGCCAAGCCTCATGTCCTCTGTGGGCTGTAAACAGCAAGTAGACCGACCAGACCTGAAGAGAACGGGCTAGTCGTTGCCCTGCTGAGCCGCAGGTGCAGAGAGAGGATGAGGTTCTCGTTCTCTGCTTTTGGAAGAGACCCTTGCACTCAGAGCTTTGTCACTTGTGGCTCCAGCCCTCCTTTCATCTATTTTTCAATTCATTCCTAACCAGGGAAATCAGAGGGAATTGCAGAGTGCTGGAGCTTGATGGGACTTCAGAAGTCCTCTCTGCAATTATTCAGTTCACAGAGGAAGGACGTGAAGCCGGTTACTTTAATTCAGCCAACTTAAATACTCAGTGCCTGAGATTGGACCAGAATGTGGGTCTCCTGACCTTCAGTCCCAAAACAGTCCTCATTCATCACTCAGCTTCCCATCGAGATGGGTGTAGTGGCCTGGAGTAGGGATTATGAAGATGAATTGTTGGATTTCAAGAATCAAGTTGGAAAGAGTAGGCTCAGGATGGGCTCATCAGTTTTCTTGACTCAGAGTTGGAAGGAGGGCGGAATTCCCTGAATACTTCATAAGGATCTAAGCTATTCGTCTCTGTAAAACCTTTTCAGTTTTGCTTGGAGAAACCTGACCTCCCGTGTTCATGATTAGTGAGCAGACACATACCTATTCCTGGACAAGCTTTTGACTTGTCACTGGCCTCAGCTTTCTCATGTGTAACATCAGAATAACGGTCCTTATCATCGCAGGTAAGAGATGATAGGAGTTATCCCCGCCGTCCTAAGTTTCTTGCGTGGGAGGCTGATCATTCTGGGGTTGATCTAAACCAGTGGTTTTTAAAGTGTGGTCCGTACACCAGCACCAGCATTGCCTAGAAACTTGTTAGAAATGCAAATCCCTGGGCCCCATCTCTGCACTACTCTGTGTCGCGAATTCTGGGGTAGAGTCTGGCGATCTGTGTTTTAACGAGGCTTCCAAGGGATTCTGATGCACGCCAAAGTTTGAGACCCAGTGATCTAAACAATGCCCCCTCTCACCTTCTTTTGGTATAACCTAGAGTCGTGGAACTGAGGAAGTTAAAAGGAAGCATTTATATGAGAATAGTGTAATATTCATAGATAATTAATTATCACTTAAACTTCAGGAAGGAGAAACAAATGTTCTGTAGCTCTATATACTATGCCTTTATTATTAGCTATACGGAGGGGAGGGAGGGTGAGAGTCTGTAAACAGCTGTAAGCTCTGCAGGGCTGGGGCCACACCTAGCATATTCCCTGTTATTTCCGTGGCATCTGTCACAGTCTCTCGAACACACTTGGAATTTAATATTTCTTGAAGAATGAATGAATGAACGTTAAGAATGCTTTGGATGGACCTAGAGATTATCATACTAAGAGAAGTTAAGTCAGACAGAGGAAGACAAATATCATATATCGCTTATATGTGGAATCTAAAAGCAATGATACAAATGAACCTATTTACAAAACAGAAACAGACTCACGGACATAGAAAACAAACTTACGGTTACCAAAGGGGAAAGGTGGAAGGGGGGAGGGGTAAATTAGCAGTTTGGGATTGACAGATACACCCTACTCTATATAAAATAGATAAACAACAAGGAGCTACTGTATAGCACAGGGAACTATATTCAATACCTTATAATAACCTGCAATGGAAATGAATCTGAAAAAGAAGAGATATGTATAACTAAATCACTTCGCTGTACACCAGAAACTAATACAACATTATAAATCAACCATACTTCAGCTAAAGGAAAAAAAAAAGAATGCTTTGGCACTGTAGCATGTGGAAGAAGCATAAAATTGGAGAAGGGACAAGTTCAAAGTCCAGGTTTGATCCTCTAGCTGGGTAAGCTTTGCTGAGTTGATGACTCTAAGCCTGAGGGTCCTAATCTACTTCCACCCCACCACCAATTTTTTACTTGGCTCTTACCTCGCAGAGATGGAATATATTCTACTAAAAGCTGTTGAGGCCAGGCACTAAATTGCGTAAATTATTTATCCCACAAAATACCAGTTCAGTAGGGATCACATAATACATACTCGATAAACACTTCCTAAGTATGGGTGGAGAAAGGGTCATATCCATGTTGTAATCCTAAAGGCCTGGGTATAGTCTTGACTTAGAAGATGTGACCTTGGACGATGAAGTGTATCCTCTCTGAAGCTCCATTTCCTACCTGTAAAGTGGAAACAATACTTACTTTTTAGGACTGTTGTGAAGAATAAATACACCCATATGAAAGCTTCTGCTACACCGCTTGGCATATCACAGGCACTCAATAAATACAGTTTACTTTTATTATTTTCACATTTTCCCCCATGAACTAGCTTTCTAAGCGTCTTAATGAACATATGTACTTGTTTCTTCACTGTCAGAACTTTCTAACTGTATATGTTTAGCCCTTAAGACTTTTAAAGACTGTTTTGACAGATTCAAATAAACAAGGCTACTGGAAGATGTAGAGTAGAAATACAACCCAGAAGCAAGACTGAGTGTAGATGTTGCAACACATTTGGCAGTTTGTATAAGAGATGAGGGCTTAGAAAACTTCATCTTGACGATTAGAATGAAAGACTTGCTTTAGGTCAGAATTCCATGAATGCCATAAGAAGAGTCACTTCCTTTTGCTTCCAGCTGGAAGTTATTTGGTTTGATCTAAAATGACTGAATCTAACCTTAGACACACTTCCATAACCAATATTTCCAGTTAGTAAATTTTTAAGCTTATTCACTGTTGTTCGAAAAATGCCCTTTGAGCTTCCAAAGGAAGAGATATGGGGGCCAGGGAAGGGCAAGTCCAGCAAATGGTGAGGATATTTCTTCTCTAACAGCACCCAGCCCATCTTGGCCATAATTCATGGTAAGTGTGGTCTCTCTAGTGGCCAATGGCAGAGAAAGGAAAGGCAGAACAATGTATCACATAACTGGGTGGGCCTTTCCCACCCCTGCCTGCTATCCAAACCCTCCGAGGGCAGGAGGTGGTCCGTAGAACAAAAGTGGCAGGAAGAGAGTGTGGATTCTTATGCTGTGTTCTTCCAGATTCCAGGCATGCCCGGCCTGGCCCGGTCAAGCTCCTCTAACTCTTTTTAGATTTGAAGAGCAGTCTGAAGATATGAATATTTTCCAAAACAGCTTCACAGAGTAAAATAAAAAAATTGGAAATGATTGGCTCAATCATTTTGTAACTGATGACAGAGAGAAATTTGACTTTATTTCTCATACATCTCACATACTATGAAAGGAAGGAATGAAAGGTGTTAGTTGGTTTTCAATCAAGGAAACAGATGCCACGCAAACAGAGTTCCAGAATTAGGGGGAGAAAAGAGACAGCATGAAGACAGAGCATTCACTGAGCGTGAAGGAGAAGGTAAGCGTTGGGAAGTTGTTGAAATCGTGGGTAAGTATTTAAAACTTGATAGGATCTTTATACTTACTGTCTTCAAATAAAAAATATTTTAACCACTTCAGGACCAAAAAAACAATAGGTATTCATCAGTGGTCTCAGGGAGAGTCTTGTGAACCTCTGGTCTGGAGGCGGAAACTTTTCAGAGAGCCTGCAGGCATTGGCGGGGTTGGGTGAGAAATCTCACAGGTAGGTGCTCCAGAAAGTTATGGAAAACATGGAGGGAATGATACGAAGTTACAAGGGAGGGTGCGGGAAGGGACCCTGTGTCACTGTTATTATCAGGAAGCATTTCTGTTTTTGTTCCTTAAGGCATACACCTCACCGCAGGCAGAGCCTTACTATGGAACACCAGAAAACAGATAGCAAATACCTTTTCAGTGTAACTTTGATCCAGAGAAAACGAGACTTTAAATTGGTGATTGATTCCAAAATGTTACTAAAATTCATAGGAAAAAAAACCTTTTCATTGTCCTCCTAACCTTTGCCCTTTCTTTAAATACCTTGGATATTTCACAAAAAGAAGGCAATGTGTGGGACTTCCCTGGTGGTCCAGTGGTTAAGACTTCCCCTTCCAATGCAGGGGCTGTGGGTTCAGTCCCTGGTGGGGGAGCTGAGGTCCCACATGCCTTGCAGCCAAAGAAACAAAAAACATAAAACAGAAGCAATATTGTAACAAATTCAATAAAGTCTTTAAAAATGGTCCACATCAAAAAAAATCTTTAAAAAAAAGACATTGTGGCTTGATGTTGTTCATTTTTCATAAAGCAAAATTTCTGTGCTTATAAAGTCAAGCTAATTGGTCTAGAAAGTTCAGTTTCCCCCCACCTGTTTCTATGCTGAACCCTTTGTTTTGCTCCTCCTATGCATTTGTCAGGGATGGTGACATTTTCTTTTCTTTTTATTTTTTTTGAACCAATTTTAATCAATCGATAGAGGTTGGGGCAAAGAGTGCCATGATTGATTACTGATGACTATGGAAAATTACTAAATGCCTGTAGGAGGAAGGATGTTAAATATATTCTGCAGATTATTCTCATTTGTAAATTTTATTCAAGAACAACTTTATTGTAATATTGTATTATTTTAAGAAACAAATTTGGTAAAATGTTACGATTTGGTAAATCAGGATGTGGATTACAGAAATGTTCAATATACTAATCTGTGGCTTTCTGTGATTTTGAAATACTTCATGAGAAAATATTTAAAAAATAATAATCAAGGATGCCAGTTCCAGTCATTTAATTTCAGGTTTAAACTACAAATTTAAAATTGCAGTTTTTCTCTTTGACTGTTTTGTTTTGTTTTACTTAACTTTTCTGTTCAGGAAGCAAAGTTATCCATTTCTATAAAGAATACTTACTTGCAACTAATTCCTGTCTCCTAACTTGATACTTTCTTCCCCATTCTACACGCCCCCCCCCCCCCCCGC
>NC_041226.1:15119792-15175375 GCF_002837175.3 Physeter macrocephalus | reverse complement strand
GTGAGAGGCCCGCATACTGCAAAAAAAAAAAAAAAAATCTACAAACAATAAATGCTGGAGAGGGTGTGGAGAAAAGGGAACCCTCTTGCACTGCTGGTGGGAATGTAAATTGGTACAGCCACTATGGAGAACAGTATGGAGGTTGCTTAAAAAACTAAAAATAGAACTACCATATGACCCAGCAATCCCGCTACTGGGCATATACCCAGTGAAAACCATAATTCAAAAAGAGTCATGTACCACAGTGTTCGATGCAGCACTATTTACAATAGCCAGGACATGGAAGCAACCTAAGTGTCCATCGACAGAAGAATGGATGAAGAAGATGTGGCACATATATACAATAGAATATTACTCAGCCGTAAAAAGAAATGAAATTGAGTTATTTGTAGTGAGGTGATGGACCTAGAGTCTGTCATACAGAATGAAGTAAGTCCAAAAGAGAAAAACAAATATTGTATGCTAACACATATATATGGATTCTAATTTAAAAAAAAAGGTTCTGAAGAACCTAGGGGCAGGACAGGAATAAAGACGCAGACATAGAGAATGGACCTGAGGACACGGGGAGGGGGAAGGGTAAGCTGGGACAAAGTGAGAGAGTGGCATGGACATATATACACTACCAAATGTAAAACTGATAGCTAGTGGGAAGCAGCCGCATAGCACACGGAGATCAGCTCGGTGCTTTGTGACCGCCTAGAGGGGTGGGATAGGGAGGGTGGGAGGGAGGGAGACACAAGAGGGAAGAGATATGGGGATATATGTGTATGTATAGCTGATTCACTTTGTTATAAAGCAGAAGCTAACACACCATGGTAAAGCAATTATACTCCGATAAAGATGTTAAAAAAAAAAACAAAATTAACCCCAAACATGTTATATTCCTAAATGTACAATCTCAAGCTATAAAACGTCTAGAAGAAAACATAGGAAGAAATATTTGTGACCTTGTGTTTAGACTAAGATTTCTTAAATACAACATCAAAAGCATGATTCATAAACAAAAAAATGACTAAATCTGACTTTGTCAAAATTAAGAACATGTGTTCTTTGAAAAACACTGGGAGAAAATATTTGCAAATTACATATCTGATAAAGAACTTGTATCCAAAATTTCTAAAAAAAACACTCAAAACTTGATGATAAGAAAACAAACAAAATGCCATTTAAAATGGGTAAAATGTTTGAACGAAGAAGCTATATGTTGGCAAAGAACCACATGAAAAGATGTTCGATGTCATTTATCACCAGAGAAGTGATGTTTGTTTCCTAAATTAAAAGCTGATTCCATAAATGAAAACCACAATGAGATATCATTTAGCACCTGTTTGAACGATTATGGTTAAAAAGGCTAATGTGCTAAGTGTTAGTGAGGACGTGGATGAACTAAAACGCTCACACGCTGCTGGTGGCCACGTAAAGTGGTACAGCCACTTCAGAAAACAACTTGGCAGCGTCTTAAAAAGTAAAACACACAAGTACCATGCTACCCAGCCCTTCCACTCCTAGGAACTTACCAAAGAGAAATGAATGCGTGCATTCATACAAAGACTTGTGTATGAATGTTTGTAGCATCTGTAATTATAATCACCCCAACCTGGAAACAATCCAGATGTTCATCAACAGATGAATGGATGAGCAAATTGTGGCACATCCATTCACAGGAATATTATTCAGCAATAAAAAGGAATGACTTCATGATATCAATACATGTGATGGCATGGGTGAAGCTAAAAATAATTATGCTGAGTGAAAGAAGCCAGACAAAAAAAAGAGTACAGGGCTTCCCTGGTGGCGCAGTGGTTGGGAGTCCGCCTGCCGATGCAGGGGACACGGATTCGCGCCCCGGTCCGGGAAGATCCCATATGCCGCGGAGCGGCTGGGCCCGTGAGCCATGGCCGCTGAGCCTGCGCGTCCGGAGCCTGTGCTCCACAAAGGGAGAGGCCACAGCAGTGAGAGGCCCGCGTACCGCAAAAAAAAAAAAAAAAAAGAGTGCGTACTCTATGATTCCATTTATATAAAATTCTCAAAAACTCAAACTAATGTATAGTGAAAGAAAGCAGATTAGTGGATGTCTGGGATGGCAGAGTAGGAAATGGAGGGGGGAGGAATTACCGAAGATCAGGAGGAAACTTGATGGGATAATGGATACTTTGTTATCTTAAGTATGGTCATGTTTTTACTTTTATATACACATCAAAATTTATCAAACTCTACACTTCAAGTAAGTTCAGCTTATTATGTCAATTATAGCTCAGTAAAGCTGTTAAAAAGGAAGGGAAAGAAAAGAAGAGAAGAGAGGGACAAAGGGAAAGAAAGGACAAAGAAAGAAAAGAGAAAGGAGGGAGGGAGGGAGGGAGGAAAAGGCCTGGACCAAAGTCAGAGACCTGGGTTGGGGTCTTGCACCTGTCATTTACTTGCTGTGTATCTGTGGGTAAATTGCATTCTGTGAGCCTCAGTTTTCTTTTCTATAAAACGAGGTCTATAACACCCACCTCATATGTACATAAAGTATGTAAAAATATTTTGCCATATGCAGATGTCCTTATAAACATTAGGCATTATTATGACTTTTAGTGATAATATTTATCAAGCAGATACAAACTGCAGCAACTGGAGCATCTTCCTCCCACTTTGGGGGAAGCGTCTGGAGTCGCGTGGGATGGAGGGGATGTTTAAGTGGGTGTGTTATCGAAAGTGGGGGCCAGGTGCTCTCTGCTCTAAAGCCAATAAAGAGGCAAGGTTGGTGGAAAGGAAAGTTTGCTTTACTTTGGAGGCTGGCAGCTGGGGGGCGGGGGGTGGACTCGGGTCCAAAGGCCGACTCCCCACCACTGACAGCTGGTGGGCCAGAGCTTTTATAGGTCGAGGGAGGGGCCTCCAGGCAGAAGCAGCACGGCCAGCCCTGACAGTCCTCTTGAAATTGCTCGTGCAGTGATCTGATCAGCATCATCTTGATTGTTTCAAGTACAGTTAGGCTTCAGTTCCAGGGTCAGTTTGTTCGCATTTCCTTGAGGCCAATTCTCAGAATTATGGCAGCTTATCTCATGGCTACAGTCTGGTCATCATGTAGTTAACTTCTTCCACCTGGCGGGGCTTATAGTATCTACAAGACAGCTCACAGGATAGGGCTCAGAATATGATCTGTAGCCCTTGAGAAGGAACTAAAGGTCCTTGACTTTGCTTACTGACTAAACTATTATTATTTGGTCTTGTTGGACTGCTTTCCTTTGCTTCTGCATTTCCTCACTTCTCTGATTACACTTATTCTTGACTAAAGGTCTTCTGCAGACAAAAGGCAGGCAGAGGACATGGGAGTGCAGAGGAGGGAGGACCATAGGGTCCTGCTCTGTTTCAGGTGTGGGGAGGAAAGAAGTAGCATCATCTTTTGCTGTGAGACGGAAAATAAAGCCTGAAACTTGTTAGACCTCTCATCGCACAGAAAATGTACTGCAACTGCCCTCCTGTTGGTGGTCTACAGGTCCCAGCGTGCAATGCTCTGGTGCAATGTGGGCCACCGAGCTCTGCTTGTAAGGATGCACAGTTTCTGTGGGCTGTCCCCTGTAGAGAGGAATTGAAGCAGAAATGGGCAATAAATTCTTCATGCATCGCACACATTATGCATCATGTTATTTTTAAACAAAAGGCATACCATGCATTTTCCCTGTAAGTCAGAATACATTTATGCTCACCAAACAGTGCCCAACTACTGCTTGGATAACATAAAAAGCTTTCATCAACATGAAAATGGTGATAAAGAGACTGTGTATTTAGAAACATGCGTAATGTTCTTCCAAAGTATTGTAGTTTCTTTTTTCATTAAACGTCTACTCAGAGTGGATAACCCAGAGTGTGGAAGTAAAGATGCAAAGCGCTAAGCCATTTAAAAGTGAAATCAGACTTTAATAAGGGAATGTCGTGTTTCATTTAAAAGCTTCTCTTCACCTCCTTTTCTTCTGCTGTCAAGGGAAAGAAAAGCTAGCTTTATAATTACATGGCTGCCTCAGCTTCAGATTATATGTGAGATCTCACATTATATTTCTACACCTTGCTCTCTCTCTCCATCCTTAGCCACCTTCTTCCTTCTCTGCCTACTCTTCCCCCACCCCAGCTTTCTCCCCTCCACTTCCTTCTTCTTAAGGAGCTGACAGGATAGGATGATGGAGCTCTGTTGATTAAGCTGCTGAATGGCCGTGGCCCTGATCAATTTAGGGGTGACAAGCGAAAAATAAAATAAAATAAAATAAATGAGGAATGTGAAGTGTTTCTCACTGTGGATCATCGTCCCAGCCTGGCTGGGTAGAAAATTAAGTGATTTTGATGCCCGCGGCTCAGCAGAGTGTGAGATCAGAGGGAACTTAACTTTGACAGACGTTTACTCTCTTCTCTTCGTCGCGTCGTTCCCGTGCCCCTGAGGTCCTTTCTCACAGTTGATCGCTGTGTTTGCCACCGAACATTCAGACCCTCACCCCCTGTTAAAAGCTTGGCAAATATATCAGCAGTAGTAACAAAAGTCTGTTTTCATACATATTTTATTTTCGTTTATATTTTATGCCTTTGTGGGTTTTTTTGTCCAAAATTACAAGGTTTAATTGCCGTGTTGGTCAAGGAATAGGAATATTGGAAACCAGCGCTGAATATTGGAAACCTTCACAATGTTCCCTAGAAAGTTGTATTGTAACGAAGGTTAATTTGGAAGATGGTGGTGCAGAATGAGGCTATGGTTTTTTGGGGTTTTTAAAAATTTATTTTATTGAAGTATAGTTGATTTACAATGTTGTGTCATATGTAGTCTTTTTGTTTTTTTTTAATTTATTTTTGGCCGCATTGGGTCTTTGTTGCTGCGCGCGGGCTTTCTCTACTTGCGGCGAGCGGGGGCTACTCTTCGTTGCGGGGCGCAGGCTTCTCATCGTGGTGGCTTCTCTTGTTGTGGAGCGTGGGCTCTAGGCGTGTGGGCTTCAGTAGTTGTGTCACATGGGCTCAGTAGTTGTGGCGCACGGGCTTAGTTGCTCCGCAGCACGTGGGATCTTCCCGGACCAGGGCTCGAACCCGTGTCCCCTGTATTGGCAGGCGGATTCTTAATCACTGCTGCACCCAGGGAAGTCCCTTAATTATGTCAGTGCTTTTCAAACTGTTGGGTGACCAAGTAATGAGTTGCAGCCAACAGGTTAGTGAAATAAATTAGAAGAGAATTGGATGGACCATATTGGAGTACATTGGCATAGTAAGGTTAAGTGTTGTTGTGTGAAATTTTGTTTCAACTATATTGATTAATTTAACATATATTTATTAAGCACCTACTACATATCAGGCACTGTTCTGGGTGCTTGGGATACATCAGTAGACAAATATCCCTGATATTGTGGAGCTCACTCTAGCAGGAGAAGATAACAAATAAACAATAAGCATAATGTGTAAATTACACAGTATCTTATTGTATGGTGTGTTAGAAGGTATATATATGCTTTAGTGTATGTTTGTAGAGTAAGTAGATACAATAGTAAATGGCAAAAAGAAAATAGTGGCGGTTAGTACAGGGGATTAGGAGTTACAGGAGTTGAGAATGGTTGAATTTTTTTTTTTTTTTTTTTCGGTTCGCGGGCCTCTCACTGTTGCGGCCCCTTCCGGTGCCGAGAACAGGCTCCGGACGCGCAGGCTCAGCGGCCAAGGCCCAGCGGCCATGGCTCACGGGCCCAGCCGCTCCGCGGCATGTGGGATCTTCCCAGACCGGGGCGCGAACCGGGTTCCCCTGCACCAGCAGGCGGACTCCCAACCACTGCGCCACCAGGGAAGCCCGAGAATGGTTGAATTTTAAATGGGATGATCAGGGCAGACCTTATGTAGCTGGTGTTTGAGTGGAGACTTACAGGAGGTAAGGGACTTGGCCAAGTGGATCTCTGGAGGAAGGATGTTCCAGGCAGAGGGAACAGCAAGTACAAAGGCACAGGGTAGGAACTGGAGTGTTTCTGGGATGGCGAGGGGCTGTGTGTTTGCAAAGGAATGAGTGAAAGAGCGAGGGTGTCCCAGAGGTAAGATCATGGAGCCCTTGCAGGCCATGGTAAGGATTCTGTCTGTGTTGCTGAGCACAGTTGGGAACCAGTCAGGGTCCTGGGCAGGGGACTGACATATATGTGGATAGTGATAGAAATGAGTTTATTACTCTGGGTCTCTGAGAAAAAGACTAGAGGAGACTGACATGTCATGAAATCTGTAAGACTCCCACGAAATGGAGTTTCTGTTTTCAATATGTTAGGGGTAATTAGATGCTCTCTTATATTTTGCAATTGGTTTACCCAACCTGAGGGAAAATAAGAATCGCGTGGAGCTTTTTTTCAATGACATGTCACTTTAAATTATTTATTTATTTATTTTTGGCTGTGTTGGGTCTTCGTTTCTCTGCGAGGGCTTTCTCTAGTAGCGGCGAGCGGGGGCCACTCTTCATCGCGGTGCGCGGGCCTCTCACCATCGTGGCCTCTCTTGCTGCGGAGCACAAGCCTCTAGACGCGCAGGCTCAGTAGTTGTGGCACACGGGGCCAGTTGCTCCGCGGCGTGTGGGATCCTCCCAGACCAGGGCTCGAACCCGTGTCCCCTGCATCGGCAGGCAGATTCCCAACCACTGCGCCACCAGGGAAGCCCCGCTTGGGGCTCTTTAAAGACCCTGTTTCCCAGCCTCCCTCCAGATCTCCTGGCTTTTAAAAGGTGTATTTTTAATAGGCAGCTCAGGGGATTCTTTTATGATCAGGAGTGTTTGCAAATCACTGACTTCTTTAAAGATCTGAGTTTAGCTCCTGCGACTTCCTAGCAATGAGGCACTGGTCAAGTCATGGAACCTGGAACACCAGTGCCTAGCTTGCAGGGTGGGCTTGAGGTGTTCACAGGTCACCTGCAACACACAGGAAACACGCAGGAAACAGGAACTATAGGTGTCCTGCTGGTGTTCTCAAGTGCAGCACTTGAGGATAGGAATAGCTGGTAAATTCACAAAGGAGTGATCTATAAGAAAACAAATTCTGCCTGTGAACAATTAGTCATACTGCAGGCCTACAGGACTCTTTCCTAACTGGCCTCAGAGAGTCACGCCGGCTGGTGAATTCCGTAAGCCCAGGTCCCCTTTGATCTGGCTAATTATAGTGAAGCATGAAAAAAATGTTAATTGCTCGACTCCTAGCTCCCATTTTCCTTAGCATCCTGCTTCTCTGCCCTGGCTCTCTCTGGGCCAGCGCCTTGTCAAGCTTTTGAACATGTGGTGGACGCCTCTTCAGAAACTCCATGACCACGTGAAGAGCACTCTTATGGGGTAAATGAAAGAGAGCAGGGAACAGTGGATCTTGTTTTCCTCTTGTTTTTGAGAAATGTCACAAATAACCATCCTCCACGATGGTTGTACAGTTGAGAATTCCATAGATAGAGCCTATGGGGAGCCTCAGTATATTTTGTAGGAAAATAATTGTCAGGGGGAAAGGAATCGGGGCTATTTTAGTCCCAGTGTCTTACTTGTTCTAAGGCACAGACATTCTAAAAATTGAGTTTTAATTGAATTAGGCCGAAGGAAAAAATACATTCTGTCATAGAAGGAAAAATTTCTGGGCTGATGAAAGAAAGATCATTTCAAACATTGTAATAAACGAAAATAATAGAATGAGATATGAGCAAGGATAATATTAGAGGCTGGCATTATAATGAACGGTATATTCACATAAGAGTTATGGTGGCTGAGTTCAAAGAATCCTGGGCAGGGCATCAGAAGACCACTGACTTCCTAATGCTGACAGCAAAAACAACACCACCAGGAGTAACAGTCAGCGTTTACTGTGCGCTTACTATGTGCCGAATATTGTGAGAAGCACTCCACTTTTACCCCTTTCTGTGAGGTAAGCACACTTGTTGTTGCCTCATGCTACACGTTAGGAAATGGAAACTTAGAGAGAGTGAGGAATTCGCCCAATCAAGGTCACCCAGCAACGTGGTAGGTCTGGATGGTACCCTCTTCTGTGTGACTACAGGTCATACTCAGAGCCTTGAGCTCTATTGCCTCAGATCATAGAGGCAGAGATGGGGTTCTAGACCCAGAATTCAAAGACCGTGCTCGTCTCAACAAATAGGGTGGAGGGCCGTGCTTCTCAAACGGTGCTGCTTAAACCAGAGCATCACTTGGGAACTTGTTAGAAGTGCACATTACTCATGCCTTTACCCCAGACCCATTGAAAAGCAGACTCTGGGACCCTAGCAGTCTGAGCTTTCCGAAGCTTTCCAGGTGATGCTGATGATCCCTGAAGTTTCAGGACCGCTGGTCTTGGGGATGCAATCCAACTTTCTAGTCCAAGTTGAATTTAAAAGTGCATATTTAATATTACAGTAAATATTGAGCTTGGTTTTAGTCATCATATTTAATTTGTTTTGACGTTTCAGATGATGTTTAAAGAGGAATAGAATTTTTAGTTATCAAAAGGGGCACCATAAAGTTTAAAAGATTTGAGGATATTAAATTAAATAAGAGAATAATAAATTTATAATTTAATTGAGGTAACCACATCTCCATTAATCTATCATCACATGCATACTGACGGAGTACAGGAAATGAATAAGTGCTGACAAGAGCTAGAATGAGGAATTCAGATGAGTTTGCATTGAAAGAGGCAAAGGACTTTTATTTGGAAAGGGAGATGATAAAGGAAAGCACTGAGCCAGGACCTGGAGGGTCAAGGCAGAGAGAAGGTGGCACATCTGGAAGTAAAGGTACCAAACTGCAAAGAGAGGAGTTTGGAAAGGAAGGATGGACCGGTTTGGATTTCCCAGGAAACTCTGCAAGAATCCTCAGCAAAACAGCACATTGGAAGAGTTCTCCAGTGACTGAATCAAAAAAGGAGAACTTATTGGCTATGTCACTGAAGTTCAAAGATAGCCTGGCTCCGGGCCTGCTGGATCCAGGAGCTCCAGCAAGGTCCTTTTCTTGCCATCTCTGAGTCAGCTCCTTTCTCAGGGAGGTACCCATCTCTTGGTGATAAGCAGGTAGCCAGGAGCTCCGTGCTGCTTCAGATCCTCAGAAACCCAGGCAATGTCCTCGAATTGGGTTCGGATAGGCTAGACCACACATCCAGGTCTTTCCTGGAAGAGGGGTAGGTAGAGCTATTGACACCCGGACCTCGTGGACTGAGTGGTAGTGGGTAGTTCCACTGCACAGGTATATTGGAAAGGTGTGCCTAGGTCCTGGGCTTCAGGGTCATCCTCTGTAGGGATATTTGAAGGAGAAGGAAGAGGGGATTGAAGGAGAAAGATCAGCAGGGAGGCTGCTGCCGTGACCCACGTACAGACTGATGAGGGCCAGGTTGGGAGTTGTTTCTTCAAAACCAGAGGACCAACTTGGACCATGACTATAGAGTAGTAATCACCGTGGCTCTTAACAGCACAATGAAAGAAAAATACCTCATTGTCATGCCTGGAGTACAGGAAAGAGATCAGTTGATGCTTTTCCTAGTCACAGTGAAGTTCAGACGTTTGGAGAAGCAGCAGACCTCACAGTCTCACCGTGCGAGGTTTTCATAGCTGCTGGTGGGGACCCAAGAGCCACTGTCCATGCCGGCCAGAGATGTGACTGTGGACCTTTGCTCCCTACATCCTCTGTCCTTGGCTCCTTAGCACAGAGAGCTGGCGGTGCTCACGTGCCTTTTCGTTTCCTTTGTCAAACTAGATACTTGGGGGCTTGTGTGCCCCCTCCCAGTGTAGCTGTAAACCGTGAGCGTTGGGCGCCGGGCTGTGTTTTGGACTTCTTGACCACAACTGCACCCTCAGAACTCAGAGCTTCAGTCTCTGCTGACTTTCTCTCCTTGATTTAAACCTTTGAAATCAAGAAATCGCAGGAGGAAAAGTGGCTAATATGAGTGTCTAGCCTTAAAAAGTATCCTGATATCTCCTGTGCTATATGTAGATGGAACATGTGCAAAACTTGGGAAGCACTTTAACAAAGGGAACATGATTAACTCCTGTTGGCCGGGCTTAGCCCAGACCCCCGCCCGAGTGGGCACTTGATCGATGCTCTTTACCTTAATGGGGCAGTTGACTAGAAAACAAAGTTTTCAGTTAATTCTTATATATATATATATTTTTTAAACCATTTTTAAAATTGAAGTATAGTTAATTTACAATGATGTGTTAGCTTCAGGTGTACAGCAAAGTGATTCAGATATATATATATATATATATATTCTTTTTTGGATTCTTTTCCATTATAGGTTATTATAAAACATTGACTATAGTTCCCTGTGCTATACAGTAGGTCCTTGTTGGTTATCTATTTTATATATAGTAGTGTGTATCTGTTAATCCCAAACTGCCAATTTATCCCTCCCTCCCCTTCCCCTTGGGTAATCATAAGTTTGTTTTCTGCGTCTGTGAGTCTATTTCTGTTTTGCAAGTAAGTTCATTTATCACATTTTTTTTAGATTCCACATATAAGTGATATCGTTGATATTTGTCTTTCTTGGTCTGACTTACTTCACTTAGTATGATAATCTCTGGGACCATCCATGTTGCTGCAAATAGCATTATTTCATTCTTTTTTATGGCTGAGTAGTACTCCATTGTGTGTATATACTACATCTTTATCCATTTATCTCAGATCTTAGAGGCAAAGATGGAGTTCGATGGACACTGAGTTAATTCTTTCTTTCTTTCTTTCTTTCTTTATTTTTGGCTGTGTTGGGTCTTCGTTTCTGTGCGGGGGCCACTCTTCATCACGGTGCGCGGGCCTCTCACTGTCGCGGCCTCTCCCGTTGCAGAGCACAGGCTCCAGACGCGCAGGCTCAGTAGTTGTGGCTCACGGGCTTAGTTGCTCCGCGGCGTGTGGGATCTTCCCAGACCGGGGCTCGAACCCGTGTCCCCTGCATCGGCAGGCAGATTCTTAACCACTGCGCCACCAGGGAAGCCCTGAGTTAATTCTTGATTGGACACTGGATAACTCCTCTCTTGGGAAAGTCACTTGCCCTCTAGCTCTTCAGTAGGAACCAGATCACTTGCCTTTTGTGGAACGGTTTGGGCAGAATCCCCCCAAACCGAGTAAAACACTTGGAAAATAAAGGGATGCTAAGATGTTAAACACATCGTGGTGTAATCAAGTTTTAGAGAGAAATGGAAATGTCCGGTGGTTTTCAGTCTTAAACTGATAGGGACTCTCGGCGGGGGTGATTTATCATGGTTCACTGCAGAGGCTTGAATTGTAGCTAAGAAGAGGGACACTTTCTAAGTGTGTCCTAGCACTAAAATCAGACCGCGTCCTCGTTAGAGTATTAATTGTGGCAGGAGTGGGAATTAAACTTGGCAACATGACAGGGAAGCCGACATCAGAGTTATTAATTTGAAAAGACTGCCATTCCACTCAGATCAGTTAAGGCCATTACCGCCATCTCTGGCATGCTTAACACTCTAAAGAGAGTGGAGAAAAGAAACCCTAAGTTAAATAGCTGTGTGCGTCTCCCCCCATCATCTTTGGGATGGCTGTCATAATACCAGTAGAGTAAATACGAAATCAAAGCAGGAAGGCTTATCACTGATTGACTCCTATACAAATAGTAAAAATTCATTATTTCTGAACTGATTTTTCCCACAACTGTAAAAAGTAAGAAGACAGCCTCTTGCTGCACAAGAGGAGTAAATTATGCTGGTAACGTTGAACCAAGTGCTTTTAAAAATGCACACTTTGGGCTTCCCTGGTGGCGCAGTGGTTGCGCGTCCGCCTGCCGATGCAGGGGAACCGGGTTCGCGCCCCGGTTCGGGAGGATCCCGCGTGCCGCGGAGCGGCTGGGC
This sequence comes from Physeter macrocephalus, assembly GCF_002837175.3. Lineage (NCBI taxonomy): Eukaryota > Metazoa > Chordata > Mammalia > Artiodactyla > Physeteridae > Physeter > Physeter macrocephalus. Next base: position 15,163,576 of record NC_041226.1, on the reverse strand, counting down.
CCGTGAGCCGTGGCCGCTGGGCCTGCGCGTCCGGAGCCTGTGCTCCGCAACGGGAGAGGCCACGGCAGTGAGAGGCCCGCGTACCGCAAAAAAAAAAAAAAATGTACACTTTGCTCTTCTGAGGAGTTTGTTCCTCTTGCCTCTGCAGCATGAGAGCATCTTGAGGCATGACATGAAATTCCTACTGGGCATTTGGTAGAGTCCCTGTAAATAGAGTCCACTTTGCACTTCTCTCCCTCTGTCGCGGTGAAGTTGATGACATACAGCCAACGAATCAAGCATAAAATCAGCTCTCTGAGACCTCTGTCATCCTCACCTGTCCATCCCATAGTGTTTGCAGTCAGTGCCAGTAACTAAACCCCGTGGTTTCATGATCACCCGATTTCCTGCCTCGTTGTTGCTTAGCATTGCCGTAAAACCTGATGTCGTGCCCTGCTCTGCCTCTTGTGGAGACTGCAGTTAAGTGGCTGTTTGGCTGAAAGCCCGTCAGTAGCTTTGGAAAGTAGTTTATTTGCACGAGATGATGAGTGGGATGATCTATCACTAAATCCAGATTCCCTGCTGAAGTTTACTTGCCCCGTTTTCTCTTTCTGGCTCCACAGTTTCCAGCCAGGAGTTAGATTTGGGATGAGCTTCTGCATTTCGGATTGAGGTGGGTTAGGATTTCGGATAGTAGAGAGGTTTCACGCGACCGCCTGCAGCCTGCCCAGCAGTGATGCTGCCCGTGCTCTGGTCCTGGCTTCCGTGGACCGCGCTGTACCCGGGGTTTCCTAGAAAGTAATGACCGTGCCTCACGCCCAGTCAGCCATTGGAAATGCCTATGGCACGAGCGACCTCTGGACCTCTGAAGTGGCCAGCAGGGCAAATGTTTTCCAAAATGGGGCGTCATTCGCCTTTTCTCTAATAACAGATTGCTTGCCTTCCTGTGGTGACTATATTCAGCCTAGCCACGCATGGTGCTGCAGCACGCAGCTACACACTCTTTTCTGTAGCTCTCTGCTGCTGGGTTACCAGCCTGTTGTGTGCAGGAGGGATGTCTTTCTTTGGCATTCAGACGCTTGTTCCTTCTCTGCATTTGGGAGGTATAAATGCCACTGCATGCGTGCGTTTTTGAAGTGCTGGGTTTTGAAAGAGTCTACTTTAGGGTCTGTTATATCCCATTTCGGAACACTGGACTCATCAAGGTATCAAGGGATTGAGTTGGCTGAGCTCTCCGTCTTTTTCTTCCTCCCCCTCTCATCTCCTCTTTCCATAGAGTTACTCTTTCTTTTTTTAAAATAAATTTATTTATTTGTTTTTATTTTTGGCTGTGCTGGGTCTTCGTTGCTGTGCGCGGGCTTTCTCTAGTTGCGGCGAGCGGGCTTCTCATTGCCGTGGCTTCTCTTGCTGTGGAGCACGGGCTCTAGGCGCCCAGGCTTCAGTAGTTCTGGCTCACGGGCTCTAGAGCACAGGCTCAGTAGTCGTGGCGGACGGACTTAGTTGCTCCGCGGCGTGTGGGATCTTCCCGGACCAGGGCTCGAACCCGTGTCCCCTGCATCGGCTAGTGGATTCTTAACCACTGCGCCACCAGGGAAGCCCTACAGAGTTACTCTTAATCGAATCCCTACCTCGTGCCAGACTATTTGTATCCTTTATCTCATTTTACCTGTACATTTGCTCTGAGAGGTTGTTTCCGTTGGCCCTAGATGAAGGAACTGAAGCTCAGAAAAGTAAAATGACTCCCAAAGTCACCTGGTTGGTAAGCAGTTGAGCCAGAATTTCAGCTCCAGGTCACCTGGGTTCCTGAAGCCTGAAATCTTTCCACAGCACTTCTGGTCCCGACCTTGGCTGGGCAATAGCGTAACCTGGAGAGTTAGTTACACAGCCAATCCTTGAGTTACATCCCAAGCTCTTGAGTTACATCCCAAGCTCTTGAGTCACATTCCAGCCCAAGCTCCGTGCGTGGCCCTTAGTAGGCACATAATCAACATTAATTGGATGCCCAGCAGGTTTTGGCACTTAGTAAGCAATCTGTAATGTTTGACTCATGGACTGACTTATAAACAAATCCCAATATGGCTGTTGAAAGGAGATGTGTCCTTTCTCAATATTGTACCACAGCTCTTGTCTCTTCACTCTTAGCCTCTAAAATGGGCATAATTTCTTTTTATGCCTGTCACTGCAATGTTATGATCACTCAGATGAATGCTTTGAGAACTGTAATTACAATCCAAATGAAAGGTATGCTTCTCATAAAACAAATGATAAGAAAAACTCCATACATGAGTGATCAGATTTACTGAATCCTGTTAAATGAAATCACAGGTCAGAGTGCAAGTGGTTGTAAACTGGGAATATAAACTTAGTATAGGTCCTGGGAGCCCCACCACCTGAAATCTGAATAGATCCACTGACTTGAGAGGTATTTTCATGTTAATAAAATGCGTCACAAGGCCCTGAGGCAATGTACAATGGATGGACTTGGAAACTGGACCTTCCCCTGTTTGATCCACGGTGTCCGTTTCTGAATGCCTGTTTTTCTTTTAAGCCTGAAAGGTGACTGCGTTCAGCTGTTTTGCATCGCTCCCTTCCACCGACAGATAGGAGTGCGGAGAGCACGGACAATTTGGGATAGGAGAACAGGGTGCATGCAGTCATTTCGTGTTCTAACTAAACGCCTCAGGATGACATGTGGAATGTAGTGGCACGAAGGTACAGACAGTTCATAGTTACATAGTCACTTTCTTATTTCCAGATCATGTGATCAGTGATACAAACAATTGGTTAAGAAAAATGGAAAATTCTGAGCTAATTCATTAGAAAAAGGATATGTATAATCTCAGTCAGAGAAACATGTCTTTTGGCATGGGACACTTCTGTTCTCCTGTGAGTACTACAATCAGTAAGTTTGGCAACTTTTATTCCAATTAAATCTTAAATGACTATGTAACCCATTTCAAACTGAGTACTCCAGAGAATCCATAGTTTAGTGAGGTCTAGCTATGGAAAGGGGTTTTGTTGAATTATTTTTCTTTCAATTTAATGCTATTGGGATGATTGTTCACATTAGCTAGAAATGCTCTACGTATAAATAAGTATACAAACTTCATGCTGATTATGTAAATAATGTTCGGAGCAGAGGTTAAAAGCATGGTGAAGCCATGCTTTTAAGAAGAGAAGAGGACATGGCGTCAGGCTCTGGAGCCAGACTGACTGGGGTGAAATCCCACCTTTGAGGCTTTTTAAAGTAAGGGATCTCAGGCAGTTTACTTATTCTCTTTGCCCTTCCATTTTCCCATATATAGAATGGGGGATATTAACAGGTTCTTAATTAATATTTATTCATCTGCCGAAGGGGAAATGAATGTTGAAAAATAATGTGAACTGCTTGGCGTAGGGCCTTGCTACAGACAGCACTAAAAGACAGCTCATACTGGTAACAGTCCTGCAAGTGGTAACAACATCTGGGGCCAGCGCACTTTAGCTGTGCTTACTGCCTTTTCACATGGGTGGTTGGTTCAGCACTGTGGTCTATAAACAAACGCCAGCCGCCTGGTGTGTCTGCCCTGTATATGGGGCACCGTTGGCCGAACCCCCTACAGGAGACCTGAGACTCTCTCATACGGTGACGTAATGATTTTTCTTCCTAATGGGAAGTGGATGAAGTTAACATTCAGTAACTGTTGTCTGAGGTTTTAAGTAAGCTCACCGCATCTTTGTGCCCCTCTCTGAAGAGGACTGAGAACGTGCACTGTGTTCAAACTCCCTGTTAAGTCTCTGCTTGCTTAGAAATTATGCTCGCTTGCTTTTCTATATAGCCATACTCACGGCTTCCTAAAAACGTCACCGTGGGCCATGATGTCTTCCTTGAGGACGTTAGTGAGAGCATCAGAGCACCCTGTGGTCTTAACTACTACGCTCTGTGGACTCCTGAAGAGAAAATTGTGTCTATTATAGAACTTTTACTATGTGGAAACATTGCGGGTGGAAGCAAATAAAATTGCTTCCTAGTCTCTCGGCCAAGGACAATCATTGCTAATACGGGCATACCTCATTTTACTGTGCTTTGCTTTATTGCCCTTCACAGATACTGGTTGGTTTTTTTGTTTGTTTGTTTTTCGTGTTTTACAAACCGAAGGTTTGTAGCAACCCTGCGTCAAGCAAGTCTGTTCTTGCCACTTTTCCAACATTTGTCACTTCATGTCTCCCCATCACATTTTGGTAATTCTCACAATATTTCAGACATTTCCATCTTTATTATATTTGTTATGGTGATCTGTGATCAGGGATCTTCACTGTTACAACCACAACTCGCTGCAGGATCAGATGATGGTTAGCATTTTTTAGCAAAGTGTTTTTTAATTAAGATATGTACATTGTTTTTTCGACCTACTCCTACTGCACACTTAATAGACTACAGTATAGTGTAAACATAACTTTTACGTGCACTAGGAAATCAAAAAATTCATAGGACTCTCTTTATTGTGATATTCGCTTTATTGTGGTGGTCTGGAACTGAACCCACAGTATCTCCAAGGTTTGCCTATATTTTGCTATGTGTTTCCCAGGCTTTTATCCCCCTCTTTATGTATAGGTTTTGGTTTAAAAACTGGTAATTATATTATCTATGTAATTTGATACTATATGGGGTTTTTTGTTTACTTTTGTAAGTATTTTCTGTCTTCAAATTTTTCGTAAACAACTTTCATAAGTTTTATAATATTCATTGTAACATGATTACTATCTTTTGTGAGTTGATATTGAAGTCTTTTATCAGCCTTACACTATTATAAATAATTCTTTGATGCCCACTGAAGTTCTTTTCCTTAAGATATTTTCCTAGAAGTGGAGTTACCAATCAAGTTTATAGATATTTTAAGTCACAGTATAAAATTTCCAAATGGCATTCTAGAAGATTGGAAACAATGTATGTGACCAGCAGTAAAGGTATGGTTATATAAATCATGGCATGTTAACATGATGGAATATTGTGCGGCTATGAAAATTAGAAGAATGTTGACGTAGCTCATGGTATAAAGATTTACTTCTTTTGGAGAAGAGGTTTATATGTATGTATATATACATATTTATATATATTTTTTGTACAGAAAAAAAGACATAAAAGAAATATAATAATAAGACCGAGTCGCCCTAAAATCAAGTTCCCATGCCAAGTTTATGATTAACCTCTCTACCCAAAACTTTATTCTCTTTCTTGTTCTGTACCGGTTCCCCCTCAAGACTGAACAGTATCAAATAAAAGGGGGGATTGTAACTGAGCAGGACCCAGTGGTGCTTCCTCGGGATAGACTGCCCCATGTCCTCCACCTGCCTCTTGTTTGTAGAAAAACTAGACTTCTAGGCCTTCCAGGAGTTCCAAAGAACAAATTTAATCAGAGAAATGAGAAAATGCAGAAACCATGGAAAACAGTCAAGCAAGACAAATAATAATAGTTTAGTCGTTAAACCAAGCCAAGAACCTTCAGTTCCTCCTCAGGGGCTACAGATAATATCCTAAGCCATATGCTTGAGTTATTATGCAGATATTGAAAGCACCACCAGCTGGAAAAAATTAACTCTATGCTGATCACTAGTATTTAGACCCCAGGCTGGTTGGAACCAGAAGGGTGATGATGTTGAGTCCTAGTTACCTCACAACCAAGCAACCAGAAGAATGTCTACAAGCTGATCACGCACCCCACAACCCTCTCCCTCACCCTGTCTTTAAAAACCTTTCCCTGAAAGCCTTTGGGGAGTTCGGGTCTTTTGAGGATTAGCTGCCCGGACTCTTCCTTGGTGCCCTGCAGTAAATGCTGCACTTTCCTTCATCACAATCCTGTGTCAGTATATTAGCTTTGCTGAGAGTGGGTGAGCAGAACCAAGTTTGGTTTGATAACGATAATACCTCAGCAGTGAGTACCTCTGGTTATAGAATTGTAGATAATTTTATTTTCTCCTTTATTATTTAAATATATTCCAGAGTTTCTATAAGAAATATATATTGCTTTAAGAAGCAGGAAATAGCTTTCTAAAAGTCTTAAACTAAATGCATGATGGTGTTAAGTTTCTACCATTCATCTGAATCCTTTTGGCTTTTTGAAGCTCTTGAGAAAAGTTAACACCACCAATTTCACTAAGAAAATGAAACTTCAGTCCTCTGGACTGTTCTGTCCATATACTCTAGAATCTTGAATTTTGAAGCGATCAGGGAATGAAGCTATAGAGATAGGCCATAGTTGCTGCCTCCACCCATTAAGACATTTGCCTAAACTCAGCTCTTTGAATGGTGAGCTCTAAACTGCATACATACAATGTGTTCACTCATTAACTCACTCGTGTAGTCGTGCAGAGTTGTTTATTGAGTACTTACAGTACTCAGGTCTGTACTGAGGACTAGGAGACAGAAAGATGAACAGAAAACTATTCTTGCTTTCTAAAATGTCACAGCTTAGTGTATTTTAACAGGCACTTGACTCAGATCAAAATTTGGGGGAAGTTAAAAAAAATGGGGGGGGGAAGTTACAGAAAGTGTGTAAATTTCTACCTTCTGTTCCTTAAACATTTTTAGTATTATTTCTCTCTAGTTTTTTGACTTCTTACCTGTGCAGTGTTTATTACTTGAAAACTGTGCTGTCCAATTCAGTAGTCGCGAGACACGCAGAGCTATTTAAAATTAAATAAAATTTAAAATTCAATTCCTCTGTCACACTAGCCGCATTTCAAATCCCGATTGGGCATGGGGGGTGGCTGTGAATACCACATTGGACAGGGCAGGTAGAGACTGTTTCCGTCATCACGGGAAGTCGTATTGGACCACTGCACTCTAGGAAGAAGTGTATCGCTCTTCTTTCCCACCACCTCCACTCCACGTCCTCACCAAGTTCTTCTTAGACGATTATTGTGCAGCCCCCCATACACACATCAAGTGAACACCAGGGATTTCCTTCGAAATTGAGCCTGCCCATCCTCATCAGACAGATGATGCTTAAAGAACCATGATGACCTGTGGCTCCCCAGTTCTAAAATGTTACTTGAATTATCTCTTGACTTCCCAATAAAATCCAGACTCTTTAGACAAGTCCCATATATAACCCATCCTCTACTTCCCTTTCAGGCCTTATAGCTATGACTTCAGCTAGCTGCAACCACTCCCCATCTCCCAAGCTCCCCCTGCTCTTGTTTGCCTCTGAGTTACCCTTCATGTTAACCCAGCTGTCAGAAGTGTCGCTTCCCCTCTTCACCCAGACTAAGAATGACTTCACATGCCACCTCTGCCCTAAGTCTTTCTTTGATCTCCAATCAGAAGTCCCCCCTTCCCCCTCCTTGCTTATGGCTCAAACTCTGTAACACCTCCATGGCGTTACTGCATAGCAAACTGTATTGTATTTTTTGCTCATCACTTTTCCTCTTTTTTTAAAAAAAATTTATTTATTTTATTTGTTTATTTTTGGCTGTGTTGGGTCTTCGTTGCCGTGCACTGGCTTTCCCTAGTTGCGGTGAGCGCGGGCTACTGTTCGTTGCGGCGAGCGCGGGCTACTGTTCGTTGCGGCATGCGGGCTTCTCATTGCGGTGGCTTCTCTTGCTGTGGAGCACGGGCTCTAGAGCTCAGGCTTCAGTAGTTGTGGCTCGCGGGCTCTAGAGCTCAGGCTCGGTAGCTGTGGTGCATGGGCTTAGCTGCTCCGCGGCACGTGGGATCTTCCCGGACCAGGCCTTGAACCCGTGTCCCCTGAATTGGCAGGCGGATTCTTAACCACTGCGCCACCAGGGAAGCCCCCCTCTTCTTCTTCTTTTTTTTTTTTAACATCTTTATTGGAGTATAATTGCTTTACAATGGTGTGTTAGTTGCTGCTGTACAACAAACTGAATCGGCTCTACGTATACATATATCCCCATATCCCCTCCCTCTTGCGTCTCCCTCCCACCCTCCCTATCCCACCCCTCTAGGTGGTCACAGAGCACCGAGCTGATCTCCCTGTGCTATCCCCCTCTTCTTGACTGTAAAGTTTGAGTAGTTTCAATGTGCCATGGTTAAGACTCATGATTTTTGTTGACTACATTTAGAGGCACACAGCAGTCACTATCTTTATTTTCATGACACTATTTGAGGGTATTAAATACCAGAATGGCCCTATTCTAGTGAAGTTGGAGTTGATTGTCCATTTCAGAGAGCTAATAATTTGCTCACACGCCTGTCGTAATTGGAAGTATGGGGACTGAACACGGAACTTTGTGGTAGGACCTCCAGGAAAATCAGGGTTCATTAAATACCAAAGAGGACCACATGAACAATAGAAAAATTTCGAGAACCAAACAAGTAGGAAGGACTAAAGAAAAGCTGGATCTTTAGCGGCTGTCCTCTCCAGCTTTACTTTCCAAATTAAATGAATAATTAAAGCTTCTTTGAGGCTTTGTGGTGTTATTGTTTTAACTGTTTGTGTTAGGGGTTCACGTACCGTAGTTGCAATTTTGTGACAGATGCTGAGCTTTCCAGCTACTTATGTGGCCACAGATGTAGCTGTAATTCCGGCATTAGTGACTGCTTATTTACAGGAGTCATATCCTTTTCCTAAACACTTCAGCACATCAGTGTTCATTGCATCCAGCATCATTTTTTTCCAGAGTGGAGTTGGAGTTAACACAGAGACTGATACACCTGAGAAATACCCTGCCACTGGCAAAAACTAGAATTGTTTCTCTTTGGGACATTTCATAAACTGATTCATCCGTCTCCCTTTAGAGACTATGATTTTGTCCACCTTGCTTTGTTCTCCTATCAGGCTTGTATGGACTTATTTCCCTCTTGGTTTGTACTCTTATTGCAGCTCTGTTCTCTCTATTCAGGACATAAAAAAGGCCTAAACAATTCCTGTGTCTTTTGAGATCAATGAACAGGAAGGAGAGAGGTAGAGGAGAGGTCAGTTTCCCCACAGGAGCCTCTTTATTCCATTACTTTATTTTTTTGTTAGCTACTATTCCTTTATTTGCTGTTTTCAACTTCTGGTACAGGGATAGCAGTTTGGATTTTATTTAAATCGATGCTTGCTTTTAATTTCACGTCTGTTACCTTTTCTTGTTTAATGTAGACTGTTTTTTTGTGTTTTTTGTGGATTCTAAATAGAAGTTTACACTTTAGCTCTCCAAAGTTTGAATAGAAAACCAGGATCAGTCATTTAAATAAACCACAGCAGTTTTCTCTATTCCTTTAATGTATCTTTACAAAAAACATGATTATGAGAAGTCATGGAATCATACTATAGTGCATACTCTCTCTCTCTCTCTCTCACACACACACACACACACGCCCATATTTAAAAATAATAGGTAGCTGAGAGATCATCAAGTTTAACCTTTTTTGTTTTATAATGGAATACAGTTGATAACAATGTTGTGTTAGTTTCAGGTGACATATACACACCACTATATTTAAAATAGATAACCAACAAGGAACCTACTGTGTAGCACAAGTTCAACCCTTCTGAACGAACATCAGCAGCTTAGGGAACTGAAGTACCTTGTCCAAGGTCGTGTGGGACTGGAACCCAGGTCCCTGTCTTCCAGGTCAGTGCTCCAGCAAGGAGTTTCTTTAACACTAGCGATAGAAGAAACTATCAGCCTTGCAAAGCAATTCCTCCGGGCTGCACAGCAGTGCCCTAGACCTCCTGATGGTTAGCGTTTAGGTTCTAACACCATTGTTCAGTGAGTCTGCCACAACCTGGCACACAGGTTGTGATGTAATCACCAACCACAGCCGCTTGACGAGATACCACAAAACCCCAAAAACCCCAGGACTGAACAATTTACTGGCAGATCTGTCTTTATAGGAAAGGAGAGATGGGAGTCTTTAAATGATATTGGGCATGAGAGATGGGGGAAAGGAAAGTAACCCAACAGATAAAGGAAGGCATAGGAGCGACATAAACCGAACACGTTTCCAGTAAGGAAGTTTTTGTCCACATCTTCCACATTCATGACGAAGCACACAGAATCTAAAGTGATATCTACAGAGTCACACGTGTTGAGTCCAGGTAGTGAGTATTGGTGATAACGTATTTTTGAAAACTTGCGCTATGATAAATATCTACACACTTTTTTTAAAAATTTATTTATGTAATTTATTTTTGGCTGCATTGGGTCTTCGTTGCTGCACGCGGGCTTTCTCTAGTTGCAGCGAGCGGGCTTCTCACTGCGGTGGCTTCTCTTGTTGCAGAGCACGGGCTTTAGGCGCTCAGGCTTCAGTAGTGGTGGCAACGTGGGCTCAGTAGTTGTGGCGCACGGGTTTAGTTGCTCCGCGGCATGTGGGATCTTCCCGCACCGGGCCTCGAACCCGTGTCTCCTGCATTGGCAGGCGGACTCTCAACCACTGCGCCACCAGGGAAGCCCTACACACTGTTTGTGAATTAATAAGCACCATGGCTGTGGAACTGACGAGCACCGTACTGGGTCAATATCACTCTTTAGCAAGTGGGAACCCAGGGCTTGGCGCCTACACTGACAAGCTAATGGGAATCACGTGTCAGCATAAAGTTCACTGCAACTAGCAATGAATTACATCCTTTAACAAGATAATTACGACTTCATTTGATAGTTAAGATTTTCTCCATGTGGCTAGACTGATAGAAGCAGGGTTTATCTAACCTTAGAAGTCTGCCTTAGAAGTTGCATCTTTGATGGGAAAGGACAGGTTACGGTGGAGCGTGAGAGAGGAGGTCATCGTAATCGTGTTAAGGGCAGATTGGGAAAAGTAATAAACTGCTGGGATGAAACGGAGAATCACCTCACAGCTATCCATTACCTCTTCTCAGAGCTGGAATTAAAACTGTCAACGTTTCATCCTTTTCTGGTTACTTTTATAATTCTCACGGAACTGGATACAATGTTTTTAAATTGCTTTTCTTCCTGTTCTTCCCCGGGATAAATAGCAAAAGCAATTAAAGAATGTATCTCTTTTATTGTTACCTAAAGCCTTGCCCACGAAGTAACCTGCAAGCCCTTTACCCTTCAAAGCCTCTGACTTAATCCTATGGACTATGTATATTACATTAATGTGGGAATTTGCTAACTGTTGTCAATACTTTTACAGCATAAAAGCACTTTCAAAGCCCAATGTGATTAATTCATAAAACCCGTCAATGAGATATGTAGGTCCTGAGCCTTATTATTGTTGTCATTATCTTTCTTATTTCACACTTGGACACACTAAAATGTGAGAAGTTTAAGAGCTTTACCCAAGGTCTCTGAGGAAGCCAGTGGTGCAGCTGGAGCAGGACAGGAGAGCTCCAGCCTGAAGCACGGTCCTTTGTCTACTAAAAATGGAGAGATTGCTCTTTTGCCCACTAAAAACCAAGCCCCAAAGGCACTACAAAGTTTTTGAGAACTGAGGAATCTCTATTCCATCTCCATTTGTTTCTTGAATAACATAAGAAAGGCACGTGGTATGGCTTGAATGGACTGATGGTCCATTTATCATTTTTAACAATTTTTGGAAGAAAGCCTTTTTGGAGTGGCCCTTTTTGTCTGTATGATAGTTTCCCAAAGCTTCCAAGATCATATGCTTAGCTTCTCAGAAAGACCTCAAATTTCATCATCTTCCTTTGGATGAAAAGGGTAAGCATGCATTCAGTGAGTCGAGTGGTGACCCCCGTGGAAGCTGTAGCTGCCTCAGAAGATGACAGCATTTGTACTGCAGTCTTCGTCGTGTGCTGATTAAGTACCACTGAGTGAATTAACAAGAATTTTCAAACAACTTTTAGTGATTTTTCATAAGCAGAGACACATTTTCAATCTTTTCTTTATGGCTACCCTCTTGTTATAAATTAATGAAGCAGAGCAAAGCAATCCAGGAGCTACACTGTTTTCTCTTTTGAAATGAGACACCCTGATATGCTAGCACTTCTTTCTAGTCTATAAAAGGGGCTCAGAATGACCCCTGCTTTTCAAGAGATTACACTTCCACTAGTAGTGACAGGTTGCAATGCCTCTCGTCCTGACAAATCTATCTTTAGAGTGGAGCAAGGCACCCTGACCGGTGTCATTGTGTTGGCAGTGATACTCAGTGACTGCTTGGGATGATACAGTTTGTACCCCTGCACCCGCGTCTAGTGGGTGCTGGGCTGGATTGGTATGTATATTGCCTGTCTGTAACCGATAGCACAGGGCTGTGTGCATTTTTAAAAATATTACGTTGCTGACACAGTCTATACCATTGGTAGCAGAATCACTACTCTCCCCACACATAGCAACTGAATTGCTGCAGCTGGCCTTTCTGTAGAAACAGAAATGACTCCAAAACAAATAAAAATCCCCTACCAAGGTGGAGCCACAATCAATAAGGATTCCAACCCCACCCTCCATCAGTTGCTTACAGTCCTGTTAGGAAGGAGAATAAGACCTGTAACCAGTCCCCCCTGACACTGATAAAGCTGTGTGGAGAGGGCTTGAGGGTCAACCAGTCTTGAGTCCAACCCTTGTGCACCACTGACCCAAGGGGCTTTGATGGCCCTGAGCAGGTTACTTACCCCTGAACCTTTGCTTTCTTATCAATAAAATTTGAATGATAATACTTATCTTGTAGGAATGTTGTCGGGATTAGAAACATTGTTTGAAAGGTGCACAGCCTTTCACAGCCTAGAACTTTGTAAGAGATTGGTATTATTACTAACAATAGTAATGGCACAAGCCAGTGTGCTAAGTGCCAAACTGGTGATATAGGTGTAAATGTTATAGGGGGGTCAAAGCAAACTAAATTTCTTTCACTACAATTTCTAGATTTTGAAAAGTTGGAGCTATTCATCATTTTCCTTTAGTTCTATCCTGATTTGTTTTGTTCTTTGAAAATGTACTGAATTTCATGGCTGCCTTCCTGTAGGCTAGCTCTTGATTATTCACAGTGGCAGAAACCAAGGAACACATCAATAATTGAAATTCCGAGGTAGAACATGGAGAAATCTTATTTTCGTCTACTTTCTAGTCTGGTCTTGAATTTACCAGAATTCTTCCAGGAACCTATTAAGTAGCAAAGTGAATTGGTTTGTATCTTTCTTTCCCTATTTCTTTCCCATTGTCCCATGGTGCTGCTAATGAAATGAGTAAAAGATGGCTATCAGGTGACAGAAGAACAGATTTTCCTTGAATCATTTATAAATTAGATAATTAATTTTAAGATACTTGAAGAATAGCTGAACCCATTTCTCTGAATCTGATATACAAATAAAATTTTCAGTTTTAAAATGCCATTGTTCAGTTAGAAAGTGGTGGTGGTGATAATACAAAGGATGTTATACACCAAAAACATTCCTATTTGTGCTTTGTATGCAGTATGACTTTTCCTGCTGATTTATGTTCCTTCATAGTTTGCTTAACCTGATATTAGATGTCATTGGTATTCCCTGAGCAGTAACTGACTAATGAGGGGAGAATGACCCTGAAGGATAGGACGTATCAATAGAAACTTTCCTGGAATAGAAAATTGGCCGTGGAAAATCCACAGGCTTACGGGTGGATAATTGTGAATTGACTCTAGATGAAAACTGCCAGGTTTGGTCATTTGTTTTCATCACTGTAAATATCAGTAAGTTCTCTCTTGCGATGCAAGGAAGGGAAGAAAAAAAGTCCCCTCAGTCGTTCTGAAGGTTAAGGTGATGGTAGGTAGTCACATACACAGATCTCTAGGGAACTCGCCTTCCACACACAGGCCTGCACCTGCTCACCCTTCTGCATATAATGAAAGATATTCCCGAAAGTAGTTTATCATAAATGTGGGTGAGATGAAGGCTGGTACGTAAAACCCTCACAACTGTCTACAGCCTCCTTCTGTGATGCTTGGATCTTTTAGAAGAAATTCATGTTCATTGTAAACAATCCAAAAAGGAAAATAAATCATCTCAGTATAGGAAGGGAGAGGGAAGGCAAGAGAGGAAGGCGCAGTGTGAATTTTCCATCAGTGGCTGACTTTCCCCAAGAGAATCCACCCTGTTTATAATTCACGATCCTGAGTTTGTTGAAGAAATGATTTTTCTGACCAGCCAGGGTTTCCTTTCATTCAATTTTCTTACAACTGCAGCAAACTAAAGAGAAATTTAGAAAACTACCTTTGGAAAGTAGAACTAAAAAAAAGTACCTGTGTAAGTGTACTCCGTCAAGTGAATCTGTTTAAACTGAGAAAAATAACGTATTATTCAACGAAGAAGATAACTAGTAGTTCTTGTGGCTGTGATCAGTAATACCCTTCTTCCTTATGGAATGCCAGATTTTAAACTACCTTAAACATCTCACAAATGTTAAAGGCACACTGGGCTTCAAGACGTTTTCTTCCACGGCGGGAATAGGGCGACAGATACTCACAAGTGATGACTGACTGTCTTTAGCTACTTCCTGTTTCTCAGTCAATAAGCTTTTTCTATTGGAGGCTCCATCTTTTTCCTCTCCACACTGATTTTTGGTGCTTTTGTAAAACCCTAAATGGGGTCTATGTGGATTCTGAAACCAACAAAGAAAACTGCATCAGTATTTCATCTAAAAAAAAAAAAAATTAAAAGGAAATAGAATCTGTACCAATAAGCTGTGTATTTCATGACAGCATGAAATGTTTTCGCCTGAGGCAGAATTGAATGGAAAGCAGCAGGATGTAGTTTTGTTAAAAATTTGTGACCAGCAAGACAGGAGTTTGGGATAATCTAGACCTATTGTTTTTGTGTATGTGACATTTTAATGTTAGACTTTAGGGGCAAAGAAAAGTTCCATTTTCTGGTTGAGTTCCAAAGACACAATGGAGCCCATGCCCCAGACACAACCCCTAGAAAGAAATAGATGAGATGGGGAGTGTTTTCGACAGCTGGAGAGCTAAAACAGGGCAGAGATTATGCCACAAAATTTTGCTGACTTTTTAATGTATGTTCAAATAAATCTCTCGTGTAACATTACAATTTTTAAAGTTTTCACGTTTCCAGTGTGGTGATTTTTTTTTTTGTTTGGGATAATCTAGACCTATTGTTTTTGTGTATGTGACATTTTAATGTTAGACTTTAGGGGCAAAGAAAAGTTCCATTTTCTGGTTGAGTTCCAAAGACACAATGGAGCCCATGCCCCAGACACAACCCCTAGAAAGAAATAGATGAGATGGGGAGTGTTTTCGACAGCTGGAGAGCTAAAACAGGGCAGAGATTATGCCACAAAATTTTGCTGACTTTTTAATGTATGTTCAAATAAATCTCTCGTGTAACATTACAATTTTTAAAGTTTTCACGTTTCCAGTGTGGTTGATTTTTTTTTTTTTTTTTTTTTTTGTGGTACGCGGGCCTCTCACTGTTGTGGCCTCTCCTGTTGCGGAGCACAGGCTCCGGACGCACAGGCTCACGGGCCCAGCCGCTCTGCGGCATGTGGGATCTTCCCGGACTGGGCACGAACCCGTGTCCCCTGCATCGGCAGGCGGATTCTCAATCACTGCGCCACAGGGGAAGCCCCCATCCAGTGTGGTTTTAAGTTTCATTCAATATTTGTTTTATTGTGATGATCATTTCATAATGTATAAAAATATCAAGTCACTATGTTATGTACCTGAAATGAATATAATATTATATGTCAGTTATAACTCATTTTAAAATAAATCAAATCGAACTAAAAAACTTTTTTTAGTGTATCAGTGTGTGTTTTTGTTATGAGTAGAGTATATATTCATTACAGAAACTTTGGAAAATTCAAAAATGTGTTCTAACACTAAAGTAAAATTCACCAATAATCCAACCCATCAGAATAACTGTGGATAAAATTGGAAAGATAAACTTGGAAGCTCCTCCTACCCATACTCTATAATGTTTACCAGGCTACCTGCATCTGTTCCCTATTCTCTGACTCCCCATTTGTTACAATGGCTGTAGGATGACCTTCCACTTGAGTCCTGTATCTAATCCATTCTCTTTCACTTGTAAGGCTTTTGTACCTCCCTTCTTAAATGAAACTCTGCATTCCCTTCCAAGTGCTACTACTTTACCAGCTTTCACACAATTGAATTTTCTATATTTGCTGTCTTTATTGTCCCCTCTCCTATCCTCTTTCCTCATCCTGCTCCGTCACTCTGCCAGAACTGCCATTGTCTGGGTCACGTATGACCTCTGTGTTGCAAATCCAGTGGCCATTTCTTTGTCCCAATTTACTAAATCTCTGTGCAGCTTTTGACATGTTCCTTTTTGAAATAGTCTTTTGGCTTATCTTCCAAGATATCATGGCCTCCTAATCTTCCAACTCACCAGCTATTTTTCGCATCTCCCTCTGCTTGACCTGTTAGTTTGAACAGGATTGGTTCTTCTGGAATGTGTGATTCCATCCGGCACCATGCTTTTTTTTTTTTTTTTTTTTTTTTTGATGGCTGAGCTGCACAGCTTGCGGGATCTGAGTTACCTGACCAACCAGGTATTGAACCCGGGCCTGAGATAGTGAAATCTCAGAGTCCTAACCACTGCCCTCCAGGGAAGTCCCTGGGGCCATGCTTTAAATTTTATCTGCATGCCAATAATTCCTAAGTTTTTCACCAATCCTCTCCACCGAGCTTCAGATAGCCGATTGCCTACTAGGCACTCCACATGGTATGTCCAACAAAACATGGCCAGGACCAACTTTTGATTCTCTAGATCCACGTTCTCTTCCTCTAAAATCTGTGCCCCCTTAGTGGTCATCACAGTATGGCACCGCCATCTAGCCATAGCTCGAAACTTTGGAGTCATGTTGGATGTCTCTTCTTCTCCCAAAAAGTACTCAGATGATGTCACACCTCCGATTAAAATCTTAAAATAAATTCTCGTTAACTAAAATAAAATACAAGCTCATTCCTCTGGCCTTGCATGATCTGACTGTTACCTGTTCCTCTGAATGCATCTTGTACCCATCTCCCCATTTTTTGCTTTTTGTTTTCTAGCCCCAACAAGCTCATTTAATTTAGGGGTCTTTATCCTCATTGTTACTTATTCCTCCCTGTCCTTACATCCTCACATGCTGGCTGCTTTCTCCTACTGTTCTGGTTCCATCCCAGATCTCTTTCCTCAAAGCAGCAATCCCTAACTGCATGGTCTAAAGTAGCACCCTCCCTCCCACTTACCTTCCATCAATCCATGATGGTACTTACCAGTATCTGAAGAGATCTTGCTTCTTTAAGTATTTGGTCATTGTATTTTATTCATTTAGAATGTAGACTCCAGGAAAGCAGCAATCTTGTATGTTTTTTGGGGGTTTTTTTTTGTTTTTTTTTTAACATCTTTTTTGCAGTATAACTGTTTTACAATGGTGTGTTAGTTTCTGCTTTACAATTGTATGTTTTATTTACCACTTTATACTCCAGGAATAGAACAGTTCTTGGTATGAAGTGGGTGCTAAATTAATAGGGGCTGAATGATTATTGAACAAATATTTTCAAGTAGTTTCCTTTAGTCCTTTTTCACTGTAAACTAAAATACTGTATTTTAATTGTCCCTTATATAATTGTTTGAGTTTTTCAATTGCTATCATAAAACTAGCATTTTCCTCTCTTTTTGGACATTTTTTACAATTTTTTTTTTATTCCAAGACTAATACAAGTTGGTTAGACAAACTTAAAGTATAAGTAAACTATAATAAGAGAGAAAACCAGTGCACAGTACTCAGTAATTTGCATATAATTATCTGCATATGGACATATAAATATCTCTGCATATGGACATATAAATATATAATACATTAGATTGAAATATTCACGCTAGGAAATATATTTTTAATAGCTAAATAATGCTTTGTCCCTATAGCTGTGTCATAATTCATTCATTATTTATGAATATTCAGTTAATTCCACTTTTTTCAATACTAAAACGACATTGCAACATGTACCTTTTTCTGACCTTTAAAAATAATTTCAAGTTCTATGATTTCAGGATTTGTCCTTTTAGCAATAGTGGTAAGAGATAAGCTTGTCGTCTCTTTGTGTTTGCATAGTTGCCTGATTCTGCTCTGATTTACCATCTCCGGGGGCTAATCTTTCTACAGGGATTTTTGTCTGGTGAAAAAGGTTGGGCTCTTAAACCGAGGAGCCCGTGTGAGAGGAAAGGACTCTGTCCACACTAGAGATGTTCCTGTTGTGGCATTTTCTCTAAGACCTATTCACGAGCTGCTAATTAGACAAATCCTTTTGGGGGTAACAGTGAATGGCGGTTCACCTTGGTATCCCTCCTTCTTCAGAGTGCCAGAAGGGACCCTTTCTCTTCGATAACAGTGGACAAATGACAGGGCCGGTTGAAAAGAGTTATAGTAAGTGGATGCTCTGTATGAAACATACATATTAATATTAATGTAAATAGCCGGGTATAGATGCTTCTGTATCAAGATGCTAGTATAAAATTCCAATGGAATTATCATGTGTTTTGGGTGGTGAGCATTTTCACTTAAATATGCATTAAAATCTTCATCCAGGAGGTTAGCGTTACGTATCTCTCATTGTTCAAGTACAGCTTCAGATTTTCTTCTTCTTGGTCTTCACTAATACTCTTGACTTTCTCAAGACCTTCTTACAACTGGCACCTTTGGAAGAATCGGTGCCAAAATATTAATGGGTGTTTTCAATGCTTGTGGAATTATGGGTGGAGTTTCTCTTTATTTTTATTTTTTATCTATATTTTCCAGTTTGTCAAATGAACTTGTTTGCAGAGTTTCCAATAACATGGGGAAAAGGCTAATTTTATACTGGAAATTTTAAAAATCGGACCATGAAATAGGTCATAAATGTGCTTGGATCCATGTTAATGGGTTTTTGTCTCTGCCTTGCCCTGGCACTTGCATCTCAAGTGTGTTCATGTCAGTCACAGGGGATTGTCAATGTTGATCTGCCCTTAATATATGTTTACTGACCCAGCTACACAGAGGGCTGATTACTGTTGATGATGTCTCTGTTATTTATTCCTACCTTGTCCTTCCTTTTAATTTCTGTCTTTGTTTTTCTGTTTCACATTGTGATCACACAGTAGCTTTGCAGTGACCCTGAGACAGCTCTGGAAACTGCAGTCCCTGCCTGACCTTGTGGCTGATTGAACTCCTCTGGGGAAGGGATCAGAGACTTCCTCTATGAATTGAGATAAAGTACTTTGGGGTCAACTTCTGCAAAGATTTTCCCAGCACCCAAGAGATGTTTTCTGAATTGTTATGTCCTACCTCTCACTCCAAAAAGGCATTTGTGTTGTCTTGCTGTTCCTCTGTTCATGACCATTCTAGGTGGGTTCATCTTAAACCCCAGGTAATGGAGCTAGATTTTTAAAAAGACAAAATATCCATCCAAAGTACATGTAATGTACTGTTAGTATACAAGTTGTATAGTTAACACTTGTGTGTTCATAGGTCTAGTTCCCTTCCTAGTCCTTGACTTCTTTCAATTGTTATTTGTTCATTATTACATTTCCAGCATTTGGTATGGTGCCTGGCACCCCACAGAGGCTCAGAAAATGTTTTTAGTTTAGTTCTGCTTTTCTAAAGAAAAATCCAATAAATATCCAATGACTTCCACAATGCCTTCTGTGAGTATTCTAAATTTCATTCAGATATCACTTCTCAGAACTTCCATTAATCACAGGGTGAAAACTTCTTGTAGGACAGGACACTCACTTTTTAAAGGCCTCCTTCCCTGTTCCTCCTTAGAATGGTGCTGTGCATATAGTAGGTGCTCAATAAACACTGATCCTGCTTTAGTTCGATTTCATAAGTGGGAAGACGGTCCTCATTTTGAAACATTTCCTTAGTTTAATTCCTCTCAAAATCGGACACTGGTCTCCAGTTCAATGCTGTTAAATTGGCATTGATTGGCTTGTAACTCCATACTTCCATCCACATTCTTTTTGGATAAGTTTATCCACTACCAACTTTCAGGGAAATCAATAGACAGATGATTCGTGCTCAGTGAGACCCTCATTACTTATTAGCTACCTGTTGATTCCATGACACCGTGCTAAGGGGCTTCTCATAAACCATGAGAAAAGCTGGAACTAGAACCGAGAAATCCTTGGGTCTTTTTTTTCCCTCTCAAAAGTCACACTTTCTTCCCACTTGACTAGGGAGCAGGTGTATCAGCAAACAAGAGGCAACGTGTTTCATCTGGGGATGGACTCCCATGTCCTACGATAGTGCCCTCGGTTTATAAAGAGAAGACTCTTTTCCTTCTTGACAGCATCCTAGGATTATGTAGCTGGGGGATTCAGTAACAGAGGCGTGTTCCCCTTCACAAATCCTCCTGAGAAGAAGAGCACGCTTGCAGGTCAAGTCCTACTGCTGAACATGGTATTCTGTAGTTCGCATGGTAGAGATGCTAACAGAATTCTAAAAATACTTGGGAATAAATCCCTTCCCGTGAAACCTACTTAGAGAGGGAGGCAGAGGCACATGAAGTGCTATCATAAACCAAGCGATGTGGTGTTGACTCTATATACAGCCGTGGTTTAGGCAAAGGAGAGAGCCCAACTGAGATGGAACAGAAAAGCTTCAGAGTCATGGAGGAGGAATCTGGGCATGATGAGTGTCACAGCTCAGAAGCAGGGGCCAGGCCATCAGGGACCTGGTGGTGGTGACGTCCGAGGAGCTTGGGGAGAGTTGGGTGGGCTGAACGTGAGAAAACAAGGTTCTGATAGCATAAAATGCCTGCTCGGGGGCAAAGGGAAATGAGAATGAAGGTTTCTTTTTTTTTTTTTTTTTTTTTTTCAGTAGTTGTGGCTCGCGGGCTGTAGAGCGCAGGCTCAGTAGTTGTTGTGACATATGGGCCCAGTTGCTCTGCGGCATGTGGGATCTTCCCCGACCAGGGCTTGAACCCGTGTCCCCTGCATTGGCAGGCGGATTCTCAACCACTGCACCACCAGGGAAGTCCAAGAATGAAGTTTTAAAGTGTCACAACTTCTCTTTTCCTACCCTTGTTTGATCTGTTACTGTTTGCAAATATTGTCAGCAGCTTATCAGACATTCACTGTATGTAACCACAAACACCCTCGCGGGCTGTAGAGCGCAGGCTCAGTAGTTGTGACATATGGGCCCAGTTGCTCTGCGGCATGTGGGATCTTCCCCGACCAGGGCTTGAACCCGTGTCCCCTGCATTGGCAGGCGGATTCTCAACCACTGCACCACCAGGGAAGTCCAAGAATGAAGTTTTAAAGTGTCACAACTTCTCTTTTCCTACCCTTGTTTGATCTGTTACTGTTTGCAAATATTGTCAGCAGCTTATCAGACATTCACTGTATGTAACCACAAACACCCTCCTTTGCACTGAAGCAGTGGGCCCCACATTTAATGAGGCCCAAAGACTGCGTGTTTCATTAGATATGAAGGACACCACTTCTAAGCTTGGGAGCCTTTGTTTGCCATCATCTTGGAGGGAGGAGGCTGCTTACAGGTTCTGTAATATTGAGTACATACATTATTAAATATTATTGTTGGTGTCGCATTGCAAATACGGTTTATAGATTCTTCACACTTGAAATATATTGAAACTTTTTTTAACCAGACATTTTTCTAGTGATGCTACAGTTGATATAAATTATATTGGAAACTTGAAAAAACACAATAAGAATGCACTCTGCCCTCAATTCGGTTTTCATTACCTTCAGCAGAATCTCTTTAGGCTACTTAGCCGAATTCTTACTAGATCTTTAGTGAGAAATTAGAAGTTATGCTAAAGACCAAATATCTCTTTGGCACACGGTATCTTATTTTAGTTGCAAACCTTTATTCAAATAGTGTCTGAATAATTGAATTTAAAATAGAGCTTATTTGGGCTTCCCTGGTGGATCAGTGGTTAGGAATCCACCTGCCAGTGCAGGGGACACAGGTTCGAGCCCTGGTCCGGGAAGATCCCACATGCCGTGGAGCAACTAAGCCCCTGTGCCACAACTACTGAAGCCCGCGCACCTAGAGCCCGTGCTCCACAACAAGAGAAGCCACCGCAATGAGAAGCCCCCTCACCGCAACGAAGAGTAGCCCCCCTTGCTGCAACTAGAGAAAGCCTGCACGCAGCAACGAAGACCCAACGCAGCCAAGAATAAATAAATAAGTAGATAAATTTATAAAAACAAAAAATAGAGCTTATTTATTTTGTAGTTCAGATTTTTATTTTTAATTAATATATGTTTAAATAAAAGTAGATGTTCTTATACAGACTAAAAAAACAGGATAGATGCTCCATTAGGTTAAATACATTATTGATCATATGTTTTTACTGTAATTCATTAATAGGAATAGTAAATAATCATTTTATGGGAAAAGGTAATTAATTTTTTTTAGTTTGGATGAAATAATTTAAAAAATCACTGGTAATATATAGTCAGGACCCAGATATAAGCACACACTGTCACCTACATGATTTTTCATTTCCTCCGTCGTGGGATGCTTTTTTTATGAGATAGCTGCTTTATTCAAGGATGCCGTGAACTCAGCCCTTTATTCTGTCACTTGTCATTGTCTGGGCTCTCCCTAGGTGGTGTGGGATGAGTCCTCTGACGTTTTTACTGGACCAGGGACTGGTGTTGCTTCATTTATACTCTGATCATGATAGCCCATTGCTGCTACTTCATGTGGGCGTCCCCCTGTGGTATTAACTGACATCTCCCAGCCGCCCGTCGTCTCCCCTGGGAGGCAGGGCTGTCTCAGAATATGTCATGGTGCCAACTGGAAGGTGGGTGCTGTCTTGGAAGCCCCCTTGCTTGCTGCTGTAGACGGTGTCTGCTGTATCCATGGGCCATTGGCATCATCTGTTAGGAGGTATGCTGCCACCATGGCACCCCCCCCAGATTTTGGTGGGCGTATGAAACCATTGTATTCTGACATTAATGTCTGCATCAAAAACAACAGCAGAAAAGGTCTTTCTCATTTTTTCATGGCTTTAAAAAAATGGATCAACTCATCAAATTGAAAGGATTAATTCTCAGCTTTGTTACTATCATTAAATTATTGAGCACATCTGTTCTTATTTCTCATTTTTTTAACACTGAAATGGATTCTCCAGCACACTCACGACCAGGTTCAAGTCATTCCACATGGCAAGCAAGGCCTTCATGATTTCCCGGTCCCTCGGTGGCCATGCACACGGCCCTACTTTGTAGCTTCACAGATGGTTCCTCCTGCCTGGTCGGCCGCCCCCCACCCAGATTAACTCCCCCATCTGTCTACTTTGTGGTTCTCCAAGGGTGGTCCTGGGACCACATGAGTCAAGATCAGATGGGAAGCTTATCACAAACACAGATTTCTGGGTCAGATCTGAGACGTACTGTGTAACATTCTCTGGGAGAGCAGAGTTGGAGTCTGTTTTTAACAATCTCAACCTAAAATGTAAAAACCATTGACCTGTGAAACAAATTCCTTCTTGGAAGGCTGAGTTCCACCATCATCCATCTAGGAGGCGCTCTCCCTTACTTGCTGGGGTCTCTCCTGCCCGAGGCTTCTCCTTTCCACCTGCTCCTCTAGCCTTGTGTGGTGTGAGATACTTCACTGTCTGCAGTGCTTGCCTGGCCCTGTGGGCTGTGACATCATCTGACAGCTCCCTTTGTCCAGTACTTAGCACCAGCAGAGCTTAAAAAGCGCTTATTTATTTGTTCACTGCCAGCTCAGGATTAGCGTGCCATGGCATTAAATTAACCCTACGAGCATCCTTTAAATTTAACTCAGACTGACTTGTTAGTTTGACTCCAGAAGAGTAAGAAAGAGGGTGAAGAAACACTATTTTGTTCTTCTTTTTGAAAAGAGATCCTGTTTAAACAAATGAGGGGCAAATAATAACATGACATTTTAAATTATGAGATAAAGACCAAGTATAAATAAAAATAAAAAGTTGTTACTCACTTGTCTTGTCTAGTTCCTTCTTACGTGAAAAATTGGAACATTGACTTAGACCAAGAAAAAATGGAAAAATAAAGACAAGTGAAATTCTCACCATGAAACTGAAAAATAATTTGTATTGTTATTTTAAACAAGCCCATAAAATAGAAAAGCTGTATTACTACAAGTAGACAAGTTATTCCTTTTTTTCTAAAGTGACATTACTTAAAAGTTTTTATTACATTTTCTCAGACCGCAAGATACAGAACGTTTAATACAGGTCATAAAAAAGGCACACCTTGGGGACTTCCCTGGTGGCACAGTGGTTAAGAATCCGCCTGCCAATGCAGGGGACACGGGTTTGATCCCTGGTCCGGGAAGATCCCACATTCTGCGGAGGAACTAAGCCCGTGCGCCACAACTACTGAAGCCCGCGCGCCTAGAGCCCGTGCTCCACAAGAGAAGCCACCGCAGTGAGAAGCCCACGCACCGCAACCAAGAGTAGCCCCTGCTCGCCACAACTAGAGAAAAGCCCACGTGCAGCAATGAAGACCCAACACAGCCAAAAAAAAGAAAAAGAAAAGGCATACCCATAAAATATCTGAAGGCTTGTGGCAGAATACCTCTGATGTTGCAATTGCAATGTTATTCAGGAAGATAAACTATCCACCCTTACCCTCCCATCAGTGTGTGTTCAATAGTTACCCTCTCTCCAAACTCTGTCCTAACATATTGAGGACATTTTGTGTAATTGGAAATCTACTAGATGGTCATCAAGTTCTGGAAAGTTTTTTTTTTTTTTTCTCCCCGTTTCTCTTTTTGTTTCTCTGGAAGAGCCGAGGAAGAAAGAAATTGGACTTAACGTACTCCTTAGTCATACAAAAAGAATCCAAAGAGATTCTGAAGTAGCATCGATGGTTTTATTAAGCTTTAAAGTTGCTCTTTGCCAGGGTGCTAAGTTGAATATCTAATTATAAATTTGTGAGAATTTGTATCATCAAACAACTGCCCAAGGAGTTACCTGTTGATATTTACATCCTCATGTAAATACCATTTCCGTTTGGAACCGCCCTCTTGATTCAATGTGAGCGCCTGTGCTTGGAGTTTGCAACCATTCAGTGGTTTTTTTTTTGTAGCCCAGTAGCACTTGTGAGCGGCTTCCAGTTTAGAGATAATGTCAATGGCATTTACTCTGTAACTGGACATAGTATTTGGCTCTCATAAATTCGAAGTAATACAATTGTTTTGAGTTTTACTTTCTACTCCTGTCCAGTGAAAGATTATTTCATACTGAAAATCGGTGTGTGACAGGTTCATGGAAAGTGACCCAAGAAGGACTTCTATGGATGACATTGTGGGGAGACTGCTGTCAATGCCCCTGAAAGAAAGGAGACTTTAGGGGGCTCAACTCTGTAAAATCTTGTAGATTAACCTTACAGAAAAAGTGAAACTGGACACATTTATATTGGAAGAAATTAACTTTGAATAGCATCGTGGGGGAACAAAAATGCCACATCCTTCAGCTGAACTAGTATTGGCTTTCGTTCTCCCACTCTGGAGTTTTTAAGGAGCTCAGTGATTGCCTGCAAGTTTAATAATACATGTCTCAGTGTGGCATTTTGTGTTCAATTTGTGTGTGTTCGTGAGTCTGTGTGTATTTGATCTTGTGTCTTCCTGTCCTTATCCTGGAAGAGTTGGGCGTTGCCCTGAAGACCTTTAGTTCTTAAAGCACACCTGTTGGAAGGAGACAGCTGAGGCGGCATCCAAACCTTGCTGGTGTAGATGCAGAGAGGACCTGGGCCAATTTTAGAGCTCACATTTGAGAGGAGAGCTCCATGAAAACGTCTGTTCCTCACTCGCACGCCATCCTCTACCTTCGGCTGTCCCCTTCATTCTGTAATTACCACTCACATAGTGAGAACTTATCGCTGGAGTGCCAGTACCTTCAAGAGATTTTAGGTACAGTTGCAGAAAGAGCTGTACCGGTGCAGAGGACTACAGTTAATAAAAGAAGAGAAGAAACCTTGCAAGTTCATTAAGAGAAAAAAAGAAGTTCCTGCTCTCACTGCTGAGCCTTGACATATTCCCCAGGAAATAAATAAAACAAGTGAGAGCCATGTGGTGTTTATCGACTCTAAAGCAGGAGCCCTGTAACAACGAAGACGCCGGGAGAGTGAGAAAGGGGGAAGATTTGTTTCTGCAGGGGGTGGGGGGGACTCTCACAGTCTTCCTTTCACATATCTGGGGGGAGGAGGAGCCCTTAAGAAAGCAAACGGAGGTGGAAGCTCTTAGGATGCTACTAACTGAAGAGGGGAAGGTGCTTTAAATTGGGTTCAACGAATCAGCGATTTTAGTTTTTATAATCTGATTCTTTTCTCCAGTGACTGCATAGGATATATTTGAAAAAGGATGCACTCGGCCACAGGAAGAAGGCATGTTTATAAGCTGTTAAAAGTCCAGGACCAGTGAGATGAGGCGAAAGAAAAGTGGATTGAGAGCCAGAAGACCCAGGAGTCAGGTTTCAGACCAGCTCTGTCACCAGTTTGCTGTGTGGTTTGGGGGTACCACCTCACCTGTCTGGGGTATTTATTCCCTTCTGTGAGACCAGGTGGAAAAGAATAAGTGCCTTCCGTGTATCCCATCCACACCACAAGGATAAGGATCATTTGAGGATGCGCTGCTGAAAAATTTTTTAGAATAAGTCCCTTTTTATTGAAAAAACTTTGTATTTTTCTAGGATAGCCATGAATGGGAATGATAATCATGTTTATATTAGTTTGAAGTTTTGCACTGCAAGACATTTTCTAATGCCTTAAAAATGAATTATAGTGCCTTGGTTGATTTCTAAGGTTGACCATCCTGGTCTCCAATGAAACATATAATACACATGGTACAATACATGTATAATTAACAATACATAACATAAAGCCAGCTAAAATCCAGCGTAGCAGATCAGTATGTGTTCTTGATGGATCTATATTGCAGGGCGTTCAGAGCTGAGGCTGGGAGGCAAAGAGGCGCAGAGCACCTGTGGCACCGGGACTATCTCGTGACCATTTTTGTAGAACCTCCCGGATGCGCTGTGTGTGGGTAACGGGGCTACTACGGCATCGCTGCTGTCTGCCGTGGTCAAGTGACATCCCTCTCCTTTCTGCCCGGCTTACCGTGGTTCCCAAAGACTCTAGGAAATGCGTGTATTAATGTCTTTCGGGAGAAAATGTTGAGGGTTTGAAACAAAGCAGTGGCAGTGAGGGTGGAGAGGAAGGGACAGATTTCAGTGATGTCTTCAAGGTGGAAAAGTGGAAATAATAGAAATTCCTGTCTCCTTTGCCTGAAATAGGCTTCTCTCTTCCTCCGGGCCAATGCTTCCTCATTCCTTCGTCTTTCAAAATTCAGCACAGGGATCATTTCCTCCAGAAGACTTTCTTCCTCACTCTGATTGGACATTCCCGCAGCATCCAGCCTCTACTTCTACCAAACCTGCACTGTAGTTGTTGGTGTCTCCTTGGCTGGTCTCTAAGTCCTTTCAGGAGGACTCTTTTTTCACTCACAGATCGTGGCACCTAGAATAGAGCTTTGCTCATTGTAGATACACGATGAATATTTATTGAGCAAATGTCTGAAGGTCTGAAGTGGAGAGCGAGGGAAAAGAGAGCATGTACAGTGATGATCAGATTCCTGTTTTGGATCCTAATTGAAATGTTTACTCTTACTATGTAATAATATTTTATACATTGAAAAGCATTACCTAAAACCTGAGTAATTATTACACGTGGTTTGAAATCAGTATTTTTTCACTCAGATGCTTTTTAAGATTAGCTTTCAGGTTTAGAAAGTTGTTGAACCAAGTATCAAACTTTTTTGTATTATTTATCATGTCTGTCTGTCTTTTTAACTATTTATTATAAAATCTGTCCTCCGTATCGTGGAACATGAATTTGCGGGTGTGTCCATGCCTCCCCTTAGTAAGTTAGAATGTGTGTGTACCTGAAGTGCCATCTGTTAAATCCCAAAAGAAAAGAAATTTTCATTTTGATTTATTGGAACTTCTTAAAGTCTGTGTTTGTAATTAAAAGAAGTTTCCTCTTTAGTTTAGTTCTTAGCAGCCAGTGTTTAATTATCATAGAAAAAAACTGACACACAATGGTGATTAAAAAGTTGACAGTGTAAATAAATAGAATATAAACAGAATAAATTGCAAAATATTAAATTAAATTGAATCTTGTTATTCTCTAAATTTGACAGGAGATTTCTTAACAAATTAAACATATTAGATGGTTTTCCTTTGCACTTATTTGAATGTGCCTGGCACAAAACATTATATTTCATATGAGAGATACCGAAAAAGAGTTCACCTTGCCCATTTAGTTTAGTCAGAATTTACCAAAGGAATTTTTCATTTTAGCTAGCCTATTTTGACTTGGATTATATGTATTTTAAAAGTGAGTCGAGAGATGAAATGGTTAGCTTGATTATTTAACCCCGAATGCCATTTCACTTTAAGTCTGGGAGATAAATATCGCCTCTTGCGGTACTTCCCTGGTGGCGCAGTGGTTAAGAATCTACCTGCCAATGCAGGGGTCACGGGTTCGAGCCCTGGTCCAGGAAGATTCCACATGCCACGAACAACAAAGCCCGTGCATCACAGCTACTGAGCCTGCTCTCTAGAGCCTGCGAGCCGCAACTACTGAGCCCACGCGCCACAACTACTGAAGCCTGCGCGCCTAGAGCCCGTGCACCGCAACAAGAGAGGCCACCGCAGTGAGAAACCCGCGCACCTCTTGAAGTACTTTCTGAATATTCCCTGTGACTCTTCCTCGAGGCATAATTAATTGCTGGCTAGCCGTGCTCTCACAGCGCTTTGCATGTATTTCTGTTGTAGTAACGATGCCATCGCAGTGTGATTGTGAGTGTCAGTGTCTGAGACGACAGCTGGTTGTAAGATCCTTGTAGAAAGAGACGTTGTATGGCATTTTCATTGTTGGTTTCCCTAGTGCCTAGCACACAGCAGATACTCAGTAAATACTCTGCGAGATGTCTTTAATTATTACTTTGATTCTGTTTCACTTTGGTGAGGCGGTAGATGGAGCTCAGTTGGTCAATCAGAAACCACACATGTCTAGTACAGGTTCACTCCATTAGGCTGTGTGGTCTTGCAAAGTCAGGGCTTCTTATACTCTTTTGATGACTTTCCCCTGATTTATTTTCCATCCTGAGCACTTACCCATTAGCTTGCTCCCAAGGCTAACAAGGAAGCAGGCCCATCGTAGGGGGCATTCAGGGGTCATTCCCAACTGTAGACAAGCATCCTGGCAACCTGCTGTGTCCCACATTTTGTATGAGTGAAACACAGTGAAGAAAGACATCAGTTGTATTGAAGGAGGAAAGAACCAGAGGACCATGAGCCATGTTATAAAGAGGGGGAGAGAGTGGTGGTTGGTGGTTTGCATATGATAGAGAAGTGGTCTGGCCAGGACCGCTAGGAACTGAGAGACCGTGAGAATCTGAGTCCCAGGAGTATTTTGAACACTCAGTTACTTCCTGGCTGCTGGTAGCACAGAGGCCGGAAGTGAGAGAGCAGTGGGGAGAGGGGGAAGGGAGCTGTCCAGAGGCCAGGAGACAAAAGACAGAGCCTGACTTGAAGTGCTTTGAGGACGGCTCTCCTGGCAAGAGAGTTGAGAAATGTCTCCTGCAGCGACTAGTACCCTAGCGTTAGATCCTTATAAATATGATTTTTCTCCTAGAATAGCTACTGCTGCTCTAGGCTTTACACAGGGTTGCTAGCCCAAGGCAGACAAAATTAGTTAAAACATTTCCAGCGCAGGAAACAATGCTTCAGCGTTCACTTGAAGAGAATGTTGAATTTTGACCCTGTTATGGGTTTTTATTCTTGTATCTTGGCATCTTCCAACTGTACAAATGGTGAAAAGAGGATGCTAATCATAACATGAATTCCCTTATGAAATCAGGATTGAGTTTTTGATGGAAGAAAAAAATCTAACACATGGCTTCCTCTGAGAATTTTTATCAAGTGTAAAGAAGTCCTAAGTAGTGGGTAATGAGAATGTAAAAGGGGGTAATGTTGGATACTTTTGACTAGGAAGCTGTATTGGGATAATTTCCTGGAGACTAGGAATAGTCCCGATGAACTTCAGAGTGCAAACCATGACATCATATTGAGGACATAGCCAAGGATGAAGAGAGGCATCGCGGAAGTATCATGCTGGTGACAGAAGCGTCAAGATACTGCATGTGTCTTGGCTCAGTTCAGGAAACCAACCGGCATTTTTTTTTTTCAGGAAGCACTCGATACAAGATGACCTGTCTGATGACAAGAGCTAAGCCCCAGTCTCTACCGCCCTCACCAGCTCACTGTTTCGAATCAAATGGTTAAGGCCAGGCAGAAATGCATGCTTACTGTACAGCAGCTAGAAAGGGAACTGTTTAATGTTCTTTGTCTATTATAAAAAAAAAAAATAAAAGGATAAGTAAGACGAATGAATCAAGAAGTAAAGAATTTTCAGGAAAGGCTGTAGGAGAAAAGTGACAGAGGAATATCAGTAATACAGAGGCTTGCACAGATCTGCGAATACCAAGTTTGCAGTATTGAAGGTAACTATGAATATTTGGATTTATGTAGATTGGTAGAAAAGACAGCAGCTGGGTGCTATTTCATGAACTTCAGGGATGGTAGCCCTTGAGAAAGACCTTAGTGGCATCGAATGGAAGGAATATGGAACCAAGAGGAATGGGTATTGCATTAACGTGATAAGCAAGAGGACCCCTGAACCCTGTACTAAGCTTTAGTTTATTCCTAAACCTTAGGAATAAAAACACAAATAAGACAGGGTACCCAAACTCAGGAAACCTAGGATCTAGAAGAAAGGTAGGAGTCATAGACGAATTAGAGCAGTTAAGGGTTTACAGTAGGGGCACAAAGGACAGGGTGAAGAATAGACCCAGATTCCTTCTGTAAATAAGAATCAGAGTTGTGCTAGCTCTTCGTCTACTTTTATCCATATTCACCTTTTGTTCTTCTAGTAGGGCAGACCTCTATGTTGTCTTCATCGTTTTGTCCCTAAGTAACAAAGATCGGTTTATAAAAAGTAACGTAGGACTTACAGATGAAACAAATAAATGAATACAGATAGAGCCAAATTGCTATGTTTAGCCCTTGTATATTTAATAGATGGTTCCTAGAAAGTTACTTAGAAAAACCTACTTAAGAACAGCAAAGGTAATTTATTCTGCAGTATCATCGTACGGTAAATGCTTAAGAGGTTTGGTCAGAAAACGTGTTTGCTGATGAACCGTGGGGTCTTTTGTACCCTCATTTATTATTTATTGTATACAGAGATGTGAGTGAAGAGCAAGGGCTTTAATTACTTTGGTAAATGCTATAAAATGAGAATAAATTCCAAATCACCTACGGTCACACAGTTTGTCATTGACTGAGTGTTATTTCAGCCCAGACCATCTGATTCCAAAGCCTGGGCTCCCAACTACTTAGTTAGATGACTCCCCTAAATAAGCACCTTACAGGGGAGGGAGATCTTGAGTATTCTAAGTCTTATTTCTCTGTGAAATAGGCACTATGTATTCATCCTCCTTGTAAGGTACTTGAAGTCTTCTGTGTAAGACGATAAGGCACAAATACAGAGAAATGTCATCCCTGATTTTCTCACAACAGTTCTGGGCATGTGCCCAGTGTATAATTAATATTTGCCAACTTGAGTTTATGCCAACATCAGGTAGAGGTGAGTCTGAATCAGGAGATCTTTTTTTCCCCTCTTGCTTTGTCTTTGGGACTGAGCGTTCCATTTTTCTCAGTCTGGGAGTGTGAATTATGTGGCAACTTCGAGAACTTTAGGAAAATCAATCAGTCAATCAATCAATCAGTCAAACTCAGATACAAATATTTCAGCTGACTGTATTAAGGCTTCTTAAATAATGTCTCCAGACCTCTCTTCCTGGTGAAAGGGACAGAGCTGAGGAACAGCGAGTAGTGTAGTGGTCTTTCTCCACAAAAGAGAGCCCCCTTTGATCGAAAGGCTGGCATTTAAGAGGGAAAACCTTTCCAGGGAGCACGGGGGGCAGTGCTCCAGGGAAGGGATGCACTTCCTTCACAGCAGCATCGCACCATCACAGTCACAGGACCTTAGAGGAAGCCACCACCGAGCTCGGGAGCCCAGTTGTCTGAGCGATGGGAGGCCATCTTCCCAACACACATCTCAGTAGGTCGTTACTGGCCTCTGCTGGACCATTTTTCAGTGAAAGGAGCTCTCTCCATGCAGGTGATTCTTTTCTTCTTCTTGTTCGTATTAATTCAAACCAGGATTTTTACAAGGCGCTGCCTCAGCTCTTTGAGGCCGCCCTGAAATTCTGCCTCTTGAAACCATGTAGGATAGATTTGACCTTTTTTCCTCTATAGATGAACATTTCAGATCTCTTCAGACAAGGATTATGAAGTGAGGACTTTCCTGGTGGTCCAGTGGTTAAGACTCCATGCTTCCACCGCAGGGGGTGCGGGTTCGATACCTGGTCGGGGAACTGAGATCCTGCATGCCACGTGGTATGGCCAAATAATAATAATAATAATGATGATGGATTATTAAGTGATTTCCCAGTTTGTCTTTTCTGGAGGAGCATCCTTATACACGAGGTACGCAGCTTCTAACCGTCCCTACTGGAATTGGATGCCAGAGTGAAGGGCAGCTGTGTAGGGGGATATGATCTAAGGACAGTGGACTCTCATTTTCTTTAACCTAAAATTGCAGTAATCGGGTAATGGCTATTTGAAGCCCTTGAATATGTTGGGAAAGTAGTTCCTAAATTAGGAGAGTGAGTTCTTTAGAGGTCACAGAGACAGGAAGACCCTAGAATTTTTGAGTTCTCACTCATGTAGTGCCTGGGAACCCCCTCACTGAACATGCTGTTAATGAGAGATTGGGGATGCCCACTAGCTGTCTCGGGTCATCTTAAAAATTAGTATTGGTAAAGCCATTTAAATGCTTCAGAGGGGAAGTGATTGTAAAGTATTATCTTACGCCTATAGTCAATAACCTGGTGGGCGTTTTCTCTTTGTGGTTTCTGATTTCTACGAAATCCCATGAGAATAAGGAATCTTTCAGTTGATCAAATCTTCAACCACACTTCCTTTATTGCCATAGCAACCAAATCTGTCCTAACTACTCAAATTAGTTAATCAATCGTGGTCCCTGATTTATGTTGTTTGACAGCAGCCATGCCCGAAGATTGCTGGCTCTTTGTTCTTCTTTAGGTAGTAAATACCCCTATTAGAAGACAGTCTTCTCAGATACAATATACACTGAATTGTCTGGAGGACTCCTTCAGTATGTGAGTCTGAGATCTCACCCCAGGATAATTAGCTTGAATAAGTTATGGCCATGTTCCCTGCCCCCGAACCATTCATTGTATGTTATTGATTAAGGAGAGAAACAAGTTCATTATTTCCAGTTCTCTGGAAATAGGTCATATACTTTATTTTTGTAGTGACCAAATATTTAAAACCCAAATCAAGACATTAGATCTGACAAAAGACTGTTTTTTTCCTGATGTTTGAATTTATTTGCATTCCGTCTTTCAAATATTACAGAGATAAAATCATATTTAGCTATGCCTTTAATTACTACATTTCACTGAATAAAATTAAAGAACTTCAGATTTGGGCTTCTTTACATTTTTTGTAGCAGTTTGGGGTTAAAACATTTTTTTACATCCATTCTTTCACATGGAGTCAACTAGTACAGTTCATCCAAAATTCAGTATGAATAGTCTTTAGCAACTATTAGGGTTATGAGTTTATCTTCAATTTCATTTGACTTCCATCTTTATTTTCACTTTATTGGTCTGGGTCAGGTGTGAAATGATGTTTATCCTTTTGCTCTTTTATATAGAGTGTGTTTACTAGCATCAGTCCCTCAATTCACTGATTTGTATAAAAATTACTACTGGAAAGATTTAATTGGCCCCAAAATATCACTTCTAGTTTGATATAATCCAGCTCTTCTTACTAGTGTTCCCATGCTGTACTGGAGACTGTTTTTAATGCCTCACTCCTTTGAGACCTAATCCATGAACTACTTCATCACTGAGCTTATAAGAAAGGAATGTAAATCACTGACCTACTTGAAAACTCACCTTTTTTGAACAGCTCCCTAGTCATAATTCCCTTTGTGCCTGGCATATTTTACCTGTGTAGAGTTCGTGACCATATGAATTATGACTCCAAATTGCAATTCTGGAGGTACTTTTGTCAACTGCAACAGCTGGGGGCTACCTCATCACAGTGAGGGCCCCCCGTGTTCAGTCAGCATCCACGTTTTAGGGGTGCTCAATCTGCATATCTAGAAAACCTATAGCCAGATGGGCTTATTGAATCTGGGATCCGTGAATCGAGATTTGTTCATTTGCACATGGCCATGGGTGTGCTACAGCAGAACCGTTCAGGAAACCAATGACTGCAAGGGAATTCCCCACTTCAAAGACTAAGCACTGTGAGGTTCCACGCCTCCCTGCCAAGCTCCCTCCTAATTTGCCTGATTGAAAGTCTCTAGCTGAAATCAGCAGACCTTTCTCATCCAGCAGTCGAGTCTCTGCACCTACATGGCAACTCATGGACTATCACAGGCACCCACCTAGAGATTAAAGTGCTATGACTGTCACCCCTACCCCAAATTAATATTTGTATGCAAGGTATGTGTTAATAGGAAAGTTTGGGTCAATTAGATTACTTCATATTGCATACTTTTTATGTTGAATAGTTTTATAATCAGTATAGGTAACCCACCAAGGCTATTGTTGCTCAGTTTCCACTAATTACATCAGCGCCAGTGGAGTAAACATAGTAGGATACCCTCTAGATCTTGGATCTGCCTCCCCAGTTTTGACAGCATGTAAATTACCAATGAACAAAATCGTTCTGTGGTTGGGGAAAAGTTGTAGGGATGTTGGTAGAGGGATTGAAGTCACTGAGTTTGACATCATTTGGCCAGACTCATACCAGGAGCATAAACGGAGGGAGGGCAGTGAGGCTTGGCTAATTGATTCTGTACTCTTGTCATAGCCCAGAATCTTTTCAATCCATCACCCTTGATAGCGTCTCTCAATCTGAGTTGACAGTGGTGATGCCACCCGTTTCCTTTCACTGCCTTAGATGGCTTTGTGGGTGGGGTAGAGGAAGAGTGCATTTGTGCAAGGTGTAAAGTTTCCCTGGGAGTTACTTTCCCTTCCTGAACATGCTCATGGACCCTTCTTGGAGAACCAGAGGGCATTAGCCATTAATAGCTCACATTATTGCAGCCTGGTTTAGTGTCACTTCGTTTTTCCTTGAGGATAAATAACCATGATAACATCCCGAGCCCTAACCTGGAGAATGATTCCAAACCTTTCAGAGATGGCTCTCACCTTGTCCTCACAAAACGTCAATTCCTGAGGCTTTCTGAGGGTCACAAGAAGCAGAGGAAAGCATAGCCCCGGAACTTGGAATCACACAAACTCGGGTTTGATCCTTGTCTCCACCATTTACTACGTGTGAGACTTACCTGCGTTTGTTTACTTACCTGTACCTTGGTGACAGTTGCATCCACGCCCCACTTCATAGAGGGAGACAGAAATGAAAAGTGCGTGGCCTGGTGTGTGGCATCTACTTTTTACTTGATACAGGTTTGTTCCCTTTCTCTAAAAGTCCTGAATGATGTGCAACTGTGTATGGATAGAATTGGTAGAATTTGGAAATGAGGGGAAGGACTTTAAACATGACTGACATTTATGTAAGTGGGAACAAAAGATGGATCTTTTCAATTCACTGAACTTTCCCAAAGACACGATGTTTGAGACAGAGTAGAACACGTGTTAGGAAAAAAAAAAAAAAAAAAAAAGACAAACATAAAGGCAACCAATGCAAAGGGATTTTTGGTGGAGTCCTAAAGAAGCTGTCCCCAGGGAGCACTGTTTTGCTGTGACGTTTTGATAGTAAATCAGCAGCCCCCAACCCCCCCCCCCCCCCCCCCGGGCCGCACAGCAGGAGGTGGGCGTCAGCCGAGCGAGCGAAGCTTCATCTGTGTTTACAGCCGCTCCCCATCGCTCGCATTACCGCCTGAACCACACCCGACCGCCTACCCCATCCGTGGAAAAATTGTCTTCCAGGAAACCCGTCCCTGGTGCCAAAAAGGTTGGGGAGCGCTGTAGTAAATGAATCCTTGGAGGAGTGTTTCTGAGCTTTGAGTCACCTCTTCTTCCTCCTATTAGCGCAGCATCACCCCCAGGCTTTCTGAAGAGGGAGATAATGAGGTGAAAGGGATCAGCCCCTGAGCGTCTGCTTCATCCACAGAGTGTAGGATGCAGTGAGAGAAGACCGGCTTCAAGTTCCCTGGGCCCCTGAGGCAGGACACCCAAAGCGTCAGCCCTACCTCTGCCTGGACCTCTCTTCTGTCTGTTCTTGTGAGAGGTTTCCAACTAATGCTTTAAAAAAACTCGGGGATTGAAAAAACAGTACTAGTTGATGACGTGATAAATGCCTGTAGTAAGCTTTTCTTAAGGGAAGAAGAAATTCCAGCTGGATGTACCATTGTCCGCTAGTTTGAGACTTTTTCAATACACATCTTTCAGCAGCAAGTTTCCAGGTAGACTTTTATCATGGCTTTCGCAACTATTCCTTCCCCTCTGCTCTCTTCTGGTCCTTTCCCTAGGTATAACTAGCTACGGAGCAGTTGTTTTTTTTCCTTCTGGGCATGGACTAGCCTTAGCATCTCTGAGTACAAACCTCAGCTGTAAGGAAGAACTAGCCTGAGGGGCAGTGACTTGTGATGATGTTCGGGTTCCCCAGGTGGGCTGTTGCCCGTGGGGTTCTGCTCCTCCTCGCCACTTGCCTTTGCACAAGTAGCCGTAAACACGTACGGATGAGGACGTTTGGTTTTAAAGCATTGGCAGGACCACAAGGAGAGTCTTCTCCCCATTAATATTGCCAAAGAGCAAACCAAATGTCTACTCCAAGGGAGCTAACTCCTACGAAGAGCACTGTTAATAGTCTAAATCACTTAAGAGCACGACTTTCAAAATAACCAATGCTGTTTGTATTTGTTTTGCCAGCAAATATTGTTAAGTGCCCACAGTTGTCCTGGGCTCTGTACCGAGGAACTTAAAAGAACCAGCTATTGCTCTTTGAGCAATCATCCTGTAGCACTGCTGAAAGATACTGTGACTCTTGGGCTAGCTGCTCTTTGTGTTGTTTTCTCTTCTGCAAGTTGAAACCAGCATGCATGATGTATGGCAAGCCTGCACTTTTAACATGTGCACCAGGGTTCCTGTTCAAATGTCTCCTTTTGAGCCATCGCTGGAAAGCACTAGGAGAAGCTAGAGAAACGCTGAGGCAAGCAGGGATGTGATCTTTCTCCCAAAGGAAAGGATGGGAGTTGCTGATCGATTTGGTCAGAAACCTTTTCATAATCTTACTTTAAATAATCAGCCACTGAATTCTTGAGCCTTGACTTGTGTGAAGGTAGCTGTGAGCTTTGCTCTTTCCCGAGCCTGCTGTGTCTTCCAGAGTTGTGTCACGTAGGCTACCAAGCATCCCATGTGATGCTTGGGTGGAAATGCCTGCTAGCTTGCAGAAATCAATTAGACATAGCATGAAAAGAGAAATTTCAGTAGGTGCTCAAGAGATTCATTGAATAGCATAAAATAAGTTAAGTAGAGGAGGGATTAGGATATATAAAGGTATATTATCTTAAAAAAAAAATAGAACCTCCTACACCGCATTCTTTCCAATAATTGTGGGAATCTAAAAGAGTTGAAAGGTATGCTGATATGCCAGCACCAGTTAGTGTATTTTCAAACCTCCTTTGAATGATCCCTTGCACATCCAATTCCCTGCTAAAATGAGGCACATTTTTCTAAAAGTATTAATGTTTTGGGGTTGTTGGAGCTTTTGTTGTTGCAACAAATGGTTATCCTTAAATTCACAGAATCGTTGTTTGCAGCCTCAGGCTGTCTTGTCAGGCTGAGTTTTTACATTTCAAACTGAATAGTGAAGACATGACATTTAGGAAATAGGGAGAGAAATAATTGCGTATAACTAGAAAAATGCTGTATTCAAAAAGGCTTACAGTTCCCATAGGAAAGAAAGTCTTGCTTTTATACTATAAAAAAGTAATATTGGAGGATAGAACAGCTAAAAGATGCTTCTTCTTAATGTTAAAACACTGAAAGTGACTGATGAATTAGCTATCTCTCCAAGCCAGTCCAAATCCTGAGTAGAACTGAACCCCTTGTGGCTTTGTGTCCCAGTAGCTGGCACAGCACTCAGCATAACTTATGCCCTCAATATTTGTTGGAAGACAGCAAAAGAAAGGAAGGAGAGAGGGGAAAAGAAAAAGCCACAAAGAAAGGACTGAGGGAAGGGAGGAATAAAGGAAGGGGTAAGGAAGAAAGAAGAGTCAAATAAATGGAACTGCAAGAGAGATTGCTTTGTTAAAATACACTCACACCCACACATACACACACAGAAAAATTAAGGGACGTGTCCAACTCACACAATTTCTGACAGTCCTGGAACCAGGCAGAGTACAGGTCTGTCCTGTACTTCTGCTTCACAGTGGGAAGTCACTTCATAAGCATACTGAAATCTTTGAAAAGAATTATAAAAAATAATAATAATAACCTGTAAATTAAAATGTCCTTGGAAGAGAAATCTTGCCTTGAGTTATTTAAGTTTAAGGGAGCCAAACAAGATTTTGAAAGGCTCCAGGAAGGTTACATTTCATAGAAGAGGGACAAAAATTATGTTGAGAACATCTGGAGAGCAGTTCTTCAAGTTATTTCTCTGGTATTTCCTTAACATATTTTAATTTTCCAACAAAATAATACACTGGCAGGCTTCTGTCTCACATTCCCATTCAAAGCTGCTCTGCTTAACCCTCCTTTACTTCATTTCTCTCCTTCCTTATGGGTAGTTTCCATATTTTCCTTCTCTCTTAACTCATTCTATCAATAGCTGGCTTCCAACTCTGCTTGCTTTCATTTACCTTGATGTTCATTCTCATAGCTCTTAGTTTTCTTTGTCCTTTTTCTTCTTCCTCTGCTTTTCCCTTCACTTCTTTCGCCTGGTACTTTTTCCTAGTTTATTTCCCAGCTGTTCTTTCTCCTGCATGACACTGCCTTCTCCTCTCCATCCTCTCCCCCCTCTCACTCTTTCCTCCCCAGTTCTCCAGGGTTTACTAATGCAGACTGACACTGGAAATCTGTTATAGGACTGAGCTATTTCTCCATTATGTAATTTAATGTACCCAGAAACAGCTGTTATTACTGTTTTCTTTCTCCCCTGATGAAAATTTTTTTCTACAAAGGTAGTAGTAGGTAGTTTGGAAGGTAGTTTGCTTGGCTGGACTTATTTTAGGATCTGGATTCTTGACCACGCTCTTCTCAAAATCTTAGCTTCACTGTGTTCTTCTGTGGTAGTTTTCCCTGGGACTGTGTCATTTTTTACCAAAAGGCAATGGATAAAGAAAAACATTTATATCATGTTCAATTTTATTTATTAATGTATTTCATACAATAAAATTCACCCATTTTGAGGGTGTGGCTTGACGAATTTTGGTAATGCACCAAAATTGTTTACCAAGCGATTTTACCATCACCACTATCAAAATACAGAACAAAGTCCCTCATCTGAAAAAAGTTCCTTTATAGTCGACTTTCACCCTCTACTACTGATTTCTTTTTGTCGCTGTGGTTTTGCCTTTGTACATACTGAAGTTTTCATTTATCTTGGATACATTCCTAGCAATGGATTTGCTGGATCGTATGGCAAGTATATCTTTAGCTTTATAAGATATTGCCACACTGTTTTCCAAAGTATCGGTACCATTTTTTATTCTCACCAGCAGTGTATGCAAATTCCACCTGCTCTACATCCTTTCCAGCACTTGATGTTGTCCATCTTTTTTTTTCTTTTTTTTAACATCGTTATTGGAGTATAATTGCTTTACAGTGGTATGTTAGTTTCTGCTTTACAACAAAGTGAATCAGCTATACGTATACATATATCCCCATATCTCCTCCCTCTTGCGTCTCCCTCCCACCCTCCCTATCCCACCCCTCTAGGTGGTCACAAAGCACCAAGCTGATCTCCCTGTGCTATGCGGCTGCTTCCCACTAGCTAGCTATTTTACTGTCCACCTTTTTAATTACTGCCAGTCCAGTAGGTGGGTAGTCATATCTCTTGTGGTTTTAATTTACATTTCCCTGATGACTGATGATGTGAAAAATATTTTCATGTACTTATTGCCCACTTATATACCTTCTTTTGTGATGTCTGCTCAAATATTTTGCTCACTTTTAATTGGATTGTTCATCTTCTTGAATTGTAAGAGTTCTTTTTTAAAAAAAATTTATTTATTATTTATTTATTTTTGGCTGCATTGGGTCTTCATTGCTGCGCGTGGGCTTTCTCCAGTTGCGGTGAGCGGGGGGCTCCTCTTCGTTGCGGTGCGTGGGCTTCTCATCGTGGTGGCTTCTCTTGTTGCGGAGCACAGGCTGTAGGCGTGCTGGCTTCAGTAGTTGTGTCACGTGGGCTCAGTAGTTGTGACTTGCAGGCTTTAGAGCTCAGTCTCAGTAGTTGTGGTGCACGGGCTTAGTTGCTCCGCAACATGTGGGATCTTCCTGGACCAGGGCTTGAACCCGTGTCCCCTGCATTGGCAGGCGGATTCTTAACCACTGCGCCACCAGAGAAGCCCAAGAGTTCTTTATATATTCTGGATAGAAGCTCTTTCTTGGACATTGTTTGCAAAAATGTTCTCCCAGTCTGTTGCTAGTAATTTTTGATTAACTGTATCTTTCAAATAATAAAGTTTTAGCCTTGCTGAAGTCCATTTTAGCATTCTTTTCTTCAACTATTTGTGCTTAAGAAATCTTTGTTTTAGAAATCTTTACCAAACCCAGTGATGCAAATACTTTCTTGTATATTTTCTTCTAAGATTTTAGTTCTTATATTTAGGTTCACGTGCCATTTTGACTTAATTTTTGAATGTAATATGAGGT
Source organism: Physeter macrocephalus (assembly GCF_002837175.3). Taxonomy (NCBI): domain Eukaryota; kingdom Metazoa; phylum Chordata; class Mammalia; order Artiodactyla; family Physeteridae; genus Physeter; species Physeter macrocephalus. The sequence continues at coordinate 15,122,746 of NC_041226.1, read as the reverse complement.
TAAGAATCAAGGTTATTGTCTTTTTTTCCATACAGATATCCAGTTGATACAGCTCCATTTGTTGAAAAGTCTCTTTTCACCCCATTGAATTACCTTGGTGAATTGCATTAATTGCCTTGCATTCCTGGGATAAACCCCACTTGGTCATGATATATTGTCCTAATTATACCTTTTTAGATTCAATGTTGTAATATTTTGGTAAGAATTTTTTTCCATTGGTCTTTGAGTCTGTCGGTCTTTTCTTTTCTTGTGATGTCTTTGGCTTTTTTGGCATCAGGGTATTAATAGTCTCATAAAATGAGTCGGGATGTGTTTGCCCTTCCTCTATTTCTGAAAGAGTCGGTTAGGGTTGGCATTATTATGTTGGTTTTCAAAATGCGGAGATAAACCCAGAGAGAATGATACACTAGATAATTCACATCCGTCCCACAACTCTTTACATCTCTGGACTTGTTCTAGGGTCTTAGGTCAAATAGTGTCGTGTAGGGGAATACGTTGATCCCTTGATCTTCCCAATTTATTAAAAACGAAAACTTGTATTTTTGCTCTCCAAGATCAACTTTTTGTAGATTGGGGAGTAAAGTCAAATCCTTGAGTTAGTCATTTTCTAAACAGCCCTCTGGAGTTTGGAAGGTTAAGTCTACCTCCAAGGGCTCAATTTTCTGCCTCTCTGAAAGTTACCCACAGGAAGATTGGGCTCAGGTCGGATAATATAAACTGTAAAAGAAGCTGGCACTTGTGTAGATGTGAGTCCAAATATGTTAGCTGTGACTTTTTTTTTTTTTTTGCGTTACGCGGGCCTCTCACTGCTGTGGCCCCTCCCGTTGCGGAGCACAGGCTCCGGACGCGCAGGCTCAGCGGCCACGGCTCACGGGCCCAGCCGCTCCACACGAACCCGCGTCCCCTGCATCGGCAGGCGGACCCTCAACCACTGCGCCACCAGGGAAGCCCTAGCAATGACTTTTTGCCCTCAGGAAGCTTGTATCCTCCTCTCGTTCCCAAATAGACTGCTCTTATTTCCTCATTAACCATGCTGAGTGATGCAATCCTGCTTTTACGCATTCAGCCTCTGACAGTCAAAGCTCCGAGAATCAGCAGTTGATTACCTTGAATATATTTGCGTCTTCTGTAGAGTGTCTAGGAGAGGATGACTTTTACCCTGTCCTTGTTTTTCAGAGGCAGGAATGTGGGCACGCACACATGCCATGGCTCCTCATAGATGTAATCAAATGTCTATGATTTATTTTGTTTTTCATATGTGTTTTGTTCATTTAAGCAGCAACATTGATCCTGTGGGTAGGGAAAAAAACCACTTCTTTTTTCTTCTCTCTCGCATGGTCATCTTATTTGCCACTGATGACCAGAGCAGATGAAGTAAACGCTTCGTAACATTTGATAAATACATTACATCTACTGTGAGAAGTAACGAGAGACTTGAAAGCCTTGTTCCCTAGTGAAATAAAATCGGGTTATTGTTCTAAACCATTTCTCTTCCTTCGGCTTCTAAGCAGGAGTCGTTGCTGCTGTGACTAGCCTGTCTACTCTCTCTGGAAGTTTAAAATAATGGTTATTATTTTTAACAAAATGGAAAATGGGCTTTGTCATCCAAATGATTTAATTAATTCCACAGTGAAAACATTGATGGTATGTGACAACAAAGGCACACTTTTTGATGAGAGCAGAGGGTGTCTTTATATTCAGTTATATCAGAGTGTGCTGTGGAAATTTCAACTTCTCCATTTCCTGTGTTCTTCAGTGACTCACCCAGGTTGGGTTAGGGGGTTGCTGCCCACCAGGTTGTAGCAGCTACAGGTGGAGAATTGCGTGTCCTCTGACTGCTCAGTGAATTTTATTAAATGATTAGATATTAAAAAACTGAAGACTGCTTGACTTTTACCAACAGGATCTCCAAAGTGACAATGCTAAGAAGGAAAAAGTGAAGGACACTCTCCAGTGACACAATGATAACATTTATTTTTCCAAATGAGTTAAAATGCCAGCAGTTATATGCATTGTGACCTTTTGGATGCAGACATTGTCTCTCCACTCTTTTAAACAGTATCACTGGGAAGCCAAAGTGGTGAATACGTATAATGATGAATTCATTCTATCTACAAAAAGCAGCTCTTTAAAGCATCCGTGTTAATCAGGTGCTAAAGTAGAATTACAGAAAGAACTTCAGTCTTATCCTTAAAGTGAACCCAACTCTTACCCAAGCACCCCTGGATTACAACTCTTAACATGTTAATAGAGAGAAGAAATAAGAATGTCACCAATCCAGAAGACCAAAAGGTGTTGGATTATGTTTTAAAGTAAAGCTATAGGTTTCAGGAACCTTGGTTTCATTTTTCTGGGCTCTTACCCTGTCCCGCAGAGGGTATAATAATTTACAACAGAGACTGATTAGAAGGTTAGAGTAATTTACAGCAGAGATCTAATGTTCTTCACATTCTCCATTTTACATCAGTTCTTAATTATCCACAGGGATGGAGGGAAACTGGGGTGGGCCATTCAAAGCAGTGGATAATTCTAAAATTATTTGTCTGGGGGATGTAGTGAAAGAGCTCAATTGGAGTACATCTAGACATGCACATGTAGACACTCAAAACCTCTGGTCTTGACTTTGGCTTTTTCCCAATTCTCTCTGGTGGATGACTTTCAAGTGTATTGAAGAGAAGTTTAGATTCTTGTTTTCTTTAAGAATTCTTTCTTTAAGTATATCACACACATGACTTGCTTGTTGAGGTCTTTCTCCATTTATGGTGAAGACGTCACATTAGTCCATCTGTCTTGTCCATCTATTGAATTAAAGAATGAGTCAGGGCTTCCCCGGTGGCGCAGTGGTTGAGAGTCCGCCTGCCGATGCAGGGGACGCGGGTTCGCGCCCCGGTCCGGGAGGATCCCACGTGCCGCGGAGCGGCCGGGCCCGTGAGCCACGGCCGCTGAGCCTGCGC
>NC_041226.1:15117489-15119763 GCF_002837175.3 Physeter macrocephalus | reverse complement strand
AGTCCGCCTGCCGATGCAGGGGATACGGGTTCGTGCCCCGGTCTGGGAGGATCTCACATGCCGCGGAGCGGCCGGGCCCGTGAGCCACGGCCGCTGAGCCTGCGCGTCCGGAGCCTGTGCTCCGCAACGGGAGAGGCCACAGCAGTGAGAGGCCCGCGTACCGCAAAAAAAAAAAAAAAAAAAAAAAGAATGAGTGAATGGGCAGCCTCCCCCGGGATGGCAAGGGACTCACTTCAGATCAGGTAGCAAATGCTGAAGCAGAAGTAGACACACTCCATCACCAACTGTGTGCCTTGATTTTCATGTAACTTCTTTGTATGTCGACTTGTACTTGCCTTGCCAATGCCACGCCTTTTAATGAAAAAAAAAAAAACCATTAACATGAGATTTTTTAAATTTCAGCACTATAAAAAATATGATACAGAAAAGTTTCTATGTGCTTTTCAAGATAAGAGATTCTGTATTGAAAGGCACGACCTAAGTTTAAATGCACATCATGATTTACTTCCAGGCTCACAATAAAAATACTTCAGAAACCTGAAACTGATGTAGCTTAATCTTTCTTAATTAGCCTGATGCTGCTTTTTTTTTTTTTTTTTTTTTACTGCACTCATATGATAGGTTGCTTAGGTATTTTATCTGAAGGAACTAGCCTTGTCTTAAGCCGTAACCACAGGGTTAGCATTTAAATGTAGTTCTTCAAGTAAAGCCAGTGAAAATGTATTATATTAGGTGGAAGAATGACCTGACCCCCAGGGTAAAGTCTAAAAAAGAACGGCCTTGTATGTTCCTTTGCCCGGTGTGTGTAGGTGAGCAAAGGCTTCTCTTTTTCCTACGTATCCATAAAAAAGCTTTCGAAAGGTCAGGCTTCCGGGGAGACTTCTTTGTTGCTGGTCTCTCTGTTTTCCCAAGGCTGCCTTTGGCGCGTGCATTTACTGCCTTTCTGCAGAGCAGCAATAAGGTTACACTCTCTGGGCAGGGGAGACTGGGACAGATGGACAAAGCCGGAGGGTGGATTGGAACAACAGAGAAGAGGGCCAGCTAGGCAAGGGTAGGCATTGTAAGTGCAAAGGACTAGGATGTCCTCTGTTATAACTGAACGGCCTTTCCATTTAGTAACATCAGTGGGTATCTCTGTTTTTAACTTATCCTGCACTGGCCATTATTTCTGCTGCCCTCTTCCTTTAGCTAGGACGACAGTCTTCAGCGTCTTAACTCCAGTATCTGCGGCAGTGGAAGATGGCCACGTCTGGGTAGCATCCTAGTGGACTATATCAAAGATGTGTGCAAAGTCCCGTTGCCCCGCGCTCCAGCAGACGTGGGCGACAACTCCAGTGTTTGTAAAGAGATGAAGGAGCATCTCGCTCACCGCCCAGCTTCAGATTTTAAGACATTATTGTAATGTTGGCAATTGTGGTTTTATGTTTGCGTTAACCAAAAGGTATGGCTCCCTTGCTCTTCTCTAAAGGGAAGCCTGTCTTTCTGAATTTGATGATGCCTATCAAAACCTGCGTTAACTGGCTTAGTATGTAAGAGTTCTTTTTGAAGGGCAAACATTTAAACTATCAGTTCGATTAGTTCTCGATAATCTGGGTGATTGGAGATTATTTTTCAGTGCAACTCGCCGTGTTGATTTTTTTTTCCTCTTTCTTCTGTGAAGCTCTTGTTTGGATTAAACCTCTGATACCCCGCAGATTGCCTCACTTGCCCCTGCAGCCTGGTAGGGAGTGAGACCAGCTGGTGTAACGCTATTGACCTCTTTTACACTCTTTTTTTTTTAACTTGATGTAGCTGTACATACCTCATTCTCTATAGAAAGCTTTTGTTCCTTTACTATGCAGGGGTCCTCTTGGGTCTGTATGAAGTCCATGTTTATTCAGTTCATGGCCCTGATCCAAAAATGTTTCTTAAGCTCATCTATTCTCAAGAGAGAGCGATTGCGCACGCACCCGCGCACACACACATTTCCTGTAGCTGTGCTTCTGCTTTCTGTTGTTTTGTTGCTGTGCTTAAATAAGATTTTGTTTTCCCCAAATTTAACAGAACTGTTTGAATATACTTAAATCTTTAGAAATGTTCGTGAAGGGTGTAACCTGATAAAGCTGAAAACAAACAGGAAAATTAAACCTAAACTTAGCTTAACTCTTTCTTTTAATAAATTCATTTATTTTATTTATTTTTGCTGCGTTGGGTCTTCGTTTCTGTGCGAGGGCTTTCTCTAGCTGTGGCAAGCGGGGGCCACTCTTCATCGCGGTGCGCGGGCCTCTCACTATC
>NC_041226.1:15096169-15117334 GCF_002837175.3 Physeter macrocephalus | reverse complement strand
CTATCGCGGCCTCTCTCGTTGCGGAGCACAGGCTCCAGACGCACAGGCTCAGCAGTTGTGGCTCACGGGCCCAGCTGCTCCGCGGCACGTGGGATCCTCCCAGACCAGGGCTCGAACCCGTGTCCCCTGCATTGGCAGGCAGACTCTCAACCACTGCGCCACCAGGGAAGCCCCTGCACTGGGTCTTTGTTGCTGCGTGCGGGCTTTCTCTAGTTGTGGCGAGAGGGGGCTACTCTTCGTTGCGGCGCACGGGCTTCTCATTGCGGTGGCTTCTCTTGTTGCGGAGCACGGGCTCTAGGCGCGCGGGCTTCAGTAGTTGTGGCACACAGGCTCAGTAGTTGCGGCTCGCAGGCTCTAAAGTGCAGGCTCAGTAGATGTGGTGCACGGGCTTAGTTGCTCCGCGGCATGTGGGATCTTCCCAGACCAGGGCTCCAACCCATGTCCCCTGCATTGGCAGGGGGATTCTTAACCACTGCGCCACCAGGGAAGCCCTACCTTAACTCTAATTTATGAGACTTACTGGAAAGAGTACGTTAGCAGTAGAGACATATGCTAATAGAACATGTAAACAATCAAGCCACTATTATAATAACATGCTTTGCTGTAAACAACTTGTGTACTTTCAAAATGTACTACTTTAATCTTCTGAATAACATACATTTCAGTATAAAACAATCTCATTTAATCGTCTACAAATAGTACCAATGTTGGGTATAGTGGCTTCTTTTCTCTCCTTGCCTAGGTTATGTAATTAGGTTGAATGCAGTTTGTTTCTCAGAAAAGATTATCAATTATGATAAACCTTGATCTTCATAAATCAAAAAGCATATACTCAGCTTAGGTATTTACTCATAATAGAATCATAGTGCCATTTGATGTTTTTCTTTTTGCCATTGTTAATCACCCAGTATCTTAGTTGCTGCAGAATAACATAAATTTTTTTTTTACCAGAGATACAAACAAGCATAATAATTTCTTCCATTGGCTCTACAAACTATTTGTGACTACCCCTCCCCCCTTGCTAAATAATAAACAAACAAAATGGAACTCATGACTGGGAGAAAAACCTTACAGTTTCCACTTCAGCTTTGGTGTAGATTTCCTGGATGATCAGAAGTCAACAACCAGCTATCTTCTGGGTGATAGAAATAAAATACTCTCAAATATTAAACTCTTCATGGTGAAACTGGTAAATGAGAGTTCTAATATATGATCTTTCAAATATCAACTTTTTTTCATTACAGTGATTTCCATTAGACTATTAACCATACTTTTCATTACAGGGGCCCCACTCTCCGGTTACTGTATGCTTATAATCTAATTTAATTTTACAATTGGCCTAAGTAAAGCATAGCATGAAGAAGATAAACACATCACAAAGTGGTCCGTAATGCTTTGAAATGTGTATTTATTAGCTATAGCCACATGAAATTGCCAATATTTGACTACTTTTCACCTACAAAAATGGCATTCATTTAGATCAGATCTATCAAAACCCCACTGTTTAGTGGTTCAAATCAAGAAGCCATCCACTTAGTGCTTCCGGGGCAAGTATTAGTACCGTGAAAAGAGCATGGACTTTGGAATAAGTCAGTCCTGTGTTTCTGTCCAGACTCTGGCCCTTTCATTCTAAACTTGGGGCAAGTGATCTACCTTTCCTGAGCCAAGCTTCCTCACTGATAAAAGGGACATGGCAAGACCTACCTTTCTCTGCCATTTTGAGAATTAGAAATAATGTATGAAAACAGCTTAGCAGAGTGTATGGGACTTAATCCATAACCAATAAAGAAGATTTGTTTTCTTTTTTATTATTACTTCTGTATTCTAGACACTCTGCTAAATTTAAGAAGTATGTAACTAATGGAAAATTGAATTCAGGCAATATCAGCTTGAAGTTCTTTGCATCTAAGCCTCTCTCTCAATAGATAGATGGATACCCACCCACCCATACATGCACACACACACACACACACACACACACACACACACACACACACACACATACATGGAGATATTGTTTTAAGCCTTTTAAATGGATACCTTTCTAAAATGAATTAGAACTTTCATGACTTGTTCAGTGGACTAGCCAAAGAAAATATGAACTTTTCTAAATGAATCACACATAAGAACGACCATAATTCTTCTGCTCTGTGCAAATAATCTATAAAGTAAATGGTGTAAGAGTCTCTCCTTCAAGAAACAGTTAAGAGTTTTTTTGCTTGAATTTTGTGGTTTGATTAATTGCTTTTTAGTTATGTTCCAAATGTGTGAGATTGCCAGATAAATATTTGTGGATAAGTGAGGTGTCACAGTAAGGAAACAGGGATGGTAAATCTGATGGGAAAGTTATTCCACTTTAATTTGAAATTCCTCTTGGTTTTTTTCACCTCAGAGTCATTGAACCCTTAACCATTTGTCTTGGGTGGACTTGGTAATTAAATCACAGCTATAGTTACCGTCTCCTGGTTGGCATAGTCCCATTTCGATTTCAGTGTGGCTTCTAACGGTGTCTGCAGTAAGCTTAGCTGCTTGGATTCTTGCATCATTATCTATATATCCGTCTTATATTCTGTTCTGAAAATCAGCTCCACCATGTAAATTAAAGGTAGGGTGGTGTGTTGCATACATTTAGGCTCACTTTTAATTCTAAACCTTGAAGTGAATGTTGAATATTTCACAGTCATGATAGTTTTTAAATGGCAAAACCATACTGCTTACAACTTTGAAAAAATGCTTTTCCTGTCAACATTACTTTTCCATGATTCCTAATGCCATTTCCATTTGCAGTCTTGACTATGCTAGATCAGGAAATATTGCTTATAGCTCTAGCCCTTTATATAAGTAAAACAATTTGTATTAACGTGTCTGATTTAGAATTAGGTGTTGGTTCCTTGGGTTTGCCATTAAAGTCCATTTCAAACACATATGGGTTAATGCATATTTAAATGTAACTATCATGAAATATACTAAGGAATATCAGTGGTCATTCGGTCCCGTAGGTCAGTTGCCAGTTGAGCTGGACTTTTGTTTCTGTGAGAGGGAGAGACAGCAAATGCCACTGAAAAGCTTCTCCCTCTGACTGTGAGGTAAGTGGTACCTCCCTTGCCTCTATGAAACTGCAAACTAGAAATAAAATTCCATTTTTGCATCCACATGGCTGAGGCAGTTTGAGGAGGGGTGACAGCTTTGGGGTGAGCGTCTCCCAGATCAGATGATTCCTAATGCATTGCTCACACAGTTTTGCCAGCTCCAATTGGCCGAGCTCCCCTCAAGCTTTTTCACTGCAAATCTAATCCTATTCGGTTTTTTCCCTTAAAAAACGGAGCATTACTCTTCTTTTTTGCCCTGAAATAAACTCATTAAGCAATTTATGATAGCCTTCCAGTAAATGATTTCTGTTCCAGACAGTTTAAATATTTCCGAATGATCTTGTCAGATTAACACCAGGAGATCAGAGTCCATCACCTTTCTGGATTTAGAGTTCTCTCATGAATGATGGTTTGAAAAATTCCATTAAAAATAATTACAGCCATGTGATTTCTCTTAATAGGGTTTTTTCATAACTGAATCTAGAGCAGCCACCAGGCATTATGAGAGCAATTTCTGTTTCTTTTACATAAAACTGTACGTTGTTTACAGAAAATAAAAGTAGAGATGTTGGAACAGATGATGCATTTCTAGTGCACGTAATGCCTGGTCTTACTCTTCATAATTACAGAACTTATCCCACGTGCCACGCTCTTTAGCTAGCATGTCCCTGCCTCTGCCAAGTGCACTTCTCTATTTTGCATGTTTCTTCCTTTTTCTACCCAGTGAATAAATATGCACAATGCAGTACAGGCGCAGCTCCACCACAGAAGCATTGGGACTCAGAATATTATGTTGTATGATGCTGAAGATCTAAAGGCAGCCCCTGAAAGCCTACTTAGCTCAAAATATACCCAGAATAACAGTTTTATCAAACTTAAGTCATCTCGGAGAGCACTGTTTCTATGAAAAGACAGACTTTTATATTAAATGCAACCCACAAGTCTGCTCTCACTGAAATTCTGTAGCTTTGAGATCTGTGCCTTCTTACCATTCCCGAGATGTGGGAAAGACACCCACGAGGCTGGTGTGATTCCGGGGCGTGGCTACAGTGGAGGAGAGTAGGATTGGGGAATAAGGTGGTACAAGGAATTACAGTGACGATAAAGGGAAGATGTCACCGGGGGGGTGGGGGGAGGAGGAATAGAAGAGCAGCCCAGATGGGTTCCCGTCCCCTCCTTTCTTCCTTCCCCTTATGTTTTCTGTTTCTCACTTTCCAGTCCTTTCAAAATTATCAAGAGTTTACGGAAGGTGGAGAAGGGCAGTCGCCCCCATACTGTTACCAGGTAGAGGATACAACGCCTTCTTCTTGCCTCCTTCTCTTTCCTTCTGCTGCTTTGCGAGAACCTAGCCCTTAAGTGACTGGTTCAAGTGAGAAGTAATCGGAGGGACTGAGCCTTGTGTGAACGGGCTCAGTGTGCTGTTGAAGAGGCCCGAAGCCCAGTCGCAACAGGTTGGGGCAGGGGTGTCCTTTACAGGGTGCCTGGGTTTACACATCTTAGCGGTCATGTGTGTAGTGCTATTGCTTCTTGTTTCGGACACACTGTCTTCCATGGGATCCTTCCAACTCAAGAATTTAAGGTCTAACTTTGCCTCTGGGGAGGAATAAGGAGTCTGATGAAAAACTGATTCTTTTAAACTGATTCCTAAGTTAGATGTATCATCTTCCAAAAAAAAAAAAAAAAAAAAGATGTAGCAAAGCATAGGCATTATTATTGCAAGAGAACTTCAAAATAAGATTATAATTTTCCCTTATAGCTTCATGTGTTTGGGGATACTCAGAAGGCCTGCAGTGTGCTCAGTGAGGGCACACACAAAATCAGTGCACGTTAACTCTGTATGCCTAGAAGGGTCAGATTTGTGGTTTGAGAGGATTTGGACCCTAATTTGTTCACTTAATAGTCTGTGGCTAATTAATTGAATTGGTTACAAGTCAGCCCTCAAGAGCTTAAGGTCAAAGGTTTAGTTTCCCCGTGGACGGGTTTCCTCTTCTGTGTTTCACGGTCATTGATTACACTTCCAATTCCTATTCAGGTGACTTGCAAAGTTATGCCGTTGATTACGGAGGATTGTGTATGAATGAATGAAGGCCAAGTCATTACCAACGCGAAATTATTGCATGGAGTTGGCAGGTCAAAATGGTGTAGGAGTTATGATAGCGAAGTTTGCTGTTGAATACAACCTAGATGAAAATCCTGGCTTTGTGACTTTACTAAAGGACTTGGGGCAATATGTTTCTTTTCTGTTAGTTTCTTTATCTACAAAATGAGGATGAGATCAGCTTCACAGGGAAGTTGTGAGGATTATCAAGATGCTACCTGTTACACACGGGATGGGGTACGATCTTTGTTTACACTGGCCCTGCTCCCCTGGGGTACGCCTTCTCCCATACTCAATGTCCGTGTGTCTCTTCCCACTCCTCCATGCTCTGCTGCTGAAGATGGCATCTGTTCAGCCTCCATGCCCCACCTTAGTTCATGTCACTTGCTGTCTGGAGCCGTAGACCAGGAGAGCTTGCCTGGGAGGGCCGTTTTGTTCAGTGATTTCATTTATTTAATATCCCCTTTAAACTAAACCATTCTGAGCGACGGGAGTTAGATAGCACAGAGACGATGCGAGTCTCACAGAAAGGTACACAAAGATAAATAGGCCTATTCTTTTGGAGGAAATCGCATTGACGGGCTTAGCGTCGTATCTGAGTCTCCATATTTCTTCCACTTTATCAGGGCCTTCCAGTTGGTTCTAGGCCAAAAGTCATTTTCGAGTCTGTGGTCCTGAGTAGCTGTCTGCTCGTTTCCTCATCTGCAAATTTGCTCATCTCCTAGGAGAGGGTTGGAAATAATAGGGACCATAAAGAGGACTCGACTTAGAAATTAGAAGTAAGATCAATAAAACAACGATGGAATGATGCTTTTTAATTCTCCTTCCAAGATTATTAGCTCTTTTTTTTTTTTTTGTGGAGAGAAAAATGCAAATGTGATGCTAATTATGAAGACCCATCTGTTATACTTAAAGTACCATAGAGTAAAGCCTAAATCTAAAGCCGTTCTGCAGTACTTTGCCATCTTTGCAGACCCATTATGGAGAAGCTGTTTCCATCCCAAATGAGCTTTGATGTCCTCTAAGGTAGCGGGTCTTCTTGAAGGACTCTGAGCTGCCTTTTGAAGGGCCAGGTTGTTCCAACTGCACCACTTTTTGTTTGTTTTATTCTGCAGCAAGTAAGTGGGTTGTACCCAATATGTACTTACGTGGACAACTGAATAACTCTTTGGAAAGGGTTGCCAAGTAAATTATAAAGAGCAAGTACTGGGTAACTGCCGACCCCTGAGGACTTAAATTATTTGTCTCTTTTAATACCCCACCTGGGAGGGAGTCCAAAGAATACTTTAACAAAAACTTGTCGAAATCTGCTCTGCACTAGGACTGGGCACTTCCCTGTTAATTTTGGTAGCTGGATGGATAATTAATCTGATCGCTCTTGTCTTACGTTTTTTAATTTGTGAAATTGGAAAAGTTATTTTCAACAGGTTTTTTACAAAGCCCTGAGTTAAAGAACATCTCTAAGTATTGTTAAATCTCCAAATCCATTCCCATAATTCATTTTCCTTGTGCGATGTGACATCGTTAGGACTAGAGACAGAGATTTGTTAGTTACCGAAGTAGAGGTACAAGTAGAAGACACTAGAAGTGCTCAGCTATTTAAACGGAGAAAAGAGAGAAAGAGAGGCAGTTCAGGAACTGAACCCTGAGGGTCACGACTGAGGACGGAAGTCCCTGGAATGAGACCCTGAGTTGCCCTCACAATAAAAGCCAAGGAAAGACTTTTCAGAAGGAGACTGTTGTCAGTCGTGTCAGTGATGCAGAGACATCCAAGAGGGGGTGACAAGGCAAAAATTCACAACACAAGAAAAGAAATTACAAATAGAATTTCAGAGCTCGAAGAGACCTCTGAGATGTTTAAGCCTAACCTTCCCAGTGTCACACACCCACTGAGCAGCTGAGGTCCGGAAGGATAAAGGCACTTGGGCAAAGACACACATCAGCAGTGGATCCTGGATCAGTTCCATCTCCTGGGGCCCAAACCCAGGGCTTTTGCGATTACGCCTTCTGTTGCCTTTGTAGCCAGTCAGCGCCCACTCACACCCTTTTAGCATTTCCAAAGTTTTGATTAAAGTGGTATTTTAAACGTGAATGTGAATCTTTCCAGAAAGTTTCTCTCCGCACGAAACCTTGTGTTTTTGTTTTTTTCTTAATATTAGCCTAAGAGCTTCTTGGTTTTGTTTTTGTTGGGGTTTTTTTGTGAAGAATTGTTATTAATTCTTCTTTAAATGTATGGTAGAATATTTTTGTTTGGTTTGGTTTTTTATTATTATTATTTTTAATTTTATTTATTTATTTTTTATACAGCAGGTTCTTATTAGTTATCTGTTTTATACATATCAGTGTATACATGTCAATCCCAGTCTCCCAATTTATCCCACCACCACCACACCCCACTTTACCCCGTTGGTGTCCATACGTTTGTTCCCAAGAGCTTCTTACACTGTAGAACTTACTCATCATTTCTTAATACTCACAGATGTGTCTCCTAATAAGAAATAGAGGATTTGTGATATAACAGTTTAAACAATTTAACAGTATACTTTTTGAGATATTCAAACTTTTCTATTATTACTATTATTTTTAAAAAGACTCAGGTCTCTCCCCCAACCATGGAAGACTATTTGATATTTACTGAAAGAAGTCTTTATTTTTTTTGGAGGAATCCTAAATTTGATAAATGAGAAAATTTGAGCAATGTGTTAAGAAGGGGCTAGTTTTTTCCTCCCGTATTAAAAACCTCAACTGGGAAAAAAATGCATAAAACAAAGTACCCTTGGTCTACAGATTGCTGCTTCAGACATATTTTATATTCCTGTGGCCGTGGTGGTCTCAGATCATTTTTTAGGCTTTTTTACCTCTTGTTAAGTGAGAACCTGTTAACCAATGCATTTAATCAAGCAGATATCAAGCACCAAGAAGGGGTGTGACTGGAGATTATAAATAAAATTAAAGAAAGGGTCCAGGTATTTGCCCTCTCTTTTTTTTTTTTTTTTGCGGTACGCGGGCCTCTCACTGTTGTGGCCTCTCCCGTTGCGGAGCACAGGCTCCGGACGGACGCGCAGGCCCAGCGGCCACGGCTCACGGGCCCAGCCGCTCCGCGGCACGTGGGATCCTCCCGGACCGGGGCACGAACCCGCGCTCCCTGCATCTGCAGGCGGACTCTCAACCACTGCGCCACCAGGGAAGCCCCTGCCCTCTCTTTTTGAAACAAGAGTCTGCAATGTATTCCCCAGAGCACTGTTTTCAGTCAACTCGAGAGAAAAATACGAAGTTGGCAAAATGTGTCTTCAAACCTGTCCCCTTTCCCCACCTATTATATCCACCGCTTCTTTATGAGGTGTGATACATCATTGCATAATTGGTCCAAGTTGCTTTTTCTAAAATAGCTCCTGGCCATCTAGGCTACAGATTATGTGGTCTCTGTCCCTTTTAAGCTATGCTGCAACTTCAGCCTTTCAGGCTCTGTGTATTAACTGATTCAACGTACAGTTTATTTAATGAGGTTGGACTAGCAAAGAAAGTAACCACTGTTCCCCATTACAGTGATGTCTAAGGAAAGCAGGACTAAATGGAGAATTAAAATAATATAATAAAAGCACAGCAGCTAGCGTTTTATGAGCACTTACCATCAACCAGAATTTGTAAGACTTCTTATATTTATAATAACTCTGTAAAGCTCCTCAGTTTTTGGATGAAGAAGCAGATTTAGAGAGGTTATAAAACATATGGAAGGGTTCACGACTGGGTTTTCCCCCAGTTCTGTTGGGTTCCAGTGGCTGAACCACAGAGCCATCAAGTGGCTCAGTGGATCCAACATGTAGGTCATCCTTCTCGCCCCCTCCGCCATTGTTTGGACTGCAGCTCTATTTCCCGGCTATTGTTAGGCGTGCCGTGGGCTGCTGAAGAGTGAGGCTGAGTGAAGAAATTGCATGATCAACATAATTTGATGTGCAACCTGCGACAGCTATGATTGCATGAAGCATGGCGTTGTTACAGGGCTTTTTAATACATATTGCAGAGACCAATGACTTTCGTGTTTATTGATAACCTTCAGATGATAGGAAAGCGTCTTTTATAAGATAAAGGATTGTGAGACCTACAGGGTTAGAAATCCTCAACCAGGAGGCGGGGCAGTTGAGAAGTAATGTGCATATCAGGAACCGGTCGGGCAGAAAGGAAGGAATTGAATAAAAATGAAGAGTGCAGTGAAGAATTAGAAGAGTTTCTTTCCTAGACTAAAACTATGACCATGTATGACAATCTAAGTATTCGTTTGTTAACAATTTGGAATATTGAGTGACTACCTAAAATTCTCATATATCACCTGTTTTCAAACAGTTTGTTCATAGGACCTCTTTACATGCTTGAAAGTTTTTGAAGACTTCAAGGAACTCACTCTGGTTTATATGAGTGTTAACTATTGATATTTACTTTAGTAGAAATTAAAACTGAGAAAAGATGAACATATTTCTTTAAAAATATTAAGCCCAGTACATGTTAATATAAATAACTATATTTTCCCAGCAAAAAATAGTTAAGAAGAGTGACATTGTTTCACATTTTTGTAAATTTCTTTAACGTCTGGTTTAATAGAAGACGGCTACATTTTCATATCTGTGCACTCAATCTGTTGCAATACACCGTTTTGAATAAGTATATAAACAAATCCGTGCTCACACAGACATATAGTTGTAAAAGGAAGCAGTATTTTAATGACATTTTCAGATAAGCATGGATATTCTCCTTTGAAGCTACATCAAAACTTGACAAAGTTGGTTGAAATGTGGAATCCATCACCTCTTATATTCTGTTGTATTAAAATCCATTGTCCTACCCTGCATTTCGAATGGAGCCCTTACCATGCATACTTTTGTGACGTCATATATTAATCATTTGGAAAATTGATTTACTGAGTTACGTAGGTCTTCCAAGTATTGATACATTGGACTTTACAATAATTAAAAATTATGTTTGTTGCTATCACTAATTACTTCACCTGAAAGGTCTTTAAGTACTGAGAAAATGTCAAGCATACTGTGACAGAAACAGACTTTCCAAAATTCTTCTTTTTGCTTAAAAGCTTACATTTTTTCATTGGCAAAAAATTCTGTCAGTGCTGGGTTCACTTTCCTTATTGTAGAGAGGATGTCTTCTAAACAGTCTACTCAGAACAATACTTTGTTATTTGTTGTTTCAAGTAAACCTGATGTATCCTGAAAAATAAGTCTAGTTCAGTTTGAAACTCAAAGCAATCAATTACACAAGCATTTTACCTCGAGAAAACTAGTATATTTCCGTGTACATACTTCCTGGCTTGTCCCATAGAATATTAAAAAGGCACATGCTCAGGAATTGATGTTTAACAAATTTAATAATTTTTACTTCTTCATCAAGGATAGTCTTTCTTTTTAACAGTGAGAAATTTGGGTATCTTTTCATTTTTAAAAAAATTTTTTACTGAAGTATAGTTGATTTACAATGTTGTGTTGTACAGCACAGCGACTCAGTTTTACACATATATACATTCTTTTTAAACATTCCTTTCCGTTATGGTTTATTACAGGAGATTGTATATAGTTCCCTGTGCTATACAGTAGGATCTTGGTGTTTATCCATTCTAAATGTAATAGTTTGCATCTACCAACCCCAGATTCCCAGTCCATCCTTCTCCCTTCCCCCCTACCCCTTGGCAACCACAAGTCTGTTCTCTTTGTCTGTGAGTGTATTTCTGTTTTGTAGATAGGTTCATTTGTGCCATATTTTAGATTCCACATATAATTGATGTCATATGGTATATGTCTGTATTTCTGTTTTGTAGATAGGTTCATTTGTGCCATATTTTAGATTCCACATATAATTGATGTCATATGGTATTTGTCTTTCTCTTTCTGACTTACTTCACTCAGTATGATAATCTCTAGTTGCATCCATGTTGCTGCAGATGGCATTATTTCATTCTTTTTGTATGGCTGAGTAGTATTTCATTGTACAATATATAGGTACCACATCTTCTTTATCCATTCATCTGTCGATGGACAGTTAGGTTGTTTCCGTGTCTTGGCTGTTGTGAATAGAGCTGCTATGAACATAGGGGTGCATGATCTTTTTGAATTATAGTTTCGTCTGGGTATATGGCCAGGAGTGGGATTGCTGGATCATATGGTAATTGTATTTTTAGTTTTCTGAGGAACCTCAGTACTATTTTCCATAGTGGCTGCACCAACTTGTATTCTCACCAGCAGTGTAGGAGGGTTCCCTTTTCTCCACCCCCTCTCCAGCATTTGTTATTTGTACATCAAGGATATTTTTGATTTCCAGTCATGGGGATGAGGAGTGGGTGATATGGATGAAGGTGGTCAAAAGGTACAAAGGTACACATTTTACACATTTCCAGTTTAAGATCCTGGGGATGTAACGTACAGCATGGTGGCTATGGTTTACAATACTATATTGCATACTTGAAAGTTGCTAAGAAAGTAAATCTTAAAAGTTCTCATCACAAGAAAAAAAAAAGCTATGGGTGGTGATGGATATTAACTTATGGTGGTGATCATTTCACAGCATATACATATATCAAATCATTACATTGTACACCTAAAACAAATGGAATGTTTTATGTCAATTATATCTTAATTTCAAACAAGGATATTCTTAAGTGACACTGACATTTTTCTTCAGTTACAAATATATGGTGGTGAAGACTAGTACATTTGGTGGCTGCTAGTACAGTTTGATGTGACTATCTTGACTTATGCTAAGGAACCTACAATTTTAGCCTCTTTTGTTTTTGCACTGTCGGTACAAATATCAGCACAGTGAAAATGGCTCAAAAACATTGAATTATTATGAAAGCAGATCTGACCTTATGAATCCCCTGCCAGTGGTCCACAGACCACACTTTGAAAACCACTGCAATACCAATACACTGAACTTTCAAAATTAATTCCACCAATCTCCTGTTTGGGGGCATTTTGGTTCTTTCTAGAACTGTAAAGATTTCCTTGGGATATGTTTCTAAAAGTAGAATTGCTGTATTAAGACAAACACTTTTCAAAACTTTTGAGGCATATTACCAAATTGTTCTTTAGAAAGTTATACACATGCACCAGCAACATCGTTGTATGCTTTATTTTCACATGGCCTTTCAATAATGGTATATTACAGTCTCCATGCTTAGAAAATATTTAACTTTGTGCCAAAATGACTAAAACAGTTGTGTCAAGTTGACCACTATATAATATGCAAGGGGGAAAAAAACACTGGAATCACTTACACTGTAAATGCTTGGTAGAGAAACAGTAGGTCAGAGCAGAAAACGTGGACTCCTGAGTCAGTGTTGTCCGGTGAGTGCAAGGGAGGGTATGGCCTCCTGTATATCAAGTAAAAAAACATATCACAAGGAGACAGTGATCACCTGTGTCACATGCAGCAGAAAGATCAAGTGTAATGATATTGAGAACTTACCGAATTTAGCAAGACAGAGTTGTTTTAGTGGTAGGAATGAGAGCCAGACTGAAGCACATTCAAAAGTGAATGGAAGGGCTTCCCGCACGTCCGGAGCCTGTGCTCCGCAACGGGAGAGGCCGCAGCAGTGAGAGGCCCGCGTACCGCAAAAAAAAAAAAAAAAAAAGTGAATGGGAGAAGAATCTTGGAGACAGTGAGCCTATAACCATATTTTTGAGGAGCTTTGTCATAAAGAGATATAGAAAAATTAATATCAATAATCACATTAGATACAAATGTTTTAAACACCCCAAACACGGGCTTCCCTGCTGGCGCAGTGGTTAAGAATCCACCTGCCAATTCAGGGGACACGGGTTTGATCCCTGGTCCAGAAAGATCTTAGTTGCCGCAGAGCAACTAAGACCCTGCACCACAACTACTGAGCCTGCGCTCTAGAGCCCGTGAGCCACAGCTACTGAGCCCACAGGCCACAACTACTGAAGCCTGCACACCTAGAGCCCCTGCTCCGTAACAAGAGAAGCCACCTCAATGAGAAGCCTGTTCACTGCAACAAAGAGCAGCCCCCCTCACCGCAACTAGAGAAAGCCCGCACGCAGCAACGAAGACCCAAAACAGCCAAAAATAAATAGAATAAATTTTTTGTGTGTGTGTGTGTGGTATGCGGGCCTCCCTCTGCTGTGGCCTCTCCCGTTGCGGAGCACAGGCTCCGGACGCGCACGCCCAGCGGCCATGGCTCACGGGCCCAGCCGCCCCGCGGCATGTGGGATCTTCCCAGACCGGGGCACGAACCCGGTTCCCCTGCATTGGCAGGCGGACGCTCAACCACTGCGCCACCAGGGAAGCCCTGAATAAATTTTTTTTAAACCACAAAACTTGTACACAAACCTTCTTTAAAACTAAATAAATAAAAAATAAATAAACACCCCAAACACAAGACAAAGATGATTAGATTGCATAAAAATAAAATGCAATTATATGGTACCTACAAGAAATATACTTTATATATTTACTTGAAGATCGTACAGACCAACCCGAATGAACTTTTTGGCCAGCCCAATATAAAGACCCAAATAGGTTAAAAATAAAAAGATGGATAAAGATACACTGTGCTAACACTAATCAAAGGAAGGCTGGAGTGACTATAGTAATAGCTGACAAAGTAGATTTCAGAGCAGAGAAAGTTATCAGGGAGCAAGAAGATCATTTCCTAATGAAGAAGCATCAGTTCATCAGGATGACCCAACAGTCCTAAATATTCATACACTTCAAAATACATGAGGCAAAAATACATGGTAAAACTGCATGGAGAAACAGACAAATCCACAACTGTAGTCAGAAATTTCAATACCCCCTCTCAATAATTGATAGAACAGTTAGAAAGAAAGCCAGTAAGGATATGGAAGACTTGAACAACACTGTCAACGAACTTGATCTGATTGACATTTTCAGAACACTCTACCCAATGATAGCAGAATACACAATTTTTTCAAGTGCAAAAGGAGCACTCACCAAGATCATATTCCAAACTATCAAATGAGTCTCAATAAATTTTTAGAAGTTCATATGATATATGTTGCTTGACCAGAATGGAATTAACTTAGAAATAAATATTGACAATAAAAAGATACCTGAAAATTAGCAGTTATTTAGAAAATAAATAAGGCATTTCTAAATAACCCTTGATTCAAGAAGAAATAAGAGGGAAGTATTTTTGAACTGAATGAAAATAAAGACAAACACATTAAAATTTGTGGGATGCTGCTAGACCAGTATTTAGAGGGAAACTTATGTAATAGAGTATTACTCTATTAGAAATGACTCAAATCAATGACCTCCACTTCCACTTTAAAAGTTAAAAAAAAAAAAAGTAAATGAAATCCAAAGTAAAGAAAGGAAATAATAAATATCAGAGTGGAAATCAATGAAATTCAAAACAGACAAAACAATAGAGAAAACTGCAGAAATCCAAAGCTGTTTCTTTGAGGAGATCAATAAAATTAACAAAGCTCTAGCCAGACTTATCAGGGAAAAAAAGGAGAGAAGACACTAATTACAAATATCAGGAATGAGAGAGATGATATCACTAAAGATTCTATAGATCTTGAAAGAATAAGGGAACATTATGAATTACTGCAAGCCAATGAATTTGACAACTTAGGTGAAATGGAAAAATCCTTCAAAAACCACAAACAACCAAAGGAAAAACAGTAAAGATGATAGCCCTGTATCTATTTTTTAAATGAATTTTTAGACAAATACCTTCTGTGTAAACTCTGAATTCTACCAACCATTTAGGAATAATATTAATTCTACAAATCTCTTTCAGAAAATTGAATAGGAGACAGGACTTCCCAGGAAGTATTCTTAATACTAGGCCAGTCTTATCTATAACAGTGACAAAGATGTTACAAAAAAGAATGAAATTCACTGGCCCTCATGAACATAAATGCCAAAGTTCTTTAAAAATTTCAGCCAGTCCTATCCAACAATATGTAAAATGTTTAATCTATCACGACCATGGATTTATTCTAATAATGCAGGCCTGATACAACATTCAAAAATCAACCAATATATTACCGGGGTGGGGGGGGAAGGTGGTGGGGAGGGATAGTTAGGGAGTTTGGAATTGACATGTACACACTGCTATATTTAAAATAAGATTGTTACAAGAGATAAAGAAGGACACTACATAATGATCAAGGGATCAATCCAAGAAGAATATATAACAATTATAAATGTTTATGCACCCAACATAGCAGCACCTCAGTGCATAAGGCAAATGCTAACAACCATGAAAGGAGAAATTGACAGTAACACAATAATAGTAGGGGACTTTAACACCCCACTTACACCAATGGACAGATCATCCAAACAGAAAATAAATAAGGAAACACAAGCTTTAAATGACACAATACACCAGATAGATTTAATTGATATTTATAGAACATTCCACCCGAAAGTGGCAGAATACACTTACTTCTCAAGTACACACAGAACATTCTCCAGGATAGATCACATCTTGAGTCATAAATTAAGTCTCGGAAAATTTAAGAAAATTGAAATCATATCAAGCATCTTTTCTGACCACAACGCTATGAGAGTGGAAATCAATTACAGGAAAAAGACTGTAAAAACCACAGATACATGAAGGCTAAGCAGTGCGCTACTAAATAGCCAAGAGATCACTGAAGAAATCAGAGAAGAAATTTAAAAATACATAGAAACAAATGACAACGAAAACACCATGACCCAAAACCTATGGGACGCAGCAAAAGAAGTTCTAAGAGGGAAGTTTATAGCAATTCAGACTCACCTCAAGAAACAAGACAAATCTCAAATAACAGTTTAACCCTATACCTAAAGCAACTAGAGAAAAACAAGGAAAACCCAAAGTCAATAGAAGGAAAGAAATCATAAAGATCAGAGCAGAAATAAATGAAATAGAAATAGTAATGAAATTGAAACTGTAATTTAAAATCTTCCAACAAACAAAAGTACAGGACCAGATGGCTTCACAGGCAAATTCTATCAAACATTTAGAGAAGCACTAACACTGATCCTTCTCAAACTCTTCCAAAAAAATTGCAGAGGGAGAATATTTCCAAATTCATTCTACGAAGCCACCATCACCCTGATACCAAAACCAGAAAAATATATCATAAAAAAAGAAAATTATAGACCAATATCCCTGATGAACATAGGTGCAAAAATCTTGAACAAAATTCTAGCAAACAGAATCCAACAACATATTAAGAAGATCATACACCATGGTCAAGTGGGATTTATCCCAGGGATGCAAGGGTTCTTCAATATATGCAAGTCAATCAGTATGATGCACAATATTAAAAAATTAAGGAATAAAAACCATATGACCATCTCAATAGATGCAGAAAAAGCTTTTGACAAATTTCAACACCCATTAATGATAAAAAAAAAAAAACTCTCCAGAAAAATCGGCATAGAGGGAACCTACCTCAACATTATAAAGGTCATATATGACAAACCCACAGCAAACCTCATACTCAGTGCTGAAAAACCGAAAGCATTTCCACTAAGGTCAGGAACAAGACAAGGATGTCCACTCTTGCCACTCTTATTCAACATAGTTTTGGATGTCCTAGCCACAGCAGTCAGAGAAGAAAAAGAAATAAAATGCATACAATTTGGAAAAGAAGAAGTAAAACTGTCACTGTTTGCAGATGACACGATACTATACATAGAAAATCCTAAAGATGCCACCAGAAAACTACTAGAACTAATAGATGAATTTGGCAAGTTTGCAGGATACAAAATTAATGCACAGAAATCTCTGGCATTCCTGTACACTAACAACGAAAAATCAGAAAGAGAAATTAAGGAAACAATCCCATTTACCATCGCAGCAAAAAGAATAAAATACCTAGGAATAAACCTACCTAAGGAGGTGAAAGACTTGTACTCAGAAAACTGTAAAACGCTGATGAAAGAAATCAAAGATGACATAATCAGATGGTGAAATATACCATATTCTTGGATTGGAAGAATCACTATTGTGAAAATGACTATACTACCTAAAGCAATCTACAGATTCAGTGCAATCCCTATCAAACTGCCAATGGCATTCTTCACAGAATTAGAAACAAAAAATTTTGCAGTTCATATGGAAACACAAAA
The DNA here is from genome assembly GCF_002837175.3 of Physeter macrocephalus. Taxonomy (NCBI): domain Eukaryota; kingdom Metazoa; phylum Chordata; class Mammalia; order Artiodactyla; family Physeteridae; genus Physeter; species Physeter macrocephalus. The sequence continues at coordinate 15,100,027 of NC_041226.1, read as the reverse complement.
GACCCCCAGTAGCCAAAGCAATCTTGAGAAAGAAAAACAGAGCTGGAGGAATCAGGCTTCCCAACTTCAAACTATACTACAAAGCTAAAGTAATCAAGACAGTATGGTAATGGCACAAAAAGAGAAATATAGATCAATGGTACAGGATAGAAAACCCAGAGATAAACCCATGCACATATAGTCACCTAATTTATGACAAAGGAGGCAAGAACATACAATGGAGAAAAGACATCCTCTTCAATAAGTGGTGCTGGGAAAACGGGACAGCTACATGTAAAAGAATGAAGTTAGAACACTACCTAACACCATACACAAAAATAAACTCCAAATGGATTGAAGGCCTACATGTAAGACACTATAAAACTCTTGAGGAAAACATAGGAAAAACACTTTTAGACATAAACCACAGCAAGATTTTTTTTGACTCATCTCCTAGAGTAATGGAAATAAAAACAAAAATAAACAAATGGGACCTAATGAAACTTAAAAGCTTTTGCACAGCAAAGGAAACCATAAACAAGACGAAAAGACAACCCTCAGAATGGGAGAAAATATTTGCAAATGAAGCAACAGACAAAGGATTAATCTCCAAAATATACAAATAGTTCATGGAACTCAGTATCAAAAAAACAAGCTATACATAGAAAATCCTAAAGATGCCACCAGAAAACTACTAGAACTAATAGATGAATTTGGCAAGTTTGCAAGCAATCTTGAGAAAGAAAAACAGAGCTGGAGGAATCAGGCTTCCCAACTTCAAACTATACTACAAAGCTAAAGTAATCAAGACAGTATGGTAATGGCACAAAAAGAGACGTAAATAGACATTTCACCAAAGAAGACATACAGATGGCCAAGAGGCGCATGTAAAGATGCTCAACGTCACTAATTATTAGAGAAATGCAACTCAAAACTACAATGAGGTATCACCTCACGCCGGTCAGAATGGCGGCACATATATACAATGGAATATTACTCAGCCATAAAAAGAAACGAAATTGAGTTATTTGCAGTGAGCTGGATGGAGTCTGTCATACAAAGTGAAGTAAGTCAGAAAGAGAAAAACAAATACTGTATGATAACACATATATATGGAATCTAAAAAAAGAAAAATAGTACTGAGGAACCTAGTGGCAGGGCAGGAATAAAGACATAGACATAGAGAATGGACTTGAGGATGCTGGGGAGGGGACTGCGGGGAGTGGGAAGCTGGGGCGAAGGGAGAGTAGCATCAACATACATACACAACCAAATGTAAAATAGATAGCTAGTGGGAAGCAGCCACATAGCGCAGGGAGATCAGCTTGGTGCTTTGCAATGACCTAGAGGGGTGGGATAGTGAGGCTGGGAGGGAGGCTTCAGAGGGAGGGGATATAGGGATATATGTATGCATATGGCTGATTCACTTTGTTGTACAACAGCAGCTAACACAGTATTGTGAAGCAATTATACTCCAATAAAGATGTATAAAAATAAATAAATAAAATGGATAAACAACAGGGACCTACTGTATAGTGCAGGGAACTCTCCTCAATATTCTGTAACAACCTAATTGGGAGGAGAATTTGAAAAAGAATAGATACATGTACATGTATAACGGAGTCACTTTGTTGTACACCTGAAGCTAGCACAGCATTGTTAATCAACTGTACTCCAATATAAAATAAAAAGTTAAAAAATCAACCCAATATAAATCACTATATTTTTAAAACTTAAAAAAACTAAAGTATATGATTATTTCAATGGATGCAGTAAAGCATTTGACAAAATCCAACATCCATACCTGATAAAAACTCTCAGCAAACTAGAAAAAGAATGGAACTTCTACAGCCTAATGGCATCTATGGAAAATCTATAGCTAACATCATCCTTTATGATGAAAGACTGAATGCTTTCCCTGAAGATCAGGAACAAGGCAAGGATGTCCTCTCTCCCCCTTTCATCCAACACTGAACTAGAAGTTCTCACCAGTGCAATAAAGTAAGAAAAAGAAATACAAAGCATCCAGATTAGAGAGGATGAAAGAAAAAGTCTTTATTCTCAGATATAATGTATGTCCGTATAGAAAATCTGAACAAATCCCCTAAAAAGCTTCTTGAACGAATAACTAAACTTAGCACAGTTGCAGGATGTAAGATTGCTATACAAAAATTAATTGTATCTTTTTATATTGAATATTAGCAACAAGCAAATACATGGGCAACCAATTTTTGACAAAGGTGCAAAGGCAATTCAGTAGAGAAAGAATAGTTGAAAATCAAATCAAATGCAAGTCAAAACCACAATGAGATACCACCGTGCAACTATTAGAATGGTTAAAATTAGAAAGAAGGACCATACAAAATGTGGGTGAGAATGTGAATGAACTGAAATTTTCATACACTGCTGGTGGGAAAGAAAAATGGTAAAGCCACTCTGCAAAAGAGTTTGGCACTTACTTCAAAAGTTAAACATACACCTATCATATGACCAGCCATTCCACTCTTAGGTATTTTCCCATAAGTAAAGGAAATATAAGTCCATACATAGATTTGTATACAAATGCCTATAGCAGCTTTGTTTGTAACAGTATAAAAAAATGAAAGCAACACAAATGTTATAAAACATTTGATAAGCAAATTGTGGTATATCCATACAAGGGAAGATTACTAGACAAAATGAATGAACTGCTGATATATGCTAAAGCATGGATGAATCTTAAAATAATTATGCTGAGTGAAAGAAGCCAAAGAGTACATACTGCCTGTTTCCATTTATATAAAACTCTAGAGAATGCAAACTTACCTGTAATGACTGGAAGCCAATCAGTTGTTGTCTGTGGAAGAAGAGATGCTGGCAGGGGAAAGAGAGAGGGGTTAAAGAGGGGCACAAGGAAACTTTAGGGAGTTCATTATCTTGATTGTGGCCATGGGTATATATACATGCCTAATTTTATCAGATTGCACATTTTAAGTATGTGGAATTTATTGTATGTCATTTATACTTAATAAATCTATCTAAAACAATTTAAGGGTACAAAATAAAATTGTAACTTTAGTAGTCAAAAAATGCTAAGATACTTTGCCCTATTACTGTTAAGAGGTCTGGGAAATACTCTAAAAACGTACAGTGCCCTCTCTCTAAGTTTCCTATTAATTTATTGCAGACAGAAATGAGACATAGCCACAACGATTCCAGACCTCTGAAATTATACATTTCATACAGGACATTTTCATCATTTTGAAAAATTGCAATAACATTCTTTTAACTTTGTAAAAATCCCCATAATTTTACATTGGATTTCATCTCACTGCCTATATATGCCTGGCACATAAACAAGTTAATTTTTCTGGAGCTCCACGTTGCAATTTCCCTTACTCATGTGCCCTTGTACTTCACAGTCACACAATATGGATGTTTCCTACGTAGTCCCCGTTATTATTATCAGCGCGATGAGGCGATGAGGCTGAGCTCATGGGGCAATTGTTGACAGCTTTAGTTGGAAGTCTCTCCAAAACTGTGGATACTTGGTGCTTCTCATTTTGACAACTTTCATTTATATACACTTTCTCAAACTTTATTGCTCCAAATTGTGGGACTGAGACTCTAAGATGGAAATGCAGTTTTTCTAATTTTCATTGAATTTCCAAATCTAAGGTAAAATCATTTTTAAAAGCTCTTTGATTTTATTATCTAATTTTACATAATTTTCAGTTATACTTTCATTTTAATTCATGAGCCCCTTTAGGAACAGCCATGGTTTCACATAACTATTTTGCATATGCTCTTTATTTTTATTTATTTATTTATTTTTTTGCAGTACGCGGGCCTCTCACTGTTGTGGCCTCTCCCGTTGCGGAGCACAGGCTCCGGACGCGC